>NC_092767.1:20618916-20951455 GCF_047496795.1 Chiloscyllium punctatum
GAGATAGGGACAGGGGAGAGAGAGAGAGGGACAGGGAGAGTGAGAGAGGGACAGGAAGAGAGAGAGAGACAGGGAGAGAGAGAGAGACAGGGGGAGAGAGAGAGAGAGGGGGACAGGGAGAGAGAGGGACAGGGAGAGCGAGAAAGGGACAGGGAGAGAGTGAGGGACAGGGAGAGAGAGTGAGGGACAGGGAGAGAGAGAGAGGGACAGAGAGGGAGAGAGTGAGGGACAGGGAGAGAGAGAGGGACAGAGAGGGAGAGAGAGGGACAGAGAGAGAGAGAGTGAGGGACAGGGAGAGAGACAGGGACAGGGAGAGAGATAGGGACAGGGAGAGAGAGAGTGAGGGACAGGGAGAGAGAGAGAGTGAGGGACAGTGAGAGAGAGAGAGTGCGGGGCAGGGAGAGAGATAGGGACAGGGAGAGAGAGAGTGAGGGACAGGGAGAGAGAGAGAGTGCGGGACAGGGAGAGAGAAGGGGCAGGGAGAGAGAGAGTGAGAGACGAAGAGAGAGAGAGAGGGATGGGGAGGGAGAGAGAGTGGGACGGGGAGAGAGACAGAGCGACGGGGGAGAGAGAGAGAGAGAGGGACGGGGAGAGAGAGAGTGAGGGACAGGGAGAGAGAGAGAGTGCGGGACAGGGAGAGAGATGGGGACAGGGAGAGAGAGAGTGAGGGACAGAGAGGGAGAGAGAGGGACAGAGAGAGTGAGTGAGGTACAGGGAGAGACAGAGGGACAGGGAGAGAGAGAGAGTGAGGGACAGGGAGAGAGATAGGGACAGGGAGAGAGAGAGGGACAGAGAGAGTGAGAGGGACAGGGAGAGGGAGAGAAGGGGGACAGAGCGAGAGAGAGAGGTACAGGGAGAGAGTGAGAGCGACAGGGAGAGAGTGGGACAGAGAGAGAGAGGGACATGGAGAGAGAGAGAGAGAGGGACAGGGAGAGAGTGAGAGGGACAGGGAGAGAGAGAGAGGGACAGGGAGAGAGAGAGGGACAGGGAGAAAGAGGGACAGGGAGAGAGAGAGGGACAAAGAGAGAGAGGGACAGAGAGAGAGAGAGGGACAGTGAGAGAGAGAGTGAGATACAGGGAGAGAGAGAGAGGGACAGGGAGAGAGAGAGAGGGACAGCGAGAAAGAGAGGGACCTGGAGAGAGAGAGGGACAGGGAGAGAGAGAGGGACAGAGAGAGTGAGAGGGACAGTGAGAGAGAGAGTGAGGGACAGTGAGAGAGAGTGTGAGGGAAAAGGAGAGAGAGTGAGGGACCGGGAGAGAGAGAGAGGATCAGGGAGAGAGAGAGAGGGACAGGTAGAGAGAGAGGGACGGGGGAGAGAGGCACAGGGAGAGAGAGAGGGACAGGGAGAGAGAGAGGGACAGGGAGATAGAGAGGGACAGGGAGAGAGAGAGAGGGACAGTGAGAGAGAGGGCCAGGGAGAGAGGTACAGTGAGCCAGAGAGAGGGACAGGGAGAGAGAGTGAGGGACAGTGAGAGAGAGTGACAGAGAGAGAGAGAGAGAGGGACAGGGAGAGAGAGAGGGACAGTGAGCCAGAGAGAGGGACAGGGAGAGAGAGAGAGACAGGGAGAGAGAAAGGGGGGCAGGGGAGAGAGAGAAAGGGACAGGGAGAGGGAGAGAGAGGGACAGGGAGAGAGTGAGGGACAGGGAGAGAGTGAGGGACAGAGAGAGAGTATGGGACAGGGAGAGAGTGAGGGACAGGGAGAGAGAGTGAGGGGACAGGGAGAGAGAGAGAGGGAAAGGGAGAAAGAGAGGGACCGGGAGAGAGAGAGGGACAGGGAGAGAGAGAGGGACAGGGAGAGAG
This sequence comes from Chiloscyllium punctatum, assembly GCF_047496795.1. Lineage (NCBI taxonomy): Eukaryota > Metazoa > Chordata > Chondrichthyes > Orectolobiformes > Hemiscylliidae > Chiloscyllium > Chiloscyllium punctatum. Next base: position 20,620,719 of record NC_092767.1, read on the forward strand.
AGAATGGGACAGTGACAGAGAGGGACAGAGAGAGAGATGGGGACAGGGAGAGAGAGAGTGAGGGACAGGGAGAAAGAGAGAGGGGCAGGGAGAAAGAGAGGGACAGGGAGAGAGCGAGGGACAGGGAGAGAGGGACAGGGAGAGAGAGAGAGAGGGACAGGGAGAGAGTGGGAGAGAGAGAGAGAGGGACAGAGAGAGAGGGACAGTGAGAGAGAGAAAGGGACAGGGAGAGAGAGGGACAGGGGGAGAGAGGGACAGAGAGAGAGAGAGAGAGGAACAAGGAGAGAGAGAGAGGGACAGGGAGAGCGAGAGAGGGACAGAGAGAGAGAGTGAGGGACAGGGAGAGAGATAGCGACAGGGAGAGATAGGGACAGGGAGAGAGAGGGACAGGGAGAGAGAGAGAGGGACAGGGAGAGAGAGGAGAGGGTCAGGGAGAGAGAGAGTAGGACAGGGAGAGAGAGAGTGGGACAGGGAGAGAGAGGGACAGGGAGAGAGTGAGGGACAGGGAGAGAGTGAGGGACAGAGAGAGAATATGGGACAGGGAGAGAGTGAGGGACAGGGAGAGAGAGTGAGGTACTGGGAGAGAGAGAGAGGGACAGACAGGTAGAGAGGGACAGGGAGAGAGCGAGTGAGGGTCAGGGAGAGAGATAGGGACAGGGAGGGAGAGTGCGGGACAGGGAGAGAGATGGGGACAGGGAGAGAGAGAGTGAGGGACAGGGAGAGAGAGTGAGGGACAGGGAGAGAGTGAGGGACAGGGAGAGAGAGAGTGAGGGACAGGGAGAGAGAGAGTGAGGGACAGGGAGAGAGTGAGGGACAGGGAGAGAGATAGGAACAGGGAGAGAGAGAGTGAGGGACAGGGAGAGAGAGAGAGTGCGGGACAGGGAGAGAGAAGGGGACAGGGAGAGAGAGAGTGAGGGACGGGGAGAAAGAGAGAGAGGGACGGGAGAGAGAGAGAGTTGGACGGGGAGAGAGAGAGGGACAGGGAGAGAGAGAGAGAGAGGGACGGGGAGAGAGAGAGAGAGAGGGACGGGGAGAGAGAGTGAGTGAGGGACAGGGAGAGAGAGAGTGTGCGGGACAGGGAGAGAGATGGGGACAGGGAGAGAGAGAGTGAGGGACAGGGAGAGAGAGAGTGAGGGACAGGGAGAGAAAGTGAGGGACAGGGAGAGAGATAGGGACAGGGAGAGAGAGAGGGACAGGGATAAAGAGAGAGGGACAGTGAGAGAGAGAGAGGGACATTGAGAGAGAGGGACAGGGAGAGAGAGAGAGGGACAGGGAGAGAGAGAGAGGGCGAGGGAGGAAGAGAGAGAGGGACAGGGAGAGAGAGAGGGACAGGGAGAGAGTGAGAGGGACAGGGAGATAGAGAGAGAGGGGACAGGGAGAGAGAGAGGGACAGGGAGAGAGTGAGAGGGACAGGGAGATAGAGAGAGAGGGGACAGGGAGAGAGAGAGGGGTCAGCTAGAGAGAGAGAGGGACAGGGAGAGAGAGAGAGAGGGACAGGGAGAGAGAGAGAGGGACAGGGAGAAAGAGAGGGGCATGGAGAGAGTGAGGGACAGAGAGAGAGTATGGGACAGGGAGAGAGTGAGGGACAGGGAGAGAGAGTGAGGGACAGGGAGAGAGAGAGAGGGACAGGGAGAAAGAGAGGGACCGGAAGAGAGAGAGGGACAGGGAGAGAGAGAGAGGGACAGTGAGAGAGAGGGACAGAGAGAGAGAGGGACAGAGAGAGAGATGGGGACAGGGAGAGAGAGAGTGAGGGACAGGGAGAGCGAGAGAGGGGCAGGGAGAAAGAGAGGGACAGGGAGAGAGCGAGGGACAGGGAGAGAGAGAGGGACAGGGAGAGAGAGAGAGGGACAGTGAGAGAGAGTGACAGAGAGAGAGAGAGAGAGGTACAGGGAGAGAGAGAGGGACAGTGAGCCAGAGAGGGACAGGGAGAGAGAGAGAGGGACAGGGAGAAAGAGAGTGACAGTGAGCGAGAGAGAGGGACAGGGAGATAGAGAGGGACAGGGAGAGAGAGAGGGGGGCAGGGACAGAGAGAGAGGGACAGGGAGAGGGAGAGAAGGACAGGGAGAGAGAGGGACAGGGAGAGAGTGAGGGACAGGGAGAGAGTGAGGGACAGAGAGAGAGTATCGGGCAGGGAGAGAGTGAGGGACAGGGCGAGAGCGTGAGGGACAGGGAGAGAGAGAGGGACAGAGAGGGAGAGAGTGAGGGACAGGGAGAGAGAGAGGGACAGAGAGGGAGAGAGAGGGACAGAGAGAGAGAAGGTGAGGGACAGGGAGAGAGAGAGGGACAGGGAGAGAGAGAGTGAGGGACAGGGAGAGAGAGAGAGGAACAGGGAGAGATTGAGAGGGACAGGGAGAGAGGGGGGGGCAGGGAGAGAGGGAGAGGGACAGGGAGAGAGAGAGAGAGAGGGACAGGGAGAAAGAGAGGGACCGGGAGAGAGAGAGGGACAGGGAGAGAGAGAGGGACAGTGAGCCAGAGAGAGGGACAGGGAGAGAGAGAGAGAGGGGCAGGGAGAAAGAGAGGGACAGGGAGAGAGCGAGGGACAGGGAGAGAGAGAGGGACAGGGGGAGAGAGTGAGGGACAATGAGAGAGAGTGACAGAGAGAGAGAGAGAGAGAGGGGGACAGGGAGGGAGAGAGGGACAGTGAGCCAGAGAGAGGGACAGGGAGAGAGAGAGAGATAGGGAGAGAGAGAGGGGAGCAGGGAGAGAGAGAGAGGGACAGGGAGAGGGAGAGAAGGACAGGGAGAGAGAGGGACAGGGAGAGAGTGAGGGACAGGGAGAGAGTGAGGGACAGAGTGAGAGTATGGGACAGGGAGAGAGTGAGGGACAGGGAGAGAGAGTGAGGGACAGGGAGAGAGGGACAGGGAGAAAGAGAGGGACCGGCAGAGAGAGAGAGGGACAGTGAGAGAGAGGGACAGAGAGAGAGATGGGGACAGGGAGAGAGAGAGTGAGGAAAAGGGAGAAAGAGAGAGGGGCAGGGAGAAAGAGAGGGACAGGGAGAGAGAGAGGGACAGGGAGAGAGGGACAGGGAGAGAGAGAGAGAGGGACAGGGAGAGAGAGAGAGGGACAGTGAGAGAGTGGGACAGAGAGAGAGAGGGACAGAGAGAGAGATGAGGACAGGGAGAGAGAGAGTGAGGGACAGGGAGAGCGAGAGAGGGGCAGGGAGAAAGAGAGGGGCAGGGAGGGAGCGAGGGACAGGGAGAGAGGGACAGGGAGAAAGAGAGGGACCGGCAGAGAGAGAGGGACAGGGAGAGAGAGAGGGACAGGGAGAGAGAGAGAGGGACAGTGAGAGAGAGGGACAGAGAGAGAGATGGGGACAGGGAGAGAGAGAGTGAGGAAAAGGGAGAAAGAGAGAGGGGCAGGGAGAAAGAGAGGGACAGGGAGAGAGAGAGGGAAAGGGAGTAAGAGAGGGACCGGGAGAGAGAGAGGGACAGGGAGAGAGAGAGGGACAGGGAGAGAGAGAATGGGACAGTGACAGAGAGGGACAGAGAGAGAGATGGGGACAGGGAGAGAGAGAGTGAGGGACAGGGAGAGCGAGAGAGGGGCAGGGAGAAAGAGAGGGACAGGGAGAGAGCGAGGGACAGGGAGAGAGGGACAGGGAGAGAGAGAGAGAGGGACAGGGAGAGAGTGGGAGAGAGAGAGAGGGACAGAGAGAGAGATGAGGACAGGGAGAGAGAGAGTGAGGGACAGGGAGAGCGAGAGAGGGGCAGGGAGAAAGAGAGGGACAGGGAGGGAGAGAGGGACAGGGAGAGAGAGAGAGGGACAATGAGAGAGAGGGACAGGGAGAGAGAGTAAGGGACAGGGTGATAGAGTGAGGGACAGGGAGAGAGATAGGGGCAGGCAGAGAGAGAGAGTGAGGGACAGGGAGAGAGAGTGAGGGTCAGGGAGAGAGAGAGTGAGGGGCAGGGAGAGAGAGTGAGGGACGGGAAAGAGTGAGGGTCAGGGGGAGAGATAGGGACAGGGGAGAGAGAGAGAGGGACAGGGAGAGTGAGAGAGGGACAGGAAGAGAGAGAGAGACAGGGAGAGAGAGAGAGACAGGGGGAGAGAGAGAGAGAGGGGGACAGGGAGAGAGAGGGACAGGGAGAGCGAGAAAGGGACAGGGAGAGAGTGAGAGGGACAGGGAGAGAGTGAGGGACAGGGAGAGAGAGTGAGGGACAGGGAGAGAGAGAGAGGGACAGAGAGGGAGAGAGTGAGGGACAGGGAGAGAGAGAGGGACAGAGAGGGAGAGAGAGGGACAGAGAGAGAGAGAGTGAGGGACAGGGAGAGAGACAGGGACAGGGAGAGAGATAGGGACAGGGAGAGAGAGAGTGAGGCACAGGGAGAGAGAGAGTGAGGGACAGGGAGAGAGAGAGAGTGAGGGACAGTGAGAGAGAGAGAGTGCGGGGCAGGGAGAGAGATAGGGACAGGGAGAGAGAGAGTGAGGGACAGGGAGAGAGAGAGAGTGCGGGACAGGGAGAGAGAAGGGGCAGGGAGAGAGAGAGTGAGAGACGAAGAGAGAGAGAGAGGGATGGGGAGGGAGAGAGAGTGGGACGGGGAGAGAGACAGAGCGACGGGGGAGAGAGAGAGAGAGAGGGACGGGGAGAGAGAGAGTGAGGGACAGGGAGAGAGAGAGAGTGCGGGACAGGGAGAGAGATGGGGACAGGGAGAGAGAGAGTGAGGGACAGAGAGGGAGAGAGAGGGACAGAGAGAGTGAGAGGGACAGGGAGAGGGAGAGAAGGGGGACAGAGCGAGAGAGAGAGGTACAGGGAGAGAGTGAGAGCGACAGGGAGAGAGAAGGAAGGGAGAGAGTGGGACATGGAGAGAGAGAGAGAGAGGGACAGGGAGAGAGTGAGAGGGACAGGGAGAGAGAGAGAGGGACAGGGAGAGAGAGAGGGACAGGGAGAAAGAGGGACAGGGAGAGAGAGAGGGACAAAGAGAGAGAGGGTCAGAGAGAGAGAGAGGGACAGTGAGAGAGAGAGTGAGATACAGGGAGAGAGAGAGAGGGACAGGGAGAGAGAGAGAGGGACAGGGAGAAAGAGAGGGACCTGGAGAGAGAGAGGGACAGGGAGAGAGAGAGGGACAGAGAGAGTGAGAGGGACAGTGAGAGAGAGAGTGAGGGACAGTGAGAGAGAGTGTGAGGGAAAAGGAGAGAGAGTGAGGGACCGGGAGAGAGAGAGAGGATCAGGGAGAGAGAGAGAGGGACAGGTAGAGAGAGAGGGACGGGGGAGAGAGGCACAGGGAGAGAGAGAGGGACAGGGAGAGAGCGAGGGACAGGGAGAGAGAGAGGGACAGGGAGAGAGAGAGAGGGACAGTGAGAGAGAGGGCCAGGGAGAGAGAGAGGTACAGTGAGCCAGAGAGAGGGACAGGGAGAGAGAGTGAGGGACAGTGAGAGAGAGTGACAGAGAGAGAGAGAGAGAGGGACAGGGAGAGAGAGAGGGACAGTGAGCCAGAGAGAGGGACAGGGAGAGAGAGAGAGACAGGGAGAGAGAAAGGGGGGCAGGGAGAGAGAGAAAGGGACAGGGAGAGGGAGAGAGAGGGACAGGGAGAGAGTGAGGGACAGGGAGAGAGTGAGGGACAGAGAGAGAGAGAGAGACAGGGAGAGAGAAAGGGGGGCAGGGAGTGAGAGAAAGGGACAGGGAGAGGGAGAGAGAGGGAAAGGGAGAGAGAGAGGGACGGTGGAGAGAGGCACAGGGAGAGAGAGAGGGACAGGGAGAGAGAGAGAGGGACAGTGAGAGAGAGAAAGGGACAGGGAGAGAGAGGGACAGGGGGAGAGAGGGACAGAGAGAGAGAGAGAGGAACAAGGAGAGAGAGAGAGGGACAGGGAGAGAGAGAGAGGGACAGAGAGAGAGAGTGAGGGACAGGGAGAGAGATAGCGACAGGGAGAGATAGGGACAGGGAGAGAGAGGGACAGGGAGAGAGAGAGAGGGACAGGGAGAGAGAGAGAGGGTCAGGGAGAGAGAGAGTGGGACAGGGAGAGAGAGAGTGGGACAGGGAGAGAGAGGGACAGGGAGAGAGTGAGGGACAGGGAGAGAGTGAGGGACAGAGAGAGAATATGGGACAGGGAGAGAGTGAGGGACAGGGAGAGAGAGTGAGGTACTGGGAGAGAGAGAGAGGGACAGACAGGTAGAGAGGGACAGGGAGAGAGCGAGTGAGGGTCAGGGAGAGAGATAGGGACAGGGAGGGAGAGTGCGGGACAGGGAGAGAGATGGGGACAGGGAGAGAGAGAGTGAGGGACAGGGAGAGAGAGTGAGGGACAGGGAGAGAGTGAGGGACAGGGAGAGAGAGAGTGAGGGACAGGGAGAGAGAGAGTGAGGGACAGGGAGAGAGATAGGAACAGGGAGAGAGAGAGTGAGGGACAGGGAGAGAGAGAGAGTGCGGGACAGGGAGAGAGAAGGGGACAGGGAGAGAGAGAGTGAGGGACGGGGAGAAAGAGAGAGAGGGACGGGGAGAGAGAGAGAGTTGGCCGGGGAGAGAGAGAGGGACAGGGAGAGAGAGAGAGAGAGGGACGGGGAGAGAGAGAGAGAGAGGGACGGGGAGAGAGAGTGAGTGAGGGACAGGGAGAGAGAGAGTGTGCGGGACAGGGAGAGAGATGGGGACAGGGAGAGAGAGAGTGAGGGACAGGGAGAGAGAGAGTGTGCGGGACAGGGAGAGAAAGTGAGGGACAGGGAGAGAGATAGGGACAGGGAGAGAGAGAGGGACAGGGATAAAGAGAGAGGGACAGTGAGAGAGAGAGAGGGACATTGAGAGAGAGGGACAGGGAGAGAGAGAGAGGGACAGGGAGAGAGAGAGAGGGCGAGGGAGGGAGAGAGAGAGGGACAGGGAGAGAGAGAGGGACAGGGAGAGAGTGAGAGGGACAGGGAGATAGAGAGAGAGGGGACAGGGAGAGAGAGAGGGACAGGGAGAGAGTGAGAGGGACAGGGAGATAGAGAGAGAGGGGACAGGGAGAGAGAGAGGGGTCAGGGAGAGAGAGAGAGGGACAGGGAGAGAGAGAGAGAGGGACAGGGAGAGAGAGAGAGGGACAGGGAGAAAGAGCGGGGCATGGAGAGAGTGAGGGACAGAGAGAGAGTATGGGACAGGGAGAGAGTGAGGGACAGGGAGAGAGAGTGAGGGACAGGGAGAGAGAGAGAGGGACAGGGAGAAAGAGAGGGACCGGGAGAGAGAGAGGGACAGGGAGAGAGAGAGGGACAGGGAGAGAGAGAGGGACAGGGAGTGAGAGCGAGAGGGACAGGGAGAGAGAGAGAGGGACAGTGAGAGAGAGGGACAGAGAGAGAGAGGGACAGAGAGAGAGATGGGGACAGGGAGAGAGAGAGTGAGGGACAGGGAGAGCGAGAGAGGGGCAGGGAGAAAGAGAGGGACAGGGAGAGAGCGAGGGACAGGGAGAGAGAGAGGGACAGGGAGAGAGAGAGAGGGACAGTGAGAGAGAGTGACAGAGAGAGAGAGAGAGAGGTACAGGGAGAGAGAGAGGGACAGTGAGCCAGAGAGAGGGACAGGGAGAGAGAGAGAGGGACAGGGAGAAAGAGAGTGACAGTGAGCGAGAGAGAGGGACAGGGAGATAGAGAGGGACAGGGATAAAGAGAGAGGGACAGTGAGAGAGGGAGAGGGACATTGAGAGAGAGGGACAGGGAGAGAGAGAGAGGGACAGGGAGAGAGAGAGAGGGCGAGGGAGGGAGAGAGAGAGGGACAGGGAGAGAGAGAGGGACAGGGAGAGAGTGAGAGGGACAGGGAGATAGAGAGAGAGGGGACAGGGAGAGAGAGAGGGACAGGGAGAGAGTGAGAGGGACAGGGAGATAGAGAGAGAGGGGACAGGGAGAGAGAGAGGGGTCAGGGAGAGAGAGAGAGGGACAGGGAGAGAGAGAGAGAGGGACAGGGAGAGAGAGAGAGGGACAGGGAGAAAGAGCGGGGCATGGAGAGAGTGAGGGACAGAGAGAGAGTATGGGACAGGGAGAGAGTGAGGGACAGGGAGAGAGAGTGAGGGACAGGGAGAGAGAGAGAGGGACAGGGAGAAAGAGAGGGACCGGGAGAGAGAGAGGGACAGGGAGAGAGAGAGGGACAGGGAGAGAGAGAGGGACAGGGAGTGAGAGCGAGAGGGACAGGGAGAGAGAGAGAGGGACAGTGAGAGAGAGGGACAGAGAGAGAGAGGGACAGAGAGAGAGATGGGGACAGGGAGAGAGAGAGTGAGGGACAGGGAGAGCGAGAGAGGGGCAGGGAGAAAGAGAGGGACAGGGAGAGAGCGAGGGACAGGGAGAGAGAGAGGGACAGGGAGAGAGAGAGAGGGACAGTGAGAGAGAGTGACAGAGAGAGAGAGAGAGAGGTACAGGGAGAGAGAGAGGGACAGTGAGCCAGAGAGAGGGACAGGGAGAGAGAGAGAGGGACAGGGAGAAAGAGAGTGACAGTGAGCGAGAGAGAGGGACAGGGAGATAGAGAGGGACAGGGAGAGAGAGAGGGGGGCAGGGACAGAGAGAGAGGGACAGGGAGAGGGAGAGAAGGACAGGGAGAGAGAGGGACAGGGAGAGAGTGAGGGACAGGGAGAGAGTGAGGGACAGAGAGAGAGTATGGGACAGGGAGAGAGTGAGGGACAGGGCGAGAGCGTGAGGGACAGGGAGAAAGAGAGAGGGACAGAGAGGGAGAGAGTGAGGGACAGGGAGAGAGAGAGGGACAGAGAGGGAGAGAGAGGGACAGAGAGAGAGAAGGTGAGGGACAGGGAGAGAGAGAGGGACAGGGAGAGAGAGAGTGAGGGACAGGGAGAGAGAGAGAGGGACAGGGAGAGATTGAGAGGGACAGGGAGAGAGGGGGGGACAGGGAGAGAGGGAGAGGGACAGGGAGAGAGAGAGAGGGACAGGGAGAAAGAGAGGGACCGGGAGAGAGAGAGGGACAGGGAGAGAGAGGGACAGTGAGCCAGAGAGAGGGACAGGGAGAGAGAGAGAGAGGGGCAGGGAGAAAGAGAGGGACAGGGAGAGAGCGAGGGACAGGGAGAGAGAGAGGGACAGGGGGAGAGAGTGAGGGACAATGAGAGAGAGTGACAGAGAGAGAGAGAGAGAGGGGGACAGGGAGGGAGAGAGGGACAGGGAGAGAGAGAGGGGGGCAGGGAGAGAGAGAGAGGGACAGGGAGAGGGAGAGAAGGACAGGGAGAGAGAGGGACTGGGAGAGAGTGAGGGACAGGGAGAGAGTGAGGGACAGAGTGAGAGTATGGGACAGGGAGAGAGTGAGGGACAGGGAGAGAGAGTGAGGGACAGGGAGAGAGAGAGAGGGACAGGGAGAGAGAGAGAGGGACAGTGACAGAGTGGGACAGAGAGAGAGAGGGACAGAGAGAGAGATGAGGACAGGGAGAGAGAGAGTGAGGGACAGGGAGAGCGAGAGAGGGGCAGGGAGAAAGAGAGGGGCAGGGATGGAGCGAGGGAAAGGGAGAGAGAGAGAGGGACAATGAGAGAGAGGGACAGGGAGAGAGAGTAAGGGACAGGGAGAGAGAGTGAGGGACAGGGAGAGAGATAGGGACAGGCATACAGAGAGTGAGGGACAGGGAGAGAGAGAGTGAAGGACAGGGAGAGAGAGTGAGGGAAGGGAAAGAGTGAGGGACAGGGAGAGAGATAGGGACAGGGAGAGAGAGAGGGACAGGGGAGAGAGAGAGAGGGACAGGGAGAGTGAGAGAGGGACAGGAAGAGAGAGAGAGAGACAGGGAGACAGAGATAGACAGGGGGAGAGAGAGAGAGGGACAGGGAGAGAGAGGGACGGGGAGAGCGAGAAAGGGACAGGGAGAGAGTGAGAGGGACAGTGAGAGATAGAGAGGGACAGGGAGAAAGAGAGGGACCGGGAGAGAGAGAGGGACAGGGAGAGAGTGAGGGACAGGGAGAGAGAGGGACAGAGAGAGAGATGGGGACAGGGAGAGAGAGAGTGAGGGCCAGGGAGAGAGAGAGAGGGGCAGGGAGAGAGATGGGGACAGGGAGAGAGAGAGTGAGGGACAGAGAGGGAGAGAGAGGGACAGACAGAGACAGAGAGGGACAGAGAGAGTGAGTGAGGGACAGGGAGAGACAGAGGGACAGGGAGAGAGAGAGTGAGGGACAGGGAGAGAGATAGGGACAGGGAGAGAGAGAGTACGGGACAGGGAGAGAGATGGGAAAGGGAGAGAGAGTAAGGGACAGGGAGAGAGAGTGAGGGACAGGGAGAGTGATAGGGACAGGGAGAGAGATAGGGACAGGGAGAGAGAGGGACAGGAGAGAGAGAGAGGGACAGGGAGAGTGAGAGAGGGACAGGGAGAGAGAGAGACACAGGGAGAGAGAGAGGGACAGGGGGAGAGAGAGAGAGAGAGAGGGACAGGGAGAGAGAGGGACAGGGAGAGCGAGAAAGGGACAGGGAGAGAGTGAGAGGGACAGGGAGAGAGTGAGAGGGACAGGGAGAGAGAGAGAGAGAGGGACAGGGAGAGAGAGAGGGACAGGGAGAGAGGGAGGGACAGATAGAGAGAGAGAGGGACAGGGAGAGAGAGAGGGACAGGGAGAGAGAGAGGGACAGAGAGAGTGAGAGGGACAGGGAGAGAGAGAGAGGGACAGGGAGAGAGAGAGGGACAGGGAGAGAGAGAGGGACAGAGAGAGTGAGAGGGACAGGGAGAGAGAGAGGGGGGGACAGAGAGAGAGAGAGAGGGACAGGGAGAGAGTGAGAGCGACAGGGAGAGAGAAGGGCAGGGAGAGAGAGGGACATGGAGAGAGAGAGAGAGGGACAGGGAGAGAGTGAGAGGGACAGGGAGAGAGAGAGAGGGACAGGGAGAGAGAGAGGGACAGGGAGGAAGAGGGACAGAGAGAGAGAGAGGGACAGTGAGGAAGAGAGTGAGGGACAGGGAGAGAGAGAGAGGGACAGGGAGAGGGAGAGAGAGGGACACGGAGAGAGAGGGACAGAGAGAGTGAGGGACAGTGAGAGAGAGAGTGAGGGACAGTCAGAGAGAGAGTGAGGGAAAAGGAGAGAGAGAGAGAGGGACAGGGAGAGAGGGACAGGGAGAGCGAGAGGGACAGGAAGAGAGAGGGAGGGACAGTGAGAGAGAGAGAGGGACAGGGAGAGAGAGGGACAGCGCGAGAGAGGGACGGAGAGAGAGAGAGGAACAGGGAGAGAGAGAGAGGGACAGGGAGAGAGAGAGAGTAAGGGACAGGGAGAGAGATAGGGACAGGGAGAGATAGGGACAGGGAGAGAGAGGGACAGGGAGAGAGAGAGGGACAGGGAGAGAGAGAAAGAGAGAGAGGGACAGGTTGAGAGAGAGAGAGGGACGTGGAGAGAGAGAGAGGGACAGGGAGAGAGCGAGTGGGACAGGGAGAGAGAGAGTGGGACAGGGAGAGAGAGGGACAGGGAGAGAGTGAGGGACAGGGAGAGAGTGAGGGACAGAGAGAGAGTATGGGACAGGGAGAGAGTGAGGGACAGGGAGAGAGAGTGAGGGACAGGGAGAGAGAGAGAGGGACAGAGAGGGACAGAGGGACAGGGAGAGAGAGAGTGAGGGACAGTGAGAGAGAGAGGGACATGGAGAGGGAGTGCGGGACATGGCGAGACATGGGGACAGGGAGAGAGAGAGTGAGGGACAGGGAGAGAGAGAGAGAGGGACAGGGAGAGAGTGAGAGGAACAGGGGGAGAGAGAGAGGGACAGGGAGAAAGAGAGTCACCGGGAGAGAGAGAGGGACAGGGAGAGAGAGAGGGACAGGGAGAGAGAGAGAGGGACAGTGAGAGAGAGGGACAGAGAGAGAGATGGGGACAGGGAGAGAGAGAGTGAGGGACAGGGAGAGAGAGAGAGGGACAGACAGAGAGAGAGGGACAGGGAGAGAGAGAGAGGGACAGGGAGAGAGAGAGGGACAGGGAGAGAGAGGGACAGGGAGAGAGTGAGACGGACAGGGAGCGAGAGAGAGAGGGGACAGGGAGAGAGAGAGAGGGACAGGGAGAGAAAGAGAGGGACAGGGAGAGAGAGAGAGGGACAGGGAGAGAGAGAGGGACAGGGAGAGAGAGAGAGGAGACAGGGAGAGAGAGAGAGGGACAGACAGAGAGAGAGGGACAGGGAGAGAGAGAGAGGGACAGGGAGAGAGAGAGGGACAGGGAGAGAGAGGGACAGGGAGAGAGTGAGACGGACAGGGAGCGAGAGAGAGAGGGGACAGGGAGAGAGAGAGAGGGACAGGGAGAGAAAGAGAGGGACAGGGAGAGAGAGAGAGGGACAGGGAGAGAGAGAGGGACAGGGTGAAAGATAGGGACATGGAGAGAGAGTGCGGGACAGGGAGAGACATGGGGACAGGGAGAGAGAGAGTGAGGGACAGGGAGAGAGAGAGAGGGACAGGGAGAGAGTGAGAGGGACAGGGAGAGAGAGAGGGGGACAGGGAGAGTGAGAGAGACGGGGAGAGAGAGAGAGGGACAGGGAGAAAGATAGGGACCGGAAGAGTGAGAGGGACAGGGAGAGAGAGGGGGACAGGGAGAGAGAGTGAGGGACAGGGAGAGAGAGGGACATAGAGAGAGAGATGGGGACAGGGAGAGAGAGAGTGAGGGACAGGGAGAGAGAGAGAGGGGCAGGGAGAAAGAGAGGTACAGGGAGAGGGCTAGGGACAGGGAGAGAGAGAGGGACAGGGAGAGAGAGAGAGGGACAGTGAGAGGGAGTGACAGAGAGAGAGAGAGAGGGACAGGGAGAGAGAGGGAGAGGGAGAGAGAGTGGGACAGGGAGAGAGAGAGGGACAGGGAGAGAGAGAGAGGGACAGTGAGAGAGAGTGACAGAGAGATAGAGAGAGGGACAGGGAGATAGAGAGGGAGAGGGAGAGAGAGAGAGGGACAGGGAGAGAGAGAGGGACAGGGAGAGAGTGAGAGGGACAGGGAGAGAGAGAGAGAGGGGACAGGGAGAGAGAGAGGGACAGAGAGAGAGAGAGGGACAGTGAGAGAGAGGGACAGAGAGAGAGAGAGAGGGACAGAGAGAGGGGGGGGCAGGGAGAGAGAGAGAGGGACAGGGAGAGGGAGAGAAGGACATGGAGAGAGAGGGACAGGGAGAGAGTGAGGGACAGGGAGAGAGTGAGGGACAGGGAGAGAGAGTGAGGGACAGGGAGAGAGAGAGAGGGACAGGGAGAGAGAGAGAGGGACAGTGTGCCAGAGACAGGGAGAGAGAGGGGGGGGCAGGGAGAGAGAGAGGGACAGGGAGAGAGAGAGAGAGAGGGAAGGGGAGAGAGAGAGAGAGAGAGGGACGGGGAGAGAGAGAGAGTGAGGGACAGGGAGAGAGAGAGAGTGCGGGACAGGGAGAGAGATGGGGACAGGGAGAGAGAGAGTGAGGGACAGGGAGAGAGAGAGTGAGGGACAGGGAGAGAGATAGGGACAGGGAGAGAGAGAGAGTGAGGGACAGGGAGAGAAAGTGAGGGACAGGGAGAGAGATAGGGACAGGGAGAGAGAGAGGGACAGGGAGAAAGAGAGAGGGACAGTGAGAGAGAGAGGGACAGTGAGAGAGAGGGACAGGGAGAGAGAGAGGGACAGGGAGAGAGAGAGGGAGAGGGAGAGAGAGAGAGGGACAGGGAGAGAGCGAGGGACAGGGAGAGAGTGAGAGGGGCAGGGAGATAGAGAGAGAGGGGACAGGGAGAGAGAGAGGGAGAGGGAGAGAGTGTGAGGGACAGGGAGATAGAGAGAGAGGGGACAGGGAGAGAGAGAGAGGTCAGGGAGAGAGAGAGAGGGACAGGGAGAGAGAGAGAGGGACGGGAAAGAGAGAGAGGGACAGGGAGAAAGAGGGGGGCATGGAGAGAGAGTGCGGGACAGGGAGAGAGATGGGGACAGGGAGAGAGAGAGTGAGGGACAGGGAGAGAGAGAGAGGGACAGGGAGAGAGTGAGAGGGACAGAGAGAGTGAGAGGGACAGGGAGAGTGAGAGGGACAGTGAGAGATAGAGAGGGACAGGGAGAAAGAGAGGGACCGGGAGAGAGAGAGGGACAGGGAGAGAGTGAGGGACAGGGAGAGAGAGGGACAGAGAGAGAGATGGGGACAGGGAGAGAGAGAGTGAGGGCCAGGGAGAGAGAGAGAGGGGCAGGGAGAGAGATGGGGACAGGGAGAGAGAGAGTGAGGGACAGAGAGGGAGAGAGAGGGACAGACAGAGACAGAGAGGGACAAAGAGAGTGAGTGAGGGACAGGGAGAGACAGAGGGACAGGGAGAGAGAGAGTGAGGGACAGGGAGAGAGATAGGGATAGGGAGAGAGAGAGTACGGGACAGGGAGAGAGATGGGAAAGGGAGAGAGAGTAAGGGACAGGGAGAGAGAGTGAGGGACAGGGAGAGTGATAGGGACAGGGAGAGAGATAGGGACAGGGAGAGAGAGGGACAGGAGAGAGAGAGAGGGACAGGGAGAGTGAGAGAGGGACAGGGAGAGAGAGAGACACAGGGAGAGAGAGAGACACAGGGGGAGAGAGAGAGAGAGAGAGGGACAGGGAGAGAGAGGGACAGGGAGAGCGAGAAAGGGACAGGGAGAGAGTGAGAGGGACAGGGAGAGAGTGAGAGGGACAGGGAGAGAGAGAGAGAGAGGGACAGGGAGAGAGAGAGGGACAGGGAGAGAGGGAGGGACAGATAGAGTGAGAGGGACAGGGAGAGAGAGAGAGGGACAGGGAGAGAGAGAGGGACAGGGAGAGAGAGAGGGACAGAGAGAGTGAGAGGGACAGGGAGAGAGAGAGGGGGGGACAGAGAGAGAGAGAGAGGGACAGGGAGAGAGTGAGAGCGACAGGGAGAGAGAAGGGCAGGGAGAGAGAGGGACATGGAGAGAGAGAGAGGGACAGGGAGAGAGTGAGAGGGACAGGGAGAGAGAGAGAGGGACAGGGAGAGAGAGAGGGACAGGGAGGAAGAGGGACAGAGAGAGAGAGAGGGACAGTGAGGGAGAGAGTGAGGGACAGGGAGAGAGAGAGTGAGGGAAAAGGAGAGAGAGAGAGACGGACAGGGAGAGAGAGAGGGACAGGGAGAGAGAGAGGGACAGGGAGAGAGGGACAGGGAGAGCGAGAGGGACAGGAAGAGAGAGGGAGGGACAGTGAGAGAGAGAGAGGGACAGGGAGAGGGAGAGAGAGGGACAGAGAGAGTGAGGGACAGTGAGAGAGAGAGTGAGGGACAGTGAGAGAGAGAGTGAGGGAAAAGGAGAGAGAGAGAGACGGACAGGGAGAGAGAGAGGGACAGGGAGAGAGAGAGGGACAGGGAGAGAGGGACAGGGAGAGCGAGAGGGACAGGAAGAGAGAGGGAGGGACAGTGAGAGAGAGAGAGGGACAGGGAGAGAGAGGGACAGGGGGAGAGAGGGACGGAGAGAGAGAGAGGAACAGGGAGAGAGAGAGAGGGACAGGGAGAGAGAGAGAGGGAAAGAGAGAGAGTGAGGGACAGGGAGAGAGATAGGGACAGGGAGAGAGAGGGACAGGGGGAGAGAGGGACGGAGAGAGAGAGAGGAACAGGGAGAGAGAGAGAGGGACAGGGAGAGAGAGAGAGGGAAAGAGAGAGAGTGAGGGACAGGGAGAGAGATAGGGACAGGGAGAGATAGGGACAGGGAGAGAGAGGGACAGGGAGAGAGAGAGGGACAGGGAGAGAGAGAAAGAGAGAGAGGGACAGGTTGAGAGAGAGAGAGGGACGTGGAGAGAGAGAGAGGGACAGGGAGAGAGAGAGTGGGACAGGGAGAGAGAGAGTGGGACAGGGAGAGAGAGGGACAGGGAGAGAGTGAGGGACAGGGAGAGAGTGAGGGACAGAGAGAGAGTATGGGACAGGGAGAGAGTGAGGGACAGGGAGAGAGAGTGAGGGACAGGGAGAGAGAGAGAGGGACAGAGAGGGACAGAGGGACAGCGAGAGAGAGAGTGAGGGACAGTGAGAGAGAGAGGGACATGGAGAGGGAGTGCGGGACATGGCGAGACATGGGGACAGGGAGAGAGAGAGTGAGGGACAGGGAGAGAGTGAGAGGAACAGGGAGAGAGAGAGAGGGACAGGGAGAAAGAGAGTCACCGGGAGAGAGAGAGGGACAGGGAGAGAGAGAGGGACAGGGAGAGAGAGAGAGGGACAGTGAGAGAGAGGGACAGAGAGAGAGATGGGGACAGGGAGAGAGAGAGTGAGGGACAGGGAGAGAGAGAGAGGTGCAGGGAGAAAGAGAGGTACAGGGAGAGGGCGAGGTACAGGGAGAGAGAGAGGGACAGTGAGCCAGAGAGAGGGACAGGGAGAGAGAGAGAGGGACAGGGAGATAGAGAGGGAGGGAGAGAGGGACAGGGAGAGAGAGGGACAGGGAGAGAGAGAGATGGACAGTGAGAGAGAGGGAAAGAGAGAGAGAGAGGGACAGGGAGAGAGAGAGGGAGAGGGAGTGAGAGAGAGTGACAGGGAGAGAGTGAGAGGGACAGGGAGAGAGAGAGGGACAGGGAGAGAGAGGGACAGGGAGAGAGTGAGACGGACAGGGAGCGAGAGAGAGAGGGGACAGGGAGAGAGAGAGAGGGACAGGGAGAGAAAGAGAGGGACAGGGAGAGAGAGAGAGGGACAGGGAGAGAGAGAGGGACAGGGTGAAAGATAGGGACATGGAGAGAGAGTGCGGGACAGGGAGAGACATGGGGACAGGGAGAGAGAGAGTGAGGGACAGGGAGAGAGAGAGAGGGACAGGGAGAGAGTGAGAGGGACAGGGAGAGAGAGAGGGGGACAGGGAGAGTGAGAGAGACGGGGAGAGAGAGAGAGGGACAGGGAGAAAGATAGGGACCGGAAGAGTGAGAGGGACAGGGAGAGAGAGGGGGACAGGGAGAGAGAGTGAGGGACAGGGAGAGAGAGGGACATAGAGAGAGAGATGGGGACAGGGAGAGAGAGAGTGAGGGACAGGGAGAGAGAGAGAGGGGCAGGGAGAAAGAGAGGTACAGGGAGAGGGCGAGGGACAGGGAGAGAGAGAGGGACAGGGAGAGAGAGAGAGGGACAGTGAGAGGGAGTGACAGAGAGAGAGAGAGAGGGACAGGGAGAGAGAGGGAGAGGGAGAGAGAGTGGGACAGGGAGAGAGAGAGGGACAGGGAGAGAGAGAGAGGGAAAGTGAGAGAGAGTGACAGAGAGATAGAGAGAGGGACAGGGAGATAGAGAGGGAGAGGGAGAGAGAGAGAGGGACAGGGAGAGAGAGAGGGACAGGGAGAGAGTGAGAGGGACAGGGAGAGAGAGAGAGGGGACAGGGAGAGAGAGAGGGACAGAGAGAGAGAGAGGGACAGTGAGAGAGAGGGACAGAGAGAGAGAGAGAGGGACAGAGAGAGAGAGAGGGGGGCAGGGAGAGAGAGAGAGGGACAGGGAGAGGGAGAGAAGGACATGGAGAGAGAGGGACAGGGAGAGAGTGAGGGACAGGGAGAGAGTGAGGGACAGAGAGAGAGTATGGGACAGGGAGAGAGTGAGGGACAGGGAGAGAGAGTGAGGGACAGGGAGAGAGAGAGAGGGACAGGGAGAGAGAGAGAGGGACAGTGAGAGAGAGGGACAGTGAGAGGTAGAGAGGGACGGGGAGAGAGAGAGGGACAGTGTGCCAGAGACAGGGAGAGAGAGAGGGGGGCAGGGAGAGAGAGAGGGACAGGGAGAGGGAGAGAAGGACAGGGAGAGAGAGGGACCGTGAGAGAGTGAGGGACAGGGAGAGAGTGAGGGACAGAGAGAGAGTATGGGACAGGGAGAGAGAGAGGGACAGGGAGAGAGAGTGAGGGACAGGGAGAGAGAGAGAGGGACAGGGAGAAAGAGAGGGACAGGGAGAGAGAGAGAGAGGGACAGTGAGAGAGAGGGCCAGAGAGAGAGATGGGGACAGGGAGAGAGAGAGTGAGGGACAGGGAGAAAGAGAGAGGGGCAGGGAGAAAGAGAGGGACAGGGAGAGAGCGAGGGACAGGGAGAGAGAGAGGGACAGGGAGAGAGAGAGGGACAGGGAGAGAGAGAGAGCGACAGGGAGAGAGAGAAAGGGACAGGGAGAGAGTGAGAGGGACAGGGAGAGAGAGAGGGACAGGGAGAGAGAGAGAGGGACACGGAGAGAGAGAGACAGGGAGAGAGAGAGGGACAGGGAGAGAGAGAGGGACAGGGAGAGAGAGAGAGAGACAGGGAGAGAGTGAGGGACAGGGAGAGAGTGAAGGGGGACTGAGAGAGAGAGCGGGGCAGGGAGAGACTGAGAGGGACAGGGAGAGAGAGAGAGGGACAGGGAGAGAGTGAGAGGGACAGGGAGAGAGAGAGAGACGGAGAGGGGACAGGGTGAGAGAGAGAGGGACAGGGAGAGAGAGCGGGGGACAGGGAGAAAGAGAGGGAGCGGGAGAGAGAGAGGGACAGGGAGAGAGAGATGGACAGGGAGAGAGCGAGATAGGGACAGTGAGAGTGAGGGACAGAGAGAGAGATGGGGACAGGGAGAGAGAGAGTGAGGGACAGGGAGAGAGAGAGGGGGGCAGGGAGAAAGAGAGGGACAGGGAGAGAGCGAGGGACAGGGAGAGAGAGAGAGGGACAGGGAGAGATAGAGAGAGGGACAGTGAGAGAGAGGGACAGAGAGAGAGAGAGAGGGACAGGGAGAGAGAGAGGGACAGTGAGCCAGAGAGATGGACAGGTAGAGAGAGAGAGACAGGGAGAGAGAGAGAGGGACAGGGAGAGGGAGAGAGGGACAGGGAGAGAGAGAGAGGGACAGGGAGAGAGAGAGGGATAGGGAGAGAGAGAGAGGGAGAGTGAGAGAGAGAGAGGGACAGGGAGAGAAAGAGGGACAGGGAGAAAGAGGGACAGGGAGAGAGAGAGACAGAGAGAGAGAGAGGGACAGGGAGAGAGAGAGGGAGAGGGAGAGAGAGTGGGGGACAGGGAGAGGGAGAGAAGGACAGGGAGAGAGAGGGACTGGGAGAGAGTGAGGGACAGGGAGAGAGTGAGGGACAGAGAGAGAGAGTATGGGACAGGGAGAGAGTGAGGGACGGGGAGAGAGAGTGAGGGACAGGGAGAGAGAGAGAGGGTCAGAGAGGGAGAGTGTGAGGGACAGGGAGAGAGAGTGAGGGACAGGGAGAGAGAGAGGGGGACAGGGAGAGAGAGAGAGGGACAGTGAGAGAGAGGGACAGCGAGAGAGCGTGAGGGACAGGGAGAGAGATGGACAGTGAGCCAGAGAGCGGGACAGGGGGAGAGAGAGAGACAGGGAGAGAGAGAGGGGTGCAGGGAGAGAGAGAGAGAGGGACAGGGAGAGGGAGAGAAGGACAGGGAGAGAGAGGGACAGGGAGAGAGTGAGGGACAGGGAGAGAGTGCGGGACAGAGAGAGAGTATGGGACAGGGAGAGAGTGAGGGACGGGGAGAGAGAGTGAGGGACAGGGAGAGAGAGAGAGGGACAGAGAGGGAGAGAGTGAGGGACAGGTAGAGAGAGAGAGGGACAGAGAGAGGGAGGGACAGAGAGAGAGAGAGTGAGGGACAGGGAGAGAGAGAGGGACAGGGAGAGAGATAGGGACAGGGAGAGAGTGAGTGCGGGACAGGGAGAGTGATGGGGACAGGGAGAGAGAGCGTGAGGGACAGGGAGAGAGAGTGAGGGACAGGGGAGAGAGATAGGGACAGGGAGAGAGAGAGTGAGGGACAGGGAGAGAGAGAGTGAGGGACAGGGAGAGAGAGAGTGAGGGACAGAGAGAGAGAGAGAGTGCGGGACAGGGAGAGAGAAGGGGACAGGAGAGAGAGAGTGAGGGACGGGGAGAGAGAGAGAGAGGGACGGGGAGGGAGAGAGAGTGGGACACGGAGAGTGAGAGAGGGACGGGGAGAGAGAGAGAGAGAGAGAGAGAGGGACGGGGAGAGAGAGAGAGTGAGGGACAGGGAGAGAGAGAGTGCGGGACAGGGAGAGAGATGGGGACAGGGAGAGAGAGAGTGAGGGACAGAGAGAGTGAGTGAGGGACAGGGAGAGACAGATGGACAGAGAGAGAGAGGGTGAGGGACAGGGAGAGAGATAGGGACAGGGAGAGGGAGAGTGCGGGACAGTGAGAGAGAGAGAGACAGAGAGGGGACAGGGAGTGAGAGAGAGGGACAGGGAGAGAGAGAGTGAAGGACAGGGAGAGAGATAGGGACAGGGAGAAAGAGAGGGACCGGGAGAGAGAGAGCGACAGGGAGAAAGAGAGTGACAGGGAGAGAGAGAGGGGGACAGTTACAGAGAGGGACACAGAGAGAGATGGGGACAGGGAGAGATAGAGTGAGTGACAGGGAGAGAGAGAGAGGGGCAGGGAGAAAGAGTGGGACAGCGAGAGAGCGAGGGACAGGGAGAGAGAGAGAGGGACAGTGAGAGAGAGGGACATAGAGAGAGAGAGGGACAGGGAGAGAGAGAGGGTCAGTGAGTCAGAGAGAGGGACTGGGAGAAAGAGAGAGACAGGGAGAGAGAGAAAGGGACAGGGAGAGAGAGAGAGGGACAGGGAGAGGGAGAGAGGGACAGGTAGAGAAAGAGAGGGACAGGGAGAAAGAGAGGGACAGGTAGAGAAAGAGAGGGACAGGGAGAAAGAGAGGGACAGTGGGAGAGAGTGCGGGACAGGGAGAGAGATGGGGACAGGGAGAGAGAGAGAGAGGGACAGTGAGAGAGAGGGACAGAGAGAGACATGGGGACAGTGAGAGAGAGAGTGAGGGACAGGGAGAGAGAGAGAGGGGCAGGGAGAAAGAGAGGGACAGGGAGAGAGCGAGGGACAGGGAGAGAGAAAGGGACAGGGAGAGAGAGAGAGGGACAGTGAGAGAGAGGGACAGGGAGAGAGAGAGAGGGACAGGGAGAGAGTGAGAGGGACAGGGAAAGAGAGAGAGGGACAGGGAGAGAGTGAGAGGGACAGGGAGAGAGAGAGAGGGACAGGGAGAGAGTGAGAGGGACAGGGAGAGAGAGAGAGACAGAGAGGGGACAGGGAGAGAGAGAGAGGGACAGGGAGAGAGAGTGGGACAGGGAGAAAGAGAGGGACCGGGAGACAGAGAGGGACAGGGAGAGAGAGAGGGACAGGGAGAGAGAGAGAGAGATGGACAGTGAGAGAGAGGGACAGAGAGAGACATGGGGACAGGGAGAGAGAGAGTGAGGGACAGGGAGAGAGAGAGAGGGGCAGGGAGAAAGAGAGGGACAGGGAGAGAGCGAGGGACAGGGAGAGAGAGAGGGAGAGGGAGAGAGAGAGAGGGACAGTGAGAGAGAGGGACAGAGAGAGAGAGAGAGGGACAGGGAGAGAGAGAGAGAGGGACAGGGAGAGGGAGAGGGACAGGGAGAGAGAGCGGGACAGCGAGAGAGAGAGAGGGACAGAGTGAGAGTGAGGGACAGGGAGAGAGAGAGAGAGAGAAAGACAGAGAGAGAGGGACACAGAGATGGAGTGAGGGACAGAGACAGAGTGAGATTGAGAGAGAGAGAGACAGAGAGAGGGATAGAGACAGAGATAGAGAGACACAGAGTGTGATTAACAGAGAGTGAGATACAGAGATAGAGAGAGGGACATGGAGGGAGTGACAAAGAGAGTGCGAGGTACTGAGAGAGTGGGACACAGATCGAGAGAGAGAGGGACACCGTGAGCGTGACCGACAGAGAGAGTGTGATGGACACAGAGAGAGAGAGAGAGAGAGCAACACGGACAGAGAGAGGGGGACTGTGAGAGAGGGTCAGTGAGAGTGGGTAAGTGAGAGTGGGACAGTGAGAGTGGGACAGGAACAGAGAGAGATCGAAAGAGAGAGAGGGATACATAGAGAGAGAGAGAGAGTGAGGGACACAGGGAGAGAGTGAGGGACACAGTGAGAGAGTGTGACAGAGAGACCGATGGACAGACAGAGAGGGATAGAGAGAGAAAGAGAGAGTGAGGGATACAGAGAGAGAGAGAGGGACACGGACAGAGAAGGACAGAGAGAGAGGGATAGAGAGAGAGAGAGGGACAGAGAGAGAGTGAGGGACGCAGAGAGAGAGGGACAGAGATAGAGTGAGGGACGCAGAGAGAGAGGGAATCTGAGAGAGGGACTCTGAGAGAGGGACAGTGAGAATGGGACAGTGAGAGTGGGACAGAGAGTGAGAGAGAGGGACAGGAACAGAGAGAGATCGAGAGAGAGAGGGGGATACATAGAAGAGAGAGAGAGAGAGAGAGGGACACAGGGAGAGAGTGAGGGACACAGGGAGAGAGAGTGGGACCCAGGGAGAGAGGGTGGGACACAGGGAGAAAGTGTGACAGAGAGACCGAGGGACAGAGAGACTGAAGGGCAGAGAGACCGAGGGGCAGAGAGACGGAGGGACAGAGAGAGAGAGAGGGACACAGAGAGAGAGAGGGGGACAG
Source organism: Chiloscyllium punctatum (assembly GCF_047496795.1). NCBI lineage: Eukaryota > Metazoa > Chordata > Chondrichthyes > Orectolobiformes > Hemiscylliidae > Chiloscyllium > Chiloscyllium punctatum. Next base: position 20,642,857 of record NC_092767.1, read on the forward strand.
AGAGAGAGAGGGACACAGAGAGAGTGGGGGACACAGAGAGTGGGGGTCACAGAGAGAGACAGAGAGAGTGTGAGACAGAGACAGAGAGAGGGACAGAGAGTGAGAGAGAGAGGGAGAGATGGAGAGAATGTGTGTTCGATAGAGAGAGAGAGAGATTGCGTGCGTGTGAGAGAGAGACTGCGTGAGAGAGAGAGAATGCATGAAAGAGAGAGACAATGCGTGAGAGACAGAGAATGCGTGTGCGAGAGAAAGAGAATGCGTGTGTGTGAGAGAGAGAATGCGTACGTGTGAGAGAGAGGATGCGTGTGTGTGAGAGAGAGGATGCGTGTGTGTGAGAGAATTCGTTTGTGAGAGAGAATGCGTGTGTGAGAGAATGTGTGCAAGAGAGAAAATGTGTGTGAGAGAGAGAATGCGTGTGTGCAAGAGAGAAAATGCGTGTGTGAGAGAGAATGCGTGTGTGCGAGAGAGAAAATGCATGTATGAGAGAGAGAGAATGCGTGCGTGTGAGAGAGAAAATGTGTGTGTGAGAGAGAGAGAATGCGTGTATGAGAGAGAATGCGTGTGTGAGAGAGAGAGAATGCGGAATGCGTGTGTGTGAGAGAGAAAATGTGTGTGTGTGAGAGAGAGAATGCGGAATGCGTGTGTGAGAGAGAGAAAATGTGTGTGTGAGAGAGAGAAAATGCATGTGTGTGTGAGAGAGAATGCGGAATGCGTGTGTGTGAGAGAGAAAATGTGTGTGTGTGTGAGAGAGAGAGAATGCGTGCGTGTGAGAGAAAATGTGTGTATGAGAGTGAATGTGTGTGTGTGAGAGAGAATGCGGAATGCGTGTGTGTGAGAGAGAAAATGTGTGTGTGAGAGAGAGAGAATGCGTGTATGAGAGAGATTGCATGTGTGTGAGAGAGAGAATGCGTGTGTGAGAGAGAATGCGTGTGAGAGAGAGAATGCGTGTGTGAGAGAGAATGCGTGTGTGCGAGAGAATGTTGTGTGAGAGAGAGAGAATGCGTGCATGAGAGAGAATGATTGTGCATGAGAGAGAATGCATGTGTGAGAAAGAATGCGTGTGTGAGAGAAAGAATGTGTGTGTGTGAGAGAGAATGAGTGTGCGGGAGAGAGAGAATGCATGTGTGAGAGAGAGAGAATGCATGCGTGTATGAGTGAGAGAATGCGTGTATGAGAGAGCGAGAATGTGTGTGTGCGAGAGAGAAACTGCATGTATGCGAGAGAGAATGAGTTTGCATGAGAGAATGCGCGTATGTGAGAGAGAGAAGCGTGTGTGCGAGAGAGAGAATCCATGTATGAGAGAGAACGAGTTTGCAAGAGAGAGAATGCATGTGTGAGAAAGAATGCGTGTGCGAGAGAGCGCGAGAATGCGTGTGTGTGAGAGGGAGAATGAGTGTGAGAGAGAATGCGTATGTGAGAGAGAGAGAGAGAGAATGCACGCATGAGAGAGAGAATGAGTGTGGGAGAGAGAGAGTGAATGCATGAGTCAGAGAGAGAATGCGTGTGTGAGAGAGAGAATAAGTGTGCGAGAGTGAATGTGTGCGAGAGAGAATGCGTGCATGAGAGAGAGAATGAGTGTGAAAGAGAATGTGTCGGTGAGAGAGAGAATGCACGCGTGAGGGAGAGAATGAGTATGGGAGAGAGAGAATGAGTGTGCAAGAGAGAGAATGCGTGTGTGTGAGAGAATGCGTGTGTGAGAGAGAGAGAGAGAATTCATGTGTGTGAGAGAGAGAATGCCTGTGTGCAAGTGCGTGCATGAGATAGCGTGCGTGCATGAGAGAGAGAAAATGTGCGCATGTGAGTGAGAAAGATAGTGAGCATGTGTGAGATATGATGTGCTCATGCATGAGAGTGTGTGTGAGTGTGAGAAAGAAAGGGTGAAAGTGAGAGAGGAAGTGTGTGAGTGTATGTGAAAGAGTGAGTGCATGCGAGTGTGTGTGCATGTGAGAGAGAGTGTGTGTACAAGTGAACGAGAGTGAGTGCGCACGTGAGAGAGAGGGCATGTGTGAGCGACTTTGCAAGTGTGTGTGAGAGAGACAGAGTTTTGGAGAGAGATAGAGTGAGTGTGTGAAAGTGAGCATATATGAGATGGTGAGTGTGAGTGTGTGGGGGTGCGTGTGTCAGAAAGTGTATATGAGAGTGTGTGTGTAAGTGTGTGTGTAACTGAGAGAGTATGTGGAAGTGAGTGTATGAGAGAGAGAGTGTAGAGAGAGAGAATGAGTGAGTGAAAGTGTGTGTATGTCAGAGAGACAGAGAGAGAGTGTATGTTTGTGTGTGAGTGTGAGAGAGAGATGGTGATGGTGCGTGTGAAAATGTTTGAGTGTGCATTTGTGAGTGACTGCGTGTGCGTGTGTGTGCATGTCGGTGTGGATATCTGCAAGTGTGTGAAAGGGCATGTGTGCGAGGGACTGAATGTGGTGTGTGAGGGTGTGTGTACACGTGTGAGAGTGTGAGTAAATGAGAGTGAGGGACAGTGTATAGTTTAGTGGATTATTACTGGGACAAGGACATAAACACGTGGTTTATACACAGTTATATTATGGAGGGACAGCACTGACACGGAAACTGGGCACTCCGATGGAAACACACACACAGTCTCACTCTCTCACACACCCACACACAGAGGCTTGGTCTCACTCTCTCACTCTCTCTCTCACACACACACACCCACACAGAGGCTTGGTCTCTCTCTCTCTCTCTCTCTCTCTCTCTCTCTCACACACACACACACACAAAGGCTTGGTCTCACTATCTCTCACACAAAGACAGTTCTGTGATGATACTTGGGCTCAGACCCTCGCTGACTCTCTCCCCCCCCACCCCCAGACAAAATCTGTGCACAGTGCCCATGTCCTGTGTTGGGATGTGTCTGTGTGTGTGTGTGTCGGGGTGTGTGTCTGTCTGTGTGTGTGTGTGATCCTGTGTCTGTGTGTGTGTGTGTGCGCGCGTGTCAGTGTGTGTCTGTGTGTGTGCCTTTGTGTGCATGTGTCTGTGTCTCTGTGTGTGTCTGTGTGTGTGTCTGTGTGTGTGTGTGTGTGTGTGTGTGTGTTGGTGTGTGCCTGTGTTTGTGTGCGTGTCGGTGTGTGTCTGACTCTGTGTGTGTGTCTGTGTCTGTGTCTGTCTCTGTGTGCGCGCGTGTCGGTGTGTGTCTGTGTCTGTGCGTGTCAGTGTGTGTCTGTGTCTGTGTGTGTGTCGGTGTGTGCCTGTGTCTGTGTGCGTGTCGGTGTGTGTCTGTCTCTGTGTGTGTGTTTGTCTCTGTGTGTGTGTGCGCGCGTGTCGGTGTGTGTCTGTGTGCGTGTGTCTGTGTCTCTATGTGTGTCGGTGTCTCTGTGTGTGTGTGTGTGTGTGTGTGTGTCGGTGTGTGCCTGTGTTTGTGTGCGTGTCGGTGTGTGTCTGTCTCTGTGTGTGGGTGTGTGTCTGTGTCTGTCTCTGTTCGCGCGTGTCGGTGTGTGTGTGTGTGTCTGTGTGTGTGTGTGTGTCGGTGTGTGCCTGTGCCTGTGTGCGTGTCGGTGTAAGTCTGTCTGTGTGTGTGTGTGTGTGTGTGTGTGCCTGTCTCTGTCTCTGTGTGTGTGCCTGTCTATGTCTCTGTGTGTGCGCGTGTCGATGTGTGTCTGTGTGTGTGCGTGTCGGTGTGTGTCTGTGTCTGTGTGTGTCGGTGTGTGCCTGTGTCTGTGTGCGAGTCGGTGTGTGTGTCTGTCTGTGTGTCTGTGTCTGTCTGTGTGTGTGTGTGTGTGTGTCGGTGTGTGCCTGTGTCTGTGTGCGTGTCGTTGTGTGTCTGTGTGTGTGTGTGTGTCTGTCTGTCTCTGTGTGTGTGTGTCTGTGTGTGTGTGCGTGTGTGTGTCTGTCTGTCTCTGTGTGTGTCTCTGTGTCTGTCTCTGTGTGTGCGCGTGTCGGTGTGTGTCTGTCTCTGTGTGCGTCTGTGTCTGTGTCTGTCTCTGTGTCTCTGTGTCTGTCTCTGTGTGTGCGCATGTCGGTGTGTGTCTGTCTCTGTGTGTGTGTGTGTTTGTGTGTGTGTGTCTGTCTGTCTCTGTGTCTTCTCTGTGTGTGAGATAGAGAGAGAGAGAGACAGAGAGTGGGACACATAGGGACAGAGAGAAAGACAGAGAGAGACACACACACACAGGAGCAGAGAGACAGAGAGAGAGGGACAGAGACAGAGAGAAAGAGAGTGACAGAGAGAGACACACACACAGGGACAGAGAAGAGATTAATTCTAGGAATCACACATACAGCAGGAAAATCCCAAGAAAACCTCAGCAAATAGCCACCCTCTCCATTCCCAGCCCTGTGTGTGTGTGTCTCAGGAAGCCTACCTACAGCCAGGCTCTGAGACGCTCGTGTGGGAGTAATCTTTAATATTTTCTAACCGCACTGACACAACTTATAAGGCTTCAGTAAACAAAAGATAGTTGTCGCAACTGGGAAAGATGACACTTTGTTGCCTCAGAATGAACATCTCAGTGGGCAGCAAGATCCCACAAGGCTCCTGTCCTGCGAATCCTCTTGCAATGATGCCTGCCTTGAAGATGTTTTCCTCCTCTCTCTACAAGAATCTCAGGGATTCCCTCTCCCACTGCAACTCCCAGGTCATTTCCTCTGCTCTGAAGCTCAAACTTGCAGCTCAGTTACTGTCTCCTTGACTTGTCCGACCTGCCTATCTTCTTTTCCACCTATCCACTCCACCCTCTCCTCCTTGACCTATCACCTTCATCTCCTCCCCCACTCACCCATTGTACTCTATGCTACTCTCTCCCCACCCCCACCCTCCTCTAGCTTATCTCTCCATGCTTCAGGCTCACTGCCTTTATTCCTGATGAAGGGCTTTTGCCCGAAACGTTGATTTCGCTGCTCGTTGGATGCTGCCTGAACTGCTGTGCTCTTCCAGCACCACTAATCCAGTATTTTTACCTGGGAATTAATATGTCAATCAGACAGAGCCCTCCCCAGGGAGCAGACTGACAGACGATGCAACGTTTCAGAGAGGGCAGGGCTGGGGTCCACTAACCCCTCACCCAGAATAAATGTGCGCAAGGAATTGGTCAGATTCATTCTCATACCCTGTTCTCTCTCTGTATGGAGAGTGAGCAGCCCTCCATGTCTGGTTGTGACAGTGTGTGTGTGTGTGTGTGTGTTTAATAATGTTTCCAGCCTCTGGTTAATTACTTTCTTATGATTTGTTTTTATTTTGATGTTGCTGTGAGGTTATGAAGTGCATTTGGGGACGGGAAAAGGTAGTGGTGGGATTCTGTTTAAACTGGGATCTTGCTGTGTAATTTTGCAGCACACTGCTGTCGCTCCCCCGACACCCCCGCCCCCCCCAACCAACTCATCTCTTCTTTCTTTTATCCCGAGGAACTTTTGTCGGGAAAGCAGGAAAGTGAAGATCCAAAATGCCTGGGTGCCAAGAAAGCCTTGGACAAGAACAACCTCCAGAGGGCGGGGAGCACAAGCCTGAGGCCTGTTTGGCCAGGCTGCAGCCCGTGGGGCCCAGGTGAGTGGGGGTCTGTTACTTCCCCCGAGGTTTCATCTCCTCTAGGGATGGGCTGGGGGGTGGGAGCCTGGTTTGTCGGGACCTCTGGTTCACTGGGACCTGTCAGATCACGGGTTTGAAGCCTGGGGTTAAAGTCACCGGGGCATCGGTGACACAAACAGGGGAAACCCCCAGGATCTGGGAGATGGGACTCCCTCAGGAGGGAACTCGAACCCAAAATATCTGACCCTCTGGAAAGAATTGTCACACTATCAGAGGAAAGTGGGTCACAGAGAGGGCAGGATGATCGAATTGGACACAGAGAGAAAGAGAGTGAGAGAAAGAAATGGAAAATGGTGAGAGCAAGAGAAACAGGAGAGAGAGAGAGAGAGGGGGACAGTGTGAGATTGTGAAATAGCTGCAATATTTGATTCTGGGGTGACAGGAAATAATAAAAATGATCAGATTATCGAGCTTTTGCAGCACTGTCACTTGTGGGATCTTGCTGTGCGTCAATTGCTCTAATGCCATCATTGCAGGCAGTGAGTGGTTTTAATCAGCTAACCCGTCATTCCAAGACCTTTTCAACATGAAAACTCAACTTGTGTTTGTGTTTGGATATTCCTGAGAAATTGTCTGTCTCACTGAGAGGGGAAAAGCCGGGATCTTGCTGCGTTATCGCCTTGTGAAAGATTTTCCTGCTCAGTCTTCCCATTAATGCTGCCTCTTTACTCCCAAAGGGATCTTCCTGGCCACTTGAGGATTTGAAAAGTGTGTGTTTGGGAGCAGGAAACCTTCAAACAAGAGCTTCCTCCAGAAGGGGGGAAACGCAGTCCTGAGGCCTGAGGCCTGTTTGACAGGCTGCAGCCTGTTGGGCCCAGGTGAGTTTTGTCTGTATATTACCCCGAGGTTTAATCTCCTCTCTCTGGGGAGCGGGGGGGGGGGGGGGGGGCGGGCTGGCTTTTACCAGGACCTCTGCTCAACCGGGTCTTGTCGGCTTGCGGCCTTATCGTTTTTGAACAGGTTGGAAGTTCTCGGTTAAGGTAACTGGGACCTTGAGATTTAACACAAATATGTCAACCCTTAACCGGCATCACCCACGATGTGTCTGGGGTTAGATTGCTGCTTGTGGGATCTCACTGTGCGTACGTGTTTATTAATGTTTGTAACCTCAGGCCAACCGCTCTGCGGGGATGTCTGTGTATTTCAATGTCACTGTGATGGCCAGCAATTCATTCATTCACTCTGCAATAATTAAACTGAACCAGGGTCACATGGGAAATTGGGGAAGCAGAGAGCTGTGGGATCTTGCTGTGCTTTTGGTGCCACTGTCGTATTTTATTTCAAATTGATTTGTTTTTATTTCTCAGTGTGTTTCCCCATCCCCCGCTCCCCCTAACCCTGGAGTGGGGGTGGGGGTGGGGGGGGGGTGGAGTGGAGGAGGAGATTGGATCCAGGAGCTGAAGCTTGGGACGACGCAGAGACAGAGAGAATGAAATCACCTCTGCTGCAAGGAATCATCAGACACAGAATAACCAGAAACTGTCCTGTCTCCTTGTCGTTCATTTACACACAGACACACACAGACAGACACACACAGACAGACACACACAGACAGACAGACACACACAGACAGACACACAGACAGACAGACACACACACACAGACACACACACAGACAGACAGACAGACACACACACAGACAGACAGACACACACAGACAGAGAACGGTGGGGTTCAGGCTATCTGGGATTTTTACCACAAGGGGGACAAAGGGGTGGGGGGTAGATGGAGGGGGAGACAAAGGATGGGGGGAAAAGATGGAGGGGGAGCTGCTGCACAGTATGATCCCACAGATGTCACTGCCCCCCTCTCTCTCACTCCAATGGGGGTGTGAAGGGGGTCAGACAGACAGAGAGAAGTGAAAGACCACTGACTGTCCTGTCAGAAGGTTCATTGATTTAAAATGGATTTGAGGCCTGGGGTTAAAGGAGCCGGGGCCTTGGGATTGTGATACAAACTGGTTACACCCCCAGGGTCTGGGAGGAAGGACTCCCGGAGGAGGGAATGAATACCTTATCATGAGAAACTCTCTCCAAAGCCCCATTCTAATGTCAGAGTCATGTGCATAGGCCAGGGGGATAAAATGTGAGAAATCCGAGAGACAGAGAGAAAGATCTTCAAGATGGAGACAGCGAGAGGGATGAATACAGGGGAAGAGATTTCAGAGATAGAGGGAGAGAGGGGAGGAACATAGATATCTCTGAGATGGAGAGAGTAAGAGGGGGAACAGAGAGAGGGAGGGAAGAGAGATCAGAGATGGAGACAGCGAGAACAGAGAGAGAGGGAGAGAGAGAGGGAGAGGGAGAGAGAGAGGGAGGGAGGGAGATCTCAGATGGAGAGAGAGCACAAGACGGGGATCAGAGAAGAAAGGGGGAAATGTTTGGAATTTGTTCAACGGGAGGATTGCTCCCTCTCGTCCAGGAGACCGAATAAAAACCCTTCACCAGCATCAGGGGCACACACGATCTCTCAGTGGTTACACTGCTGCTCGTGGGAGCTTGCTGTGTGTATTTCAAGCAAGCATCTGATTAAAAGCTCAACGGTGATCTTTATATTTCAATGATGGAGATGCCAGTGTTGTACTGGGACAAAAGCTAGTGTTGTGTGATGTTTAACGTTATATATCAATATATAGAGAAAAAGAGGGGAGGAGGGGCTTATGTGTTTTTGGGGGCATTTATGTGAGGGTCCTGCTGTATTTGGATGGAGAAAGAACACTGCATTAAAAGAGATGTTTTTTAATAATGCGTTTGGGGAGTAATGCGTGGGGGGGGGAATGCGTGGGGAGATGAAATGCGTGGGGGAGGAAATGCGTGGGGGGGGGATGTGTGGGGGAGGAAATGCGTGAGGGGGGAAATGCGTGGGGGGGAAATGCGTGGGGGGGCGAAATGCGTGGGGGGAGGAAATGCGTGGGGTGGGGAAATGCGTGGGGGGGGCGAAATTCTTATCTGGTCTGGCCTGCATGTCACTCCAGATCCAAGGCAACGCTGTTGACGCTTAACTGCCGTCTTGTATGGCCAGTAAATGCTGGTTATCCAGCTAAGCCCTCATCCTGTGAATGAGTAACAAATACTCGTGGGTTCTGCAGTAATAATGGATGGTGTCAAGTTGCATTGAAACGGAGTTAACTAAGTGACTGCTAATGTTGTGAAAAATAAATTCCTTTAGTGTATATCAGATAGGTTGGAGAGTATGTTGTGAACCAAACTAGAGAGCAGATTATTTCGGATTTGGTGTTGTGTGATACTGATTAAGGATGATCAGCCATGATCATATTGAATGGTGGTGCAGGCTCAAAGGCCAGAATGGCCTACTCCTGCACCTACTGTCTATTGTCTATTGTGTGGTCGGAAGCACTAATTACTAACCTTGCTCTGAAGCAGCTTTGGAGGAATAGTGACATTAATATGTTGTATTTTACACGGCGTCTGTATTCAATGTGGAATGTGTGAACATTCTGGTCAAACATCATGGAAGCCCAGAGGTTAGAGGGTCAAGTTCACTCCAGTGAATTGGGAAAATACAATATCACATTCAGTAGGAGAGCAATGGTTGTTAGACCCATATAGTCTTACAGCACGCAGACAGGCCATTCGGCCCAAACTGGTCCATTCCGAACAAAATATCCATTCACACTAATCCCATTTCCCTGCCATTTCCCTGTATCCTTCTAATCCTTTCCTAACTCTGTATTTGTCCAAATGTATTTTAAATTTTGTGAATGTACCCGCCTCAACTACTTCTGCTATCAGCTCATCCCATATGCAGACCACCCTGTTTGTAAAAGAAATTTCCCCTCAGGTTCCCTTTTACTCTTTCCCCTCTGACCTGAAATTGATTCCCTCTAGTCCGGGATTGTCCAATCCTGGGGAAAAAAAGACTGAGTGCATTGACTCTATCCATGTCTCCCATGATCTTACACACTACTATCACATCCCCCTCAGCCTCATACATTCTAAAGTAAAAACTCCTAGCTTGTTCACTATAACTCAGACCATTGAGTCTTGGCAACATCCTTGTAAATTTCCTCTTCACTCTTTCCAGTTTAATAACATCCTTCCTCGCGCAAAGTGAACAAAACTGAACATGACGTGACAAGTATGGACTCGCCAACATCTTGTATAACTGCAACATAACTCCCTAATTTCGATACTCAGTGCTCTAACTGATGAAGGCCAGTGAGTCAAAAGCCTTTTTCAGTGCCTTGTCTACCTGGGACTCCACTTTCAGAGAACCGTGCACCTGAATTCCAAGGTCACTCTGTTCCACTACACTCCTTAAGGCTCTGCCAGTCACCATGAAACTCCTGCCTTCATTTGACTTTCTAAAATACAAGAACTTACACTTATCTGAATTAAACTCAATGTGTCATTTCTCGGCCCAATTCCCCACCTGATCAATGTACTGCTGAAATTTCTGATAACCTTCCTCACTGTCCACGATACCACCTATTTTAGTGTCACCTGGAAACTTACAAATCATGCCTGTACATTCTCATCTAAATCATAGATATGTGTAATATATGAATATATGGTCCCAGCACCGACCCCTGAGGCATTCCACTCATCACACGCCTCCAGTCCGACAAGCATCCTTCCACGATTACCCTCTTCTTCCTATCATCAATACCATTTTGGACCTAATTTGCCAACTCTCCCTCCGTACCATGTGGAACCTTTTTGAAGGACTTACTGAAATCTATATATACAACCATGCCCTTGCCAAAGATACTGGTCACTTCATCAAAGCAGTCTCACAAATTTGTGAGCCATAATCCCCCATTCACAAGGCCCTGTCCTTCCAAATGCATGCATATCTTCTCCCTCAGAATCTTCTCAAGTAACTTACCTGCCACAGATTTTAGGTTTATTGGTCGATAGTTCCCCGGTTTTTATTTGTAGCCCTTCGTGAATAACGGCACAGCATTCACTACCCTTCAGTCCTCCAGGACCTTACCCATTGGCTCCCGATGATGGAAAAGTACCAACCAGGGCCCCTGCTATTTCTTTCCTGTCCTCCTGCAGTGTTCCTGAATATATATGGTCAGGACCAGGAGGTTTATAGAAATACTACAAAGTCTGAAAAATACGTCTATTTATTTCAGGTAAAACACCCACGAGTGAGAAAGTGAGTTAACAATGATAAGCATCATAAATTAAAGATTATATTAATTCCAGGAAGTGACTTCAGAAGAATTCCACACATTGTGGAATCCTGAGACTTCTCAGAAAATTACGATCCAGTAAAGGAGGGCCATGAAATGGGTAAGGAAATCAAACAGCGACCATGCATGCAAACAAACAGGAACATAAAGACTGCATAAATCTATGGTCTATATTTCAAAGGAAAGAGAAAAGCATACCCAAATGTGGAAATCTGCAATCAGGAGAGACGGGCTTATTATGGCTAACAGGGAAATGGCCAAGCAAATAACCAATTACTTTGCATCTGTGAGTTAAAGCCTGGAATGTAATCGAGGGGTTCGGGGTGGTTTATATACAGAAAACAGATACCCTGGAGTGAGTTAAGGCATGGAATCTAATTGAGGGTTTCAGGATGGTTTATACACAGATTAACAGATAGCCCTGAGTGAGCTAATGCCTGGAACCCAATCGAGGAGTTCAGAGTGATTTATATACAGAATAACAGATGCCACAGAATGAGATACAGCCAGGAATCCAATCGAGGGGTTCAGGGTGGCTTATATACAAAATAACAGATAGCCTGGAGTGAGTTACAGACTGGAATCTAATCGCGGGGTTCAGGGTGGGTTACATACAGAATAACAGATAACAAGTCGTGAGTCACAAAATAGCAGAGTCATACAGTCCTAGAGATGTACAGCATGGAAACAGACCCTTTGGTCCAACCCGTCTATGCCGACCAGATATCCCAACGTACTCTCGTCTCTTTTTCAAGCCCTTGGCCCATCTCCCTCCAAAACTTTCTCATTCATATACCCATCGAGCTGAATTTTAAATGTTGCAAATGTACTACCCTCCACCACTTCCTCTGACAGTTCATTCCATTTATGTACCACCCTCTGAGTGAACAAGTTGCCCCTTAGGTCTCTTCCATATCTTTCCCCTCTCACACTAAACCTCTGCCCTCTAGTTCTGGACTCCCCTACAGCGAGGAAAAGACTTTGTCTATTTCTCCTATCCATGCCCGTCATGATTTTATAAACCTCGATAAAGTCACTCCTCAGCCTCTGATGCTCCAGGGAGAACAGCCTCAGCATATTCAGCCTCTCCCCGTAGCTCAAATCCTCTAGTTTATGTTACAGAATAAAAGATATCCCGGAGTGAGTTACAGTCTGGAATCTAATTGAGGGGTTCAGAGTGGTTTATATACAGAATAGCAGATAGCCCAGAGTGAGTTACAGACTGGAATCTAATTGAGAGGTTCAGAGTGGTTTATATACAGAATAACAGATATCCCGGAGTGAGTTACAGCCTGGAATCTAATTGAGGGGTTCAGAGTGGTTTATATACAGAATAGCAGATAGCCCGGAGTGAGTTACAGCCTGGAATCTAATTGAGGGGTTCAGAGTGGTTTATAAACAGAATAACAGATAGCCCAGAGTGAGTTACAGCCTGGAATCTAATAGTGGTTCAGACTGGTTTATGTACAGAATAACAGATAGCCCAGTGTGAGTTACAGCCTGGAATCTCATTGAGGGATTCAGAGTGGCTTATATACAGAATAACAGATAGCCCGGAGTGAGTTACAGCCTGGAATGTAATCGAGGGGTTCGGGGTGGTTTATATACAGAAAACAGATACCCCAGAGTGCGTTAAGGCATGGAATCTAATTGAGGGGTTCAGGCTTGTTTATATACAGAATAACAGATAGCCCGGGGTTAGTTAAGCCTAGAATGTAATTGAGGGGTTCAGTGTGGTTTACAAACAGAATAACAGATAGCCCAGGGTGAGTTACAGCCTGAAATCTAATTGAGTGGTTCAGGGTGGTTTATAAAGAGAATAACAGATAGCCCAGGGTGAGTTACAGCCTGAAATCTAATTGAGGGGTTCAGAGTGGTTTATATACAGAATTACAGATAGCCCAGGGTGAGATACAGCCTGGAATCTAATTGAGTGGTTCAGGGTGGTTTATAAAGAGAATAACAGATAGCCCAGAGTGAGTTACAGCCTGGAATCTAATTGAGGGGTTCAGAGTGGTTTCTGTACAGAATACCAGACAGCCCAGGGTGGGTTATAGCCTGGAATCTAATCAAGGGGTTCAGAGTGGTTATGTACAGAATAAAAAGATAGCCCTGAGTGGTTTACAGCCTTGAATCTAGTCAATGGGTTCCCAATTTGAACCCATAGAAGGTCAGTGTGGGATTTGAGAAACCCTTCAATTTGGGATAACGCCTCGCGAGGCATTATTCTGATCCAATGCTGCAAATCTACAATTCAGTGGCTGAGCTCTTTCAGGTTTTGTATATCATGTTTCTCTCATATATTAGGAGCTTGGAAAGTAAGGCAGACCTTACTGGAATGTCACATTGTCTCTCTGCATTCACTGTAAACAGGTTCTGGGATTTACATTTTAACCACCTTCAAAGAGCTGTCTCCATTTCCTATCTCTGCTGGCATCAATGAATGGAAATGGCTTTTGACACATTGCCCCCTCTCCCTTGCTGAAAGTATTCCTGACACAAATCAGTCAGGCAGTCATTTTAGATTTGTCCACAGCCACCATTTTATATCAGCAAAACGATGACATTGAGTTTATAAATAAGGAAAAGCAAGAGAGACTAGCAACATCAATACAGTTTGAAAATATATAAAACATTGAACATGTACACAGAATCACAGACACACAGAATCACACACACAGGGATACAGACACCTTCCAGAAGCTGTCTCCATTTCCTATCTTGCAAGAGAATTCATGTTATGATGATGCATTCGTGCAGGACAGTAAACAGCTTTTGAGACTTTCCCCATTGTGACAGAAATTCAGACCCAATCTGAAACTTGGAGATATGTAACAGGACAGGAATGAACCAGTAGCTTTCTGTGTTCCTGCTCCCAATGTAACATTTGACCATTTAGTTTATCTTGTCTTCGGTCTAACATCCAACAAGGATCGCTTCACAGATCCAATTACAGATCCCCAGGAGTGATTTCCAGACTGGAATCTAATAGAGGGGTTTAGGGTTTACATACAGCATATGAGGTACCCAGCAGTCATCCCCGGTCTCTCTTGTCACCCTGTCTCTGTCGCCCCCGGGCTCTCTCTCGCCCCTGGTCTTTCTCACCCCCCGGTCTCTCTCGCCACCCGTGTCTCTCGTCACCCCTGGGTCTCTCTCCACCCCAATCTCTCTTGCCCCCAGTGTCTTTTGCCCTCCCGGTCTCTCTCGCCCCCGGTCTCTCTCGCCTCCCCTGATCTCTCTTGCCTCCCCCGGTCTCTCACCCCCGGTCTCTCTCTCTCACCCCTGGTCTCTTGTCACCCCGGGGTCTCTCTCGCTCCCAGTCTCTCTTGCCCCGTTCTCTCTTGCTTCCCCGGTCTCGCTCGGCCCCCCAGTCTCTCTCACCCCCCAGTCTCTCTTCTCGCCTCCCGGTCTCTCGTCACCCACAGTGTCTTACCCCCGGTCTCTCTCGCCCACAGTCTCTCTCGCCCACAGTCTCTCTCGCCCCCTGTCTGTCTTGTCTCTCACTGTCTCTCTCACACCTGGCCTCTCTCCCTCCCCGGCCTCTCTCGCTTCCGGTCTCTCTCTCGCCCCTGGTCTCTCTCGACCCCACTTTCTCTTGCCCCCGGTCTCTCTTGTCACCCCCAATCTCTCTCACCCCAGGTCTCTTTTGCACGCCAGTCTCTCTCGATCCCTGTCTCTCTCTTGCCCCCGGTCTCTCTCATCACTTCCAGTCTCTCTCACCCCAGGTCACTTTTGCACCCCGGTCTCTCTCGCCCCCGGTCTCTCTCGCCCCCGGTCTCTCTTGCCCCTGGTCTCTCTCGACCCCACTTTCTCTCGCCCCCGGTCTCTCTTGTCGCCCCTAATCTCTGTCACCCCAGGTCTCTTTTGCACGCCAGTCTCTCTCGCTCCCGGTCTCTCTCTTGCCCCCGGTCTCTCTCGTTACTTCCAGTCTCTCTGACCCCAGGTCACTTTTGCACCCCGGTCTCTCTCGCCCCCGGTCTCTCTCGCCCCCGGTCTCTCTTGCCCCTGGTCTCTCTCGACCCCACTTTCTCTCACCCCCGGTCTCTCTTGTCGCCCCCAATCTCTCTCACCCCAGGTCTCTTTTGCACGCCAGTCTCTCTCGCTCCCGGTCTCTCTCTCACCCCCGGTCTCTCTCGCCCCCGGTCTCTCTCGCCCCTGGTCTCTCTCGCCCCCGGTCGCTCTTGCCCCACCTGTCTTCTTCTTGTCCCACCCCCCACCCTGGTGTCTCTCGCCCCCCCGGTCTCTCTTCCCCCCCCAGGTCTCTCTCTCGCGCACCCAGTGTCTCTCGTCACCCCCTCTCTCTCACTCCCGGTCTCTTGCCCCCCAAGTCTCTCTCGCCCCCGGTCTCGCTCGCCCCTGGTCTCTTGCCACCGGTCTCTCGCCCCGATATGTCTCGTCGTCCCCAGTCTCTCTTGTCAACCTTATCTCTCGCCCCCCCCACCCCCGGTCTCTCTCACCCCGGGTCTGTCTCACCCCTGCTCTCCTGTCGCCCCCTGCTACCTCTCTTTGCCCACGGTCTCTCTTGTCGCCGCTGGTCCCTTCTCACCCCCTTTCTCTCACCCCCAGTCTCTCTCGCCCCGGCCTCTTTGCAGACCGGTCTCTTTCGTCTCCACCCCCACCACCCGGTCTCTCTCGCCCACCCCCAACCCCGGACTCTCTCGTCCCCCCTTGTGTCTCTCGACCCCGTTCTCTCTCGTCCCTGGTCTCTCTCGTCACCCCGTTTCTCTCGCCCCCAGTCTCTCTTGCCCCCGGTCTCTTTTGTAACCCCGTCTCTCACGCCCCCAGTCTCACTCGCCCCCTGATCTCTCGCCCCCCCCTCCCAGTCTCTCTTGCCCCTCAGTCTCTCTCGGCCCCCCGGTCTCTCTCACCACTGGTCTCTCACCTCCAGTCTCTCTCTCCCCCGGTCTCTCTCATGCACCCAGTCTCTCTCTCTCCTCCGATCTCTCTCACTCCGGGTCTCTCTCCCCACCAATCTCTCTTGTCTCCCCGGTCTCTCGTCACCCCCGGTGTCTCACCCCCGGTCTCTCTCACCCCCGGTCCCTCTCGCCCCCGGTCTCTTTTGTTGGCCTTGGTCTCTCTCACTCCCGGTCTCTCTTGCCCCCGGTCTCTTTTGTTGCCCCCGGTCTCTTGTCACCCCCGATGTCTTGCCCCCTGTCTCCCTTCTCCATCAGTCTCTCTCGCCCCCGGTCTCTCTCATGCTTGGTCTCTGTCACCTCTCACCCCTTGGTGTATCATCGCCCTCAGTCTCTCATCGACCGGGTCTCTCGTCACACACAGTCTCTCGAATCCTCTCTCTCAATCTGGTCTTTCTCAACCCCAGTCTCTCTCTCTCGCCGCCCCTGGTCTTTCTCTCACCCTTTCGTCTCTCTCTCGCACCCTCCCACCCCATCTCTCTCTCTTGCTCCCGGTCTGTCTTGTTGCCCCGGTCTCTCTTGTGAACCCCTCTCTCACCCCCGGTCTTTCTCGCCCTCGGTCTCTCTCCCCCCGCCCCCCCCACCCCGGTCTCTCTCTCACCCCCAGTTTGTCTCATCGCCCCAGTCTCTCTTGTGAAACCCGCTCTCGCCCCAGTCACTCTCACCCCCGGACTATCTCTCTTGTCCCCCAGTCTCTCTCTCGCTCCCTGTCTCTCATCGCCCCCGCTCTCTCATTTCCCCCAGTCTCTCTTGCCCCCGATCTTTTTTGTTGCCCCCGGTCTCTCATCACCCCAGTCTCTCTTGCCCCCGATCTCTCTCGCCCCCGGTCTCTCGTTGCCCCCAATTTCTCTTCAACCCCAGTCTCTCTTGTATCCGGTCTCTCTAGCCCCCCGGTCTGTATCGTCACCCCTGGTCTCCCTCGCCCCCGGTCTCCCTCTTCACCCTGGTCGCCCTCTTCACCCCTGGTCTCCCTCGCCTGCGGTCTCCCTCTTCACTCCTGGTCTCTCTCGTCCCGGTCTCTCTCGCCCCTGGTCTCTCTCTCGCCCCCACAGTCCCTCTCACCCACCCCCACAATCGCTCTCACCCCCGATCTCTCTCTCATCCCCGGTCTTTCTTGCCCCTGGTCTCTCTCGCCCCCGGTCTCTCGCCACCTCCCACCCCCCCTCCCCTGGCCTCTCTCGGCCTGGTCTGTCTCATCACCCCCTCTCTCACCCCCGGTCTCTCTCACCCCCCCAATTCTGTCTTGTTGCCCTCGGTCTCTCTCGCCCCCGGTCTCTAGTCACACCCGGTCTCTCGCTCCCCGATCTCTCGCCGCCCCCAGTCTCTCTGGCCCCTAGTCTCACTTGCCCCTGGTCTCTCATCACCCTCGGTCTTTCTTGCCCTCAGTCACTCTCTCTCCCCGTTCTCTATTGCCCCCTTGCCCCCGGTCTCTCTCTCGCTCCCAGTCTCTAACTCTCCCTGGTCTCTCTCACCACCGGTCTCTCTCTCACCCCCGGTCTCTCATTGTCCCCGGTTTCTCTCGCTCCTGGTCTCTCTCTCGTACCCCACCCCGGTCTCTCTCTGCCCCGTTCTCTCTTGTCGCGCCTGGTTTCTCATTGCCCCAGGTCTCTCTCGTCCCCGGTCTATCTCACTCCTGGTCTGTCACGTCGACTCCTGTCTCGCTCACCCCCGGTCTCTCTTGTCACCCCCTGTCTCTAACTCTCCCCAGTCTCTCTCGCCCCCTGTCTCTAACTCTTCCCCGTCTGTCTCGCCTCCGGTCTCTGACTCTCCCCGGTCTCTCATCGCCCTGGTCTCTCTCACCTCTGGTCTCTCATCTCTCCGGGTCTCTCTCTCTCCCCTCGATCTCTCTCGCAACCCGGGTCTCTCTTGTCCCTGTTCTCTCTCGCCCCTGGTCTCTCTCGCCCCTGGACTCTCTCACCCTCCCCCCCACCATCTCTCTCACCCCCCCCACCCCCACCCTGGTCTCTCTTGCCTCTGTTCTCTCTCGCCCCCAGTCTCTCTCGTCACCCCAGCTCTCTCGTCAGCCCCTCTCTCTTGCCCCCGGTCCCTCTCGCCCCCTCGTCTCTCTTGTCACCCCTGGTCTCTCTCTCACCCTCCGGTCCCTCTCGCCCCAGTCTCTCTCATTGCCCCCCCACTCTCTCTCGCCCCCCTGCATCTCTCACCCCTGATCTCTCTCACCCTCCCTGGTCTCTCGTTGCACTGCCCACCCCCTGTCTCTCTCTCGCCTCTGTTCTTGCTCGCCTCCCCCCAGTATCTCTCGACCCCCCCGGTCTCTCTCACCCCCGGTCACTCGTCACCCCCGGTCTCTCTCTCCCCTCGGTCTCTCGCCCCGGTCTCTCTCGCCCCCTCAGTCTCTCTCACCTCCCGGTCTCTCTCGTCACCCCCAGTGTCTCTCGTCACCCCCAGTCTCTCTCCCCACTAGTCTCTCCTCATTCCTGGTCTCATTCACGCCCAGTCTCACTTGCCCCCGGTCTCTCTTGCCCGGTCTCTCTCGCCCCCGGTCTCTCACGTCAACCCCTCTCTCTCACCCCCGTTCTTTCTCTCGCCCCTGGTCTCTCTTGCCCCCAGTCTCTCTCTTTCCCCGATTCTCTCTCGTCATGCCCGGTTTCTCGTTGCCCCAGGTATCTCTCGTCCCTGGTCTCTCTCGCCCCTGGTCTGTCTCATCGGCTCCTGTCTCACTCGCCCCCGTCTCTCTCACACCTTGTCTCTCTCTCACCCCCAGTCTCTCTCACCCCCGATCTCTTTCGCCCCCCGGGTCTCCCTTGCCCCTGTTCTCTCTTGCTCCTGGTCTCTCTCACCCCCAGTCTCTCTTGTCACCCCCGGTCTCTCGTCACCCCCCCTCTCTTGCCCCACGTCTCTCTCACTCCCGGTCTCTCTCATCGCCTCTGGTCTCTCTTGACCCAGTGTCTCTCCCCCCCCCCCCCCGGACTCTCTCGCCCCCCCCCCCCCCCCGCTCTCTCGCCAGCCCCGGTCTCTCTCACCCCTTCTCTCTCTCATCACCCCCAATCTCTCTCATTGCTCCTGGTCTCTCTCATCATCGCCTCGAGTCTCTCATCACCCCCTCTCCCTTGCCCGAGGTCTCTCTCACTCCCAGTCACTCTCATTGCCTCTGGTCTCCCTTGCCCCAGTCTCTCTCAGCACCCCCCACCCCAGTCTCTCTCACCACCTCCCCACCAGTCTCTCTCATGATCCTGGTTTCTCTCGTCACCCCCGGTCTCTCTTGCCGCCGGTCTCACGCGTCCCTGGCTTCTCTCGTCGCCCCCAGTCTCTCTCTTGTCCCCCTCTGTCTCGCCCCCCTCTCTCTCTCGCACCCCCTCCCTCTCTCGCCCCCATGCTCTCTAGCCCCCCCTCTCTCTTGGCCCCTTTTTTCTCGCCCCTTCCCCCCCGACCCCCTCTCTCTCTCACCGCCTCTCTCTCTCTCGTCAACCCCCCTCTCTCGCCCGCTGTCTCTCTCAACCACCGGTCTCTTTCATCGTCCCCGGTCTCTCATCGCTCCCCCTCTCTCTTGCCCCCCTCGCACCCCCACTCTGTCTCGCCCCCTCTCTCTCTTGCTCCCCTCTCTCTCTCGCCACTCCCCTCTCTCTCAGCCCCCCTCTCTTGCCCCCCTTCTCTCGCCCCCTCTCTCTCTCTCACTGCCTCACTCTTTCTCGTCACCTCCTCTGTCTCACCCCCGGTCTCTCTCGCCCCCCCCCCCCCCCCCGGTCTCTCACAGCTCTGGTTTCTCTCATCACCCCCGGTCTCTCTCGCCCCCGGGCTCTCATGCCTCTGGTTTCTCTCGTCGCTCCCTGTCTCTCTCCTGTCCCCGGTCTCTTTCGTCACCCCCAGTCTCGTCGCCCCCCCGTCTCTCACCCCCTCTGTCTCTCTCGCCCCCCTCTCTCTCGCTCCCTCTCTCTCGCCCCCCCTCTCTCGCACCCCTGTCTCCCTTGCCTCCCCTCTCTCACCCCCCCTCTCTCGGCCTCCCCTCTCCCGCCCCCCTCTCTCTCGCACCCCCCATTTGTCCCACCCCTTTTGTCAGTCTCCCTCTCTCTCTCGCCCGTCTCTTCTCTCTCTCTTGCCCCTCTCTCTCACCCCCTGTCTCTCGTCCCCCCACCCTGTCTCTCCCTGCTCTTTCACACTCTCTCGAATCACTATCGCCTCATCTCTCTTTCTCTCCTCCCTCTCACTCTCCTTCTCGCCCCTGTCTCTCTCTCTTTCTCTTGCTGCGATCTCCCTCCCTCTCTTGCTCCCTCTGTTTGCCCCCTCGCGTTCCCTCTCTCAACTCCATCCCTCTCTCCTCTCTCTCTCTCTCTCTCTCTCTCTCAGGGAGGGAGAGAGGGAGGAGTGGAGGCAGGTAGAGAAACCGGGATTGGGGGTTATGTGTGATAGAGAGGGGGGAATGAGTGAGACTGAAAAGGAGAGGTGTTGAGAAGGAAAGAGTATGCAGAGATAGAGAGGGAGAGCAATGAGGAGAAAGGGTAGGGGAGAGGAAATGGGGAGTCCAGGTTGGAGTGGGGGGGGATAGAGGGAGTTAAACCCAGCTCCTGAGCTCAGGGCGCGGTGCCCTCCCCTTCCCTGAGGACCAGGACTTGGGGCTGAGTCTGTCTCTCTCCAGCTCAGCTTCTCCCACACAAAGACACACAACAACATC
Organism: Chiloscyllium punctatum; assembly: GCF_047496795.1. Lineage (NCBI taxonomy): Eukaryota > Metazoa > Chordata > Chondrichthyes > Orectolobiformes > Hemiscylliidae > Chiloscyllium > Chiloscyllium punctatum. The sequence continues at coordinate 20,663,094 of NC_092767.1, forward strand.
GGTCACTCTGTTGCTCGGCACGCTTTAATCAACATTTTTATTGGTTACAAATGGAAGTGATGGATACAGTCAGTGGGATGGTGCCTTTTCTCACTGGCCCCTGAGTTGTGAGAAACATTGAAATGTTTCCCTGTAACGTCCCTGTGGGATAAGGATGGACAAACCAGCGCTACCCTCAGTCTGTTTCCATAGCGACAGGCTGCTCCATCGCTGAAACACTGAACTGAAATGAGAAAATCCCGGATGGATTGATTAATGAGGGAATTTGATGAATGGATGGATTTGGGTGAAGGGATATTTCAGCACTTTCTTCAGCTGCTGCCTGAACTTAGTCTGGGTCACGGCATAAATCGCGGTGTTTGTGCAGCAACTTAGGAGCTGCAGCATGAAGCCCAATTCCCCCACAAAGCGATGGATAAACATAGACTTATAACCAAAATACCACATCCGTCTCCTTATAGAATACAGCATTAACATTGACCATAACAGGATGAAATTGGCCGAGATCACAAACAGTAAAATGATGGATTTTTTTCGGTTTCTCATTTCAGTGTCAGACTGAGCGTCCCCATTGGTGTGAGCGCGGAGTCTCCTGCGGGCTCTGCTGGTCACTAAAATGTGTCTGACGGTGAGAACATTGAGCAGCAGAATCAGGAGAAATGGGACACACGGGGTTAGAATGTGGTGGAGGAACTCGATTGTGGCCCAGACACTGGACAATCGAACAGCGTCTGTTACATCACAAAACCAGGGGGCGTTCTCCAGCCAATACCGAGCCGTGAGCATAAAATACCAGGAAATGTTCTTTAAACAGCTCAGCACAGTCACTGCTCCCAGAACCACAGCCACCGTTTTCTCACTGCAATATTTACTTTTCAGCTTCTGGCAACAAATGGCCACAAACCGATCAAAGGTGAAAGTGACGGTGAACCAGACAGAGCAGTCAGTGGCTGCATAAAGCAGGACGGCGTGGATATTACAAACGGGGACGGAGTCCTTCAGGAAATAAAACTGTTTCCGATAAACAATGGGAATGTGTCTCAGGATCAGGTCGAGGATAATGACCAGGAGATCCGCCGCTGCCATGGCCCCTAGGTAACGTCTGACACATGGAGACAATCCACAATCTTTATAAAGCAGGACGTAGATGGTCACTACGTTAACTGTGAGGAAGAAAAACAAACCCATTATCCATCGGCCGGGAGGCAAAGGGACCCGTTTGATCGGGGACCCAGTGAGATTTTCAAATGTGTCCCTGTATTCAGGGATTTGTTAAAATAATTGGAGCTGGAATAAAAAATGGGAAGGTCGGAATTACTGACAAAAATGTGACATAAACCACAAGAAAACCTTCCTCCCCAAACACACAGAGACACATCCATAAGGACAGATGGTTTCTAGAACATTCCCACACACCTCGATCACTCGAGAGTAGACACGGGTCACTCATTCCCAGTTCCGAATACGGAGGGTGGAAACGTTGCTGTCCTGAAGGATTCTCTCCCAGTTTCCTGAAGACAAACGGAGTTTGGGAATTCCAGTGTTTTGGTCTAAATTGTAGTCGATCCTGTGTCGGGAAGAAATGTAAACGCAGGGAAAACGTATTCACCCCTTTAACTGCCTGAGGAGCCTTCGGAACAGTGTCTCCTTCTCCCTGGAACGGGTCTTCCCTCGGGATCTTATCGTTTGTTCAATTCACTGACATCCGGCCGTTCACAAACAATGTCAGGGACAGAACGTTCGGGGAATGTCAGTTGTAGAATGTTGGGGACAGAACATTCCGGGGAATGTCAGTTATAGAATGTCGGGGACAGAACGTTCCGGGGAATGTCAGTTATAGAATGTCAGGGACAGAACATTCCGGGGAATGTCAGTTATAGAATTTCGGGGACAGAACGTTCCGGGGAATGTCAGTTATAGAATGTCAGGGACAGAACGTTCCGGGGAATGTCAATTATAGAATGTCAAGGACAGAAAATTCCGGGGAATGTCAGTTATAGAATGTCGGGGACAGAACGTTCCAGGGAATGTCAGTTATAGAATGTCGGGGACAGAACGTTCCAGGGAATGTCAGTTAAAGAATGTCAGGGACAGAACGTTCCGGGGAACTCCTTGACCTGTCCATGACCTTCCCCCATCCTCTCTGACCTATCACCTCTCCCCCACCTCCGTCTCCTGATCACATTCCCAGCTCCCCTATCCCAGCTCCATCTCCAGCCCACAGCCCCAGCCCCCAGCCCCAGCCCCCCGCTCCCAGCCCCCAGCCCCCAGCCCCGCCATCTCCCATTTATCTCTCAGCTCCCCGGCCCACAAGCCTCATTCCTGATGAAGGGATTATGCCTGAAACGTTCATTCCCCTGCTCCTCGGATGCTGCCTGACCTGCTGTGCTTTTCCAACACCACACTCCCAGTCAGGAGACAGTCCGACACAGTCATACTCGCAGGATCAGGCCTGATAGCTAAATTACATTAGATGAGATTACTTACAGTGTGGAAACAGGCCAGTCAGCCCAACAAGTCCACACCGACCCGCCGAAGCGCAACCCACCTAGACCCATTCCCCTACATTTACCCCTGCACCGAACACTACGGGCAATTTCCCATGGCCAATTCACCTAATCTGCACATCTTTGGATTGTGGGAGGAAACCAGAGCACCCGGAGGAGACCCACACAGACACGGGGGGGTCGTAATGTGCAAACTCCACACAGTCAGTCGCCCGAGGCTGGAATTGAACCCGGGTCTCTGGCGCTGTGAGGCAACAGTGCTAACCACTGTGCCAACGTGCTCACCCATAATGTTTCATTAAGCCCCATCACTATCCCTGGGTATATCCTGTCCCACTGGCAGGATAGACCCACCAGTGGTGGGGACACCCTGGGATACAGTCAGGGAAGGAGTTACCCTGCAATTCCCCAACATTAATTCCAGAACCCAGGAAATCTCATGGTAACAGATCATGGTCAACGAAATTGCCTGAGGATGGTTATCTCCTGCCTCCCACCCCTCCTCCCGGTGATAACTCAGTTCCCCTTGATGTTGGAAACAAGTCAGAGGAAGCACTGAGGGTGATAAGGACTCAGACCATCCTCTGGGTGTGGGACTTCAATGTCCATTACTAAGAGTGCCCCCACAGGCCCACCGCTGCCTGAGCAAGGACAGGCTTCAATACACAACAGCCAGACTGGGGGAAACATTCTCACCAAACTCCATGTCCCAGATGGATCTGTCCCTGACAGAATCTGTCGGAGCAGTCAGCACACAGTCCTGGTAGAGGCACAGTCTCAGCGTCATATTTGACACATTCAAGATTAGTGTGTTGCTGGAAAAGCACAGCAGGTCAGGCAGCATCCGAGGAGAAGGAAAATCACCGTTTCGGGCAGCAGACCTTCATCACGAATGAGACTGCGAGCCTTCGGGATGGAGAGATAAATCATATTAGGCGTACTGCTCACTGTGTGTTGTGGCACTCCCTCCTGTAAAGTAGTACTTACTTCTCAAGGACTGAGCACATGGAAACTGGCCATCCATGAGGCACTGTGGGCTAGTAACAGCCGCAGCATCAATGGCCTTCCCTCCATCATAAAGTCATAAGTGGCCTATTCACTGATGGTTTCAAAATATTCAGCACCACTCACAACTGCACCGATACTGAAGCAGGCTATTCAGCCCATCAAGAGTTTTAAACAGGAACAGAATGAGGCCATTCAGCCATTGGAGGTTGTTACTCAGCGATTGGAGCAGATCTTTTAATCTCTCATACCTGTTACACAGGAAATGGAAGGGAACATTCAGCACTTCAAAGCGGATACACGGGAATACGGGGAGCTGTGCAGACCACAGCAGTGCATTGATCTATAAACCCGGACTAGATATCTGTCTAGGACGGGGAGCTGTGTAGACCACAGCAGTGCATTGATCTATAAACCCAGACTAGATGTCTCTCCGGGACGGGGGGCTGTGCAGACCACAGCAGTGCATTGATCTATAAACCCGGACTAGATATCTGTCCAGGACGGGGAGCTGTGTAGACCACAGCAGTGCATTGATCTATAAACCCAGACTAGATATCTGTCCAGGACGGGGAGCTGTGCAGACCACAGCAGTGCATTGATCTATAAACCCAGACTAGATATCTGTCCAGGATGGGGAGCTGTGCAGACCACAGCAGTGCATTGATCTATAAACACAGACAAGATATCTGTCCAGGACAGGGAGCTGTGCAGAATTCAGCAGTGCATTAATGTGTGAACCTGAAAGAAATAGCCATCCAGTATGTGGAGCTGTACACACTACACCATTGCATTATCTATGAACCTCAACCAGTTAGTCTAACCAGCACAGCAAACTGTGCAGTTACCCTCCCAGTATGTAGGACTGTGTAACCCACCCCAGTGCATTGATCTGTAAACCAGGAGCAATTACCCTCCCAGCATGTAGGACTGTGTACCTCACCCCAGTGCATTGATCTGTAAACCAGGAGCAGTTACCCTCCCAGCATGTAGGACTGTGTACACCACCCCAGTACATTGATCTGTAACCCAGTAACAGTTATCCTCCTAGCATGTAGGACTGTGTACACCACCCCAATGCATTGATCTGTAACCCATGAGCAGTTACCCTCCCAGCATGTAGGACTGTGTACACCACCCCAGTGCATTGATCTGTAAACCAGGAGCAGTTACCCTCCCAGCATGTGGGACTGGGTACACCACCCCAGTGCATTGATCTGTAACCCAGGAGCAGTTACCCTCCCAGCATGTTGGACAGTGTACACCACCCCACTGCATTGATCTGTAAACCAGGAACAGTTACCCTCCCAGCTTGGAGGACTGTGTATGTCCCACCAATGCATTGCTCAGTAACACTGTGTGAGATCCCTGCCCAGTGTCGGGAAAGTTGCAGCCCGTTCTGGAAGTGACAGGATGTACAACTCCCACCCATTTCCAGCTCCATATCCCCATTGTGCCATGACAAGGGGGTGCTGTGGGTGTGAACTTCACTGCCAGAGAGAGATAGTGGAGGAATCAATTTAACTATCACCATATGGGAGGGGTTTGGGAAATAGACAGAGAGGGGGAATCTGAGAGACAGCGTCATGGAAGGATGTGTCCTCAGGTTGCAGAATGCTGAAATGTAGACACTTGGATAACATCCTGTAACATGAGCCTGTCTTCCCAGGAAAGATGGGAAAATGGGATAGTTGAGCATTTGTTCTACAGCTTTGTAAATGGGAGTTGTTTCAATAGAATCTATGATTCACTGGGCTGAATCAAACAAAAAACTGTCTCAGTGACATTTTCCTTGAGTCTGACAGAACGATTATCTGCACGAGGCTGAGCTAGTTTCCTGGTGCTATCGGATCGAACTCACCTCATTAACTACCCACCCCACCCCATGGTGTCCCTCTCATTCAATACCAGCCCGATTCTCCCACCCATCATGGCTGGAGGTCCTCACCATCTCCCGGGTGACCCTGGATATTCATTGTTCCCTGACACTGGGGCAATCTTTAAAAGGCGAATGAGCACACGGTTGCGCATTCTCAGTTAGGAGCTGCTCTGCACAGTTTACCCTGAGCATGGGGGATAAGGGGCAATTACACTGCGGTTCGTCGACAGGGGCATGGAGGTCCTGGTGGATGGTCTAGTACAGAATGAGACCATTCTCTTTACAGAGGAGGCCACACCACCTGACCCACTGATCATGGTCTGTGCTCACCACCCAGCTCAGTGCAGTATCTGCGGTCTGAAGAAATGTCCAGCAATACAGGACAAGCATCAATAAGCTTCCCCACTCTGTCAGGATAAGGGTCACTGCATTCTCTCTGCTCCCTCACCCTCACTTTATAACAGGTAAAGCACCTTCCCACCCCGCCGTGATCTCTCTCTCTCCCTCTCTCTCCCGCTCTCTATCCCTCTCTTTCTCCCTCTCTCTTAATCCTCCCTCCACTTTACCCCCCTACACTAATAACACTGCATGGATACAACACTGTGGACTGACTCCCTCCAGACCCTTCACTATGTCCCCGTCCCCTTCATCTACACTAACACCAACAGCAGGGCCACCACTCCCACCCTCACTCCCTCCCTCCCTTTCTCCCATTCCAGGAGAAACAGCCTGGAATAGGACAGAAAGGGCCTATCCGAGTGATGGAGTGCCCGATATCCGTTCCCTCACCCCCTCCCCCCGCCATATGGGAAGGATCCTGGTACGAGCCGGAGAGGACCGGGACGCCTCGTGTGGAGATTCTGAAACATCCACGTCCCACCGACCGAGTAAGGAGCAATGTTCAGTGAAGGGCAATTCTCACTTTAAACCCACTGGCAGTTCTGTTTCCCCCCCGGCACAACTTGGAAGCCGTGGCAATGATGCCATCTCCCTTTTGTGTCGAACTGGTACTCATGGAATCCCCACGGTCTCGGTGGGCAGGAGGGTGGGCTCACAACACATCGTCACCACCACCTCCCAGGAAGGGAGCACAGAGGCTCCTCCTACACCTCCTCCTGTAAACAGCTCAGATACTGAAACTAATCTGTGATAGTTACTGCTCTCCTCACTTGTCTTGACATCTTCAACAATCTATGATCATATACAGGCAGGGCTCTCTGCTCCTGCACTCCCTTTATAACGGTATGACCTGTATTAAACTGCCTTTCAATGTCTTTCCTACCGAAGTGTATCACCTCAAACTGCTCTGCACTGATCTCCATCTGCCTTACACCTGAACACTACTCCAAAGTGTCACTGTCGTGTTAGAGTTCCACACTCTCCTCCATAGACTTCAGAGTTCTTCCAGGTTCGGTGCCATCTACAAACATTGAGATTGTTATAGTGTCACAGTCCCCATGAAACAACTGAAATCCTGCCCCACATACACGAGTGTGAGCAAGTGAACTACTGATATATTCCGATGGACAAAGTCGAATAATGACATACTTTCAATGGAGCAACAAAACTCCTGACACATACGAGACAGAGTAGATGAAATATTGACAAACCACAGAGCCAGAGAAATCGGATAGGTTCCACTTATCTATATTCATCAGAGTATAATGTGATGAAGTTGAAAGTGTGTCCTGTACCTTTAAGAGAGGGTGAATGCTGTTCTGAACTGAGAGCTTACAAGCACCTGCGATATGAGAGGATGGCAGACCCAGAAACAGTATATTGCTGTAGAGCTGGAGTCGGGTAATAAGCAGTTAAGAGAAAGAGAGAGCCAGAGTTGTGAATAGTTCATGTAAAATGTTCACTTTCAGCATGAAAAAATAAATTGATGTTATTATTTAAATAGTAGAATTTGGTAGGTCTGTCACTCATATTTTAACAGTTTACGAGGTGAACTTATGTTTAGTTTAAGTTACCAGATGAGCTTCACGCCGTGTCCTCAGCTTCCCCGTGTGTGTATCTGTGTGTCTCTGTGTGGGGCAAGTCTGTCAGTCTCCGTGGTGTTAAACTGATGCAATGCCACCCTCTGCTGGCCTCCCCACGCCACTGCACAGACATTGGCAGAGGGTGAAGACCAACAGGGATTCATTCAGAGAGGGGGAGGGAGAGGGCAGCTGCTCACCGCACCATCCAAACTGATGTATTATCCATGGACTGATCTAAATGTCCTTTAAACATTGTAACTATCCCTGCTTTCACCACTTCCTCTGGAAGTTCATTCCACACACAAGCCAAACTCTGTCTAAAATAATTACCTCTCATGACATTTGTGAATCATTTTTCCTCGCCCCTTAAAATATCCCTCAGTTTTGAATCCCCAACTCTAGGGAAAAGACATCAGCCTTTCTGCTTATCTGTACCCCTCACAATTTTGTAAACTTCTGTGAAGTTACCCCTTAATCTCATATTCTCTAGTGAAAAAAAGTCCCAGCCGATCCAGTCTCTCCTTAAAGCTCACTCCCTCCTTTCCCAGCAACATCCAGGTTAATCTCTTCTCAATCCTCTCCACCTTAATAATATCAAGGTCAATAATATCAAAGTGAATAGTCAAGGTGTTTTCTAAGGGTACGGGGGGGTGGGGGTCCAAAACTAGAGGGCATAGGGTTAAGGTGAGAGGGGAAACATTTAAAAGTGACCTAAGGGGCTGCTGTTTCACCCAGAGGGTGGTTTGCCTATGGAATGAGCGGGCAGGATGACCAGGCTGGACACAGTATTCAAGAAGAGGTCTCACCAATGTCCTGTACAATCACAACATGACATCCCAATTCCGATACTCAAAAGTCTGACCAATGAAGACAAGTGTGCTAAACACTTTCTTAACAACAAGATCTGTATGAGGTGCAAATTTTAAAGAATTAAACCTGACGGCCTAGGTTTCTGTACTACAGCACTGCCAAAGGCTCTACTTTTAATTGTATACGTCTTGCTGTTGTTTGATTTAACAAATCCAATTGCTCACATTAATCCAAACTAAACTCCACCTGCCACCCCTCAGCCCAGTGTGTGATATTAATGCCACCTCACCGTCCCCCTTCAATTTTAAAGTTCCCATCCGTCTCCAGGAGGCCTGCACACTCCGGCCTTGAGTTTCACAATGACCCCGAGCTTGGGTTGCCTTGTGTGGTTTGGGGGAGGAAGGACAGATTGCAGACACAGTCAGTGGGGAGGAGGGGCTGTACAGTTATCACTGGCCTGGTATCATTTCATTGCTTTAGGAAGTGGGCAGTCGCATGTTAGAGTTGGGTAATATCGCTCGGTGCTTTGGGGCCAGAAATTAAGCTCTTCCTTCGTCTCTGGTTTTCAGTAATAAATATCCATTTGAGACCCTTCATTGGGGAGAGTGTGTCTGCAGGATTTCTTTCCCTAATATTGCAGACTACAGATCATCGCAATTAAAGCTATTCATAGTTAATTTCGATGGCACAGCACGTGCACTCAATATACGAGTTAAGACAAATATTTTGCATTTGTTTAACAATACAAAGTGTTTTGTGGAAACTCAGTAATGGCAACCTGATTATAATAAATAGGAGAAAGTGAGGATGGCAGATGCTGGAGATCAGAGCTGAAAAATGTGTTGCTGGAAAAGCGCAGCAGGTCATGCAGCATCCAAGGAACAGGAGGATCGATGTTTCGAGCATACGCCCGTCTTCAGGAATGAGGCTGGTGTGCCAAGCAGGCTAAGATAAAAGGTAGGGAGGAGGGACTTGGGGGAGGGGCATTGGGAATGTGATAGCTGGAAGGAGGTCAAGGTAAGGGTATTAGGCCGGACATTGGCCTATCGCAGCTACACTGGCACCACCCCCCACCTTTTCCTCCGCTACATCGATGACTGTATCGGCGCTACCTCGTGCTCCCACGAGGCGGTTGAACAATTCATCAACTTTACTCACACTTTCCACCTCAAATTCACCTGGACTGTCTCAGAATCCTCCCTCCCCTTCCTAGACCTCTCCATTTCTATCTCGGGCGACCGACTCAACACGGACATTTTCTATAAACCGACCGACTCCCACAGCTGCCTAGACTACCCCTCCTCCCACCCTGGCCCCTGTAAAAACACCATCCCATATTCCCAATTCCTTCGCCTGGGCTGCAACTGCTCCCAAGAGGGCCAATTCCAATACCGAACAACCCAGATGGCTCCTTCTTCAAAGACTGCAACTTCCCCTCAGCCATGGTTGACGATGCTCTCCACCACATCTCCTCCACTTCCCGCGCCTCCGCCCTTGAACCCTGCCCCTCCATTCACCACCAGAACAGAACCCCATTGGTCCTCACTTACCACCCCACCAACCACTGGATACATCGGATCATCCTTCGTCATTTCCGCCACCTCCAACAGACCCCACCACCAAGGATATATTTCCTTTCCCCACGCCTATCAGCGTTCCGGAAAGACCACTCCCTCCGCCACTCCCTCGTCAGGTCCACACCCCCTACCAACCCAACCTCCACTCCCGGCACCTTCCCCTGCAACCACAAGAAATGCAAAATTTGCGCCCACACCTCCCCACTCACTTCCCTCCAAGGCCCCAAGGGATCCTTCCATATCTGCCAGAAATTCACCTGCACCACCACCACACATCATTTACTGCATCTGCTGCACCCGATGTGGCCTTCTCGAGATTTGGGAGACAGGCTGCCTACTTGCGGAATGTTTCAGAGAACATCTCTGGGACACCCGCACTAACCAAACCAACCGCCCCACGGCTGAACACTTCAACTCCCCCTCCCACTCCACCAAGGACATACAGGTCCTTGGACTCCTCCATCGCCAGACCATGGCAACAAGACGCCGGTAGGAAGAGCACCTCATCTTCTGCCTAGGAACCCTCCCACCACAAGGGATGAAAGCGGATTTCTCCAGCTTCTTCATTTCCCCTCCACCCACCTTATCTGAATCCCAACCCTCAGATTCAGCACCACCTTCTTGACCTGCAATCTTCTTCCCGACCTCTCCACCCCCGCCCTATCACCCTCACCTTAACCTCCTTCCACCGATCACATTCCCAACGCCCCTCCACAAGTCCCTGCTCCCTACCTTTTATCTTAGCCTGCTTGGCACACCAGCCTCATTCCTGAAGAAGGGCTTATGCCCGAAACGTCGATTCTCCTGCTCCTTGGATGCTACCTGACCTGCTGTGCTTTACCAGCAACACATTTTTCAGTTCTGATTATAATAAATCTACACCGAGCTAAAAGCGGGCACTAAAATATGTTCCAGAATCTGGGTATGGTAGTGTAGTGGGTAGTGTCCCTGCCTCTCAGTCAATGCTCTGAATTTAATCCAATTCCTGAACTTGTGTGGTAGTGTTCGTGGCTCTGCACTAGAAGGCCTGGATTCAAGTCCTGACTATTGCAGAGGTATGTCACGTCATGTCAGAACAGGCTGATGAGCAAACACACAGGAGAATACTGTTACAGGATTATGGGTATTGCTGAGTGATGCTAGTCCCTACCTCCGGGCATAAAGGTCTCGGTGTAAAGCCCACAGAAGTGTCTCAGGATACATCTGAACAAACAGATTAAAATGGATTTAAAATTGTAACCTAATGGAGAAGGAAGAGGCGTCAGTATTGAATTTCAGAATTTAGGCCCAGGATGACTGAAAGTACAGCCATTCGTGTTGATTGGGATCACATTTCGCAGCAGTAAAGGTTTATAAAATCAGAATGGTCATGGATAGGGTGAGTAGCCAGAGGAAGTGGTGGAGGCTGGTGCAACTACAGCATGTAAAAGGCATCTGGATGCTGACAGACCTGGCGAGCTTTTCCAGCAATTTCTGTATTTCTTTAAAAAATGCATTCATTTTAACACAGGTATTCTAAATAAATAAAACATTTTATTTTTTAATGATGCAGGGCCATGTAAACATATATCAAATCAAACGAGACCATTTTCTGCTAAGAGTTTGGCTCTGTGTATGACAGCAGCATTGATGCACCTACATGGAGCAGGGAATGTGATGGAGACATAGTTTGGACAATGTACAAGGAGACCTCACATGGTCCCGTTTGGGAGAGGATGACATTACTGTGTGATTCAACTCAGAGAGGGAGAAAATGTCATATACCCGAGAAGGAATGGCCTATTGCACTCTCTCTCCTTCATTGTTCCTCATCACAGCAATGTGCGCAAGATAAAAAAAAAACCTCTACAGTCATCGTTACCTTTCTTATTTTTATGGAATCCCTGCAGTGTTGACACAGGCCCTTCGACCCAACAAGTCCATACCAACCTTCCCGACCCATTTCCCTATACTTACCCCTGACTAATTCATCTAAACTAGAAATCCCTGAACACGACAGACAATTTAGCATGACCAATCCACCTAACCTACACAGCTTGTGGTAGGAAACTGGACCACCCATTAGAAACTCACACAGAAAAGTGGAGAATGTGCAAACTCCACACATACAGTCACCCAAGGCTGGAATCGACCCCAAGTCCCTGGTGCTGTGAGGCAGCAGTGCTAACCACCGTGCTGCCCTTTGGGTGATCACTGACCAGAATTCACTGGAATCTCCTCTCTGCCTAAAGCAAAGGGAATTAAGCCAAATCCAACTTTCCCAGGATGGAATCCCATTGCTAGCAGCTGTGTGAGTACAATATCTTCAGAAACAGAATAGCGTTTTGGACAATCTCACAATTTTCCCTTTAGTCATGAGTTCCAATAATATCTGAACAGAGTTCTTTCAAGTTAAAAGTGTGTGTGTGTATGTGTGTTTAGAAAGGGAAATATTGATTATATACTTGCAATACCCAAACCGTTTACCATTCATCTTTCCATCACAGTTTGAGTAACATCGCTCTGAATCATAAATGTGCTATTTGAGCAGATTAAAGAAACTAGCCTGACTTGTTCCTAAAACTGACCCTGACCCAGTCTGAGACCGATATGATCGGCCATATCACAAACCTGGTGACATTTAACATTTGTTGGGAGCAGTGGAGGAGTGGAACTAGAAAAGGAAACAGTGACCCCAAAACCCGTGAACTATAGACCACTGAGCCTGATGTCAGCGGTGGGAAAGTTGTTGGAGGGGATTCTGAGGGATAGCATTTACATACATTTGGGAAGCCAAGGGCTGATTGGGGTAGACAACGTGGCTTTCTGCATGGGAAATCATGTCTCATTAATTTGGTTGAGTTTTTTGAAGGGATAACAAAGAAGATTGATGAAGACAGTTTGGTAGACATTGTTCTTTAAATGAACACCTTGCTGAATTCCATATAGACAAAGAGCAAAGAAAATCTACAGCCCAAAAACAGGCCCTTCGCCCTCCAAGCCTGAGCCGATCCAAATGTACTGTCTAAATCTGTCGGTCAATTCCTAAGTATCTGTATCCCTCTGCTCCCCACCTACTCATGGATCTGTCCAGACGCATCTTAAACGAATTGACCGTGCCTACCTCTACCACCTCTGCCAGCAACGTCTTCCAAACGCCCACCACCCTCTGTGTGAAGTACTTACCGCGTGTATCCTCCTTAAACATTCCACTTCTCACTTTGAAAGCACGACCTCTCGTTATTTAATCCTTCAACCTGGGAAAAAGCTTGTCTCGATCCACACTGATTCCTGAAGAAGGGCTTATGCCCGAAACATTGATTCACTTGCTCCTCGGATGCTGCCAGGCCTGCTGTGTTTTTCCAGCACCACTTTTTTCAATTCTGTCCACCCTGTCTATACCCTTCATGATTTTGCAAACCTCAATCAGGTCCCCCCTCAATGTCCTTTTTTCTCGTGGAAGTAAACCTAACCTACTCAGCCTCTCTTCATAGCGAGTATTTCATTCTGATTGGTAGACAGATTAGTAAGGTTCAGTCACATGGGATACAGAGGAAGCTCGTCACAATTGGCTTGAAGGAAGAGGGGTATTTTTCAGACTAGAGGCTTGTGAGCAGCAGTGTGCTGTAAGAATCAGTACTGAGTTCACTGCATTTCATCATTTATGTCAGGGTTTTTGATGTGAATATTGGGGCCATTGTTAGTAAGTTTGCAGATTACATCAGAAAGGTGGTGTAGTAGATTATCTCAGAGTATAACGAGACCACAATTAGATGGAACAAAGGGGCAAGGAGTGACAGATGAAGTTTAATTTAGATAAATATGAGGTTTTGCAGTTTGGGAAGGCAAATCATGGCATAAATTATACACTGATGTTAAGGTCCTGGAGAGTATTGTGGAACAAAGGGACATAGGACTGCAGGTACATTGTTCCTTGAAAGTGGAGTCGCAGGTGGACAATGTGGGACAGAACACATTTGGCACATTTGCCTTAATCAGTCGGAGCATTGAGCATAGGAGTTGTGGTGGTATGTTGCATCTGTACAGGATGTTGGTGATGCCACTTTAAGAATACTGCGTACAACTCATTGACTGCAGAAATGATTTAGACACTGATGTTCCAGGACTGGAAGTTTGAGCTTCGTGGAGAGGTTGATTAGGTTGAGGTGCTTTCTCCTGGAGTGTCAGAGGCTGAGGGGTGACATTATAGAGGTTCACAAAACCAGCAGTGGCATGGATATTCTAAACAGCCACGTTCTTCTCCCCAGTGTAGGAGAATCCAGAACAAGAGGGCATAGGTTGGAGGAGAAAGGGCGAATGATTTTGAAGGGACCTGAAGATAAATGTTTCACACAGAGAGTTGTGTGTGTACAGAAAGTGCAGTCAGAGGAAGTGGTGAAAGCAGTTACAATCGCACATTTAAAAAGTATCTGAAAGAAGTGGGATATATTGGTCAAATGCTGGCAAATGGGACTGGATCAGATTTGATATCTGATCGGAGTGAACAGGTTGGACTAACGGGTCTGTTTCCGTTCTGCATGACTCTCTGATTCGAAAAGAAGGATGACGAATAGTTCTGAAAGGCCCTTTCAAGTCGGAATCCTTTTCACTGGAAGTTTATTGTGCCTCCATGCTCACATTTATTGAAAGCTGCATTAGTTAAATATTTGATAGAAGTGTCAGTCATGCACAATGGGATATAGACAGGGAGGTGGGGCTGAGACCTCAACCTGATCAGCCAAATCTTAGTGCCTGGTGGAGAAGGCTCAAAGTATCTAATGACCCACTCCTGCTCTTCAGTCCCATGTTTCTGTGTTCCATTCAGCCCATCAAACCTGCTAGACAGGAGCACTTAGATGCTACTTACTGCTATAAACTGGTGCACAGAAACACAGACAATTCAGCCCTTCAAAACTGTCCCACACGCTTTACGGTGATTTGGGAAGTGTAATTGGAAAATCCAGGCACGGGTATGAAAGAGGCCTCTCATCTCTCTTTACAGAGCTTCCCCTCTCTGCAACTTGTGCTCCATTTGTTGGTCACGTTTAGACCCAAGTTCACTGAGAATACAGCCCCCATCCCTCACCCAGAGATGGCTCACAGAATCCTCTGGTCTCCCTGACTGCAATATTCAGTAATTGCACATTCATGAAAATAACACCCACTAACTTTCCAATAACAGAATGGGAGAACATCAGAAACAGGGGCAGGTCGTTCACTCCCCAAGCCTGCCTTGCCATTCACTAAGATCATGACTGATCTGCTCTTGGTCTCAAATCCTCTTTCATACCCAATTCTTCATAGCCCTCAACTCTCTGACAGATCAATATCCATCTACCTCCTCTTCAAATACTTTCAGTCATCAAGCTCCCCGAAGACTCTTGAGAAGAGAAATCCTGACATTCAATCCCACCTGTTTGAAGAAAACACTTGCTGCTCCTATATCATGGCTTGTTGATGTGAACAAAAGAGGTTGACTCAAGGGTTCAGGTATAAATGACTGGCTCTGATATCAAGGCAGTGGTTATCTTCTGTTGACGTAAAGGAGCTTAACAAAACTTGACTTAATGGGAATCAGAGTAAACTCTCCAGTGTTTGGTGTCATACATGGCTCAAAGGAAGATGTTCATCATCTCAGTCCTGGGTCAGCTCTGTGGGAGATCCTCAGGGTAGCTTCGTCTCCACAAACATCTTCAACTGCTTCATCATGTCTCCCCACCCCCACCCTCCCCACCATAAGATCAGAAGTGGGGATGGTCACAGAAGATTCCACAATGTTCAGAACATTTTGTTCCTCCTCAGCTCCTGAACTGGTCTGTGTCCGTGTGTAGCAGGTCCCAGACACACTCAGGCTTGTGCTGTTAAAGTGTCTGTAACATTCATGTAACAGCACTGCCTGACACTGCACATTGCCACAGTAAAACAAGAGTTCATTCAGCACCTCACGCTAGTTTGACAGGAATATGAGGAAGCCATTCAGCACATTGATATTATTGGAGTAGAACAGGGACAGCCCATTCAGTGCCTCCAGCCTATTACTCAGGAAGAGAAGGAGTCGAGTGTGATGGACTACCAGAGCCCCTTGAAAATATTTGAAGGCAGTAGCGTAGACTCTACATTCCCTTTAAAATAAGAAAACATTGAACTGTCTGTTCCAGATGCAATGTGACAGCATCAAGAGAAAATTCAGAGAGAGTAGCAGTCAGGAGACATTCCCCAAAGCTTCCAACTCTGTGGAGACCCCAATAGTTTCTGATGTTACTGAGAAACCAAAACCCAGAGATCCAAACCTGTGAGAGCTGGCCACACTCATTCAGGCTGCATTAAAATTAACGTCAGGCCTCCCTCGCTGTTTACTCAAGTGTCTTAACTAGCCAGCTTGGTAATGATTGTTCAATCTCTCTCTTAAAAGAATCCAGGACAAAATAACCTCTTAAAGCTGCAGAATCATCACACTTCTCAGTACATCGACCTGTCAAACAGGAACCAGGGGTAACCAGTCAGGCCCTTGGCCTTGTCCAGTCGGACGAGGAAGATGCCAATCAGCCCCTTGAGTCATTTACACAGGAACAGCAGGAGGCCATTCCCACCTCAATGCACTTACACGGGGGCAGAATGTGGTAATTGATGCTGATTCCTGATGAATGTCTTATTCCGAAACGTCGATTCTCCTGCTTCTCGGATGCTGCCTGACCTGCTGTGTTTTTCCAGCAATCAACGCTCTACTCTGATCTCCAGCAGCGGCAGTCTTAAGTGTCTCCAGATTGATGCTCTAACATGATGAACAATTGGAGCAGAGGCTGCACAGACAGACTGTTCCACGTTGTTCCTCTTGGCTCTGTTGCTCATGATACACATGTAGGACTTTAACATGGTGAGAAGGGAAGCCATATGTCTTGTGTGAAGTCTCAAGAAGGCACCTTCCATCTCCGAGAAGCCAGCCTGGTGTTCTCTATGTAAGACGGAAGATGGTGGGAATGGCAACCTGTTTCAGATGGAAGGTATTGTGTCTGCTGTTGGGGATTGTGAACAACCTGGCGTTCAGTACAGGGTTCACACGCCGACTGCACAATAACGTGGGGAGAGTTAGTAAAGGCATATAAACTATTAGGAAGGTCACGTTAGACTGATGAATGGACTCTCTAAGTTCAAATAATGCTGATCTTGTTCATGTTGATCTTGTCTAGTGCATGTCCTGTACAGTGTATCCTGTATGCCTTACTCTGTCCAAGTCTATTTCCACCCTATGATCTGTCTGGCCCTGCTTACTATGACCTGCCCCCACTGCTCATAAACAAAGTGTTTCCCTGTACTGAGGTACACGTGACAATAAATCAAACCAATCAATCCTGGGTAAAGTATGGAATTTCTCACACTACCAATGTGTCTTTTGGAAATAAGTGATCGCTGCCACTCCTCGTGTTTCAGCGTCACCATTTCTTCGTCTCTCACAGCTCTACAGGTTAAACACTTAGCTTATTTATTCTATCCTCATGTTACCATCACTGGTCTCTGTGGTAAGAAGATCATTCCTTACAAAGGACATCAAATCTGTCGAGAGTGCCCCAAATGCTCTCTCAGCAAGGCTCTACAACAGCAGGAAGATGGCTTTACTTATGTACTCGAATCATCTTACAATGAAGGACAGCATACCATTGACTGCACCCGTTACTTACACAGGGTTTGATTCAGAGCAGTCAGCATCGACTTGTGAGTGGGAGAACATGCTTCCCAAATTTGTTTGCGTTCTTTGATGAAGTGATCAGGAAGGTTGATGAGGACAGAGCGGTAGACATAGTCTATATGGATTTCAGTAAGGCCTTTGATAAGGTCCCACACGGCAGGCTGCTCTGGAAGGGGACACCACGTGGAATGCTGGGGGAATTGGCAAATTGGATACACAGTTGGTTTGCTGGTAGAAGGCAGAGAGGGTTTAGTGGTAGGATGCTTGTCAAACTGGAGGCTGGGTCCATAGCTGTTTGTTATCTATGAATTAGTTGAGAATGTACAAGGCATGATTAGTAAGTTTGCAGATGACACTAAAATAAGTGGGAGCATGATCAGTGAGGAAGTTTATCAGAAATTGCAGCAGGACCTTAATCAGGTGGAGAAATGGGCAGCGAAATGGCAAATGGAATTTAATATAGATGCGTGATGTCTTACATTTTGGGAACTCAAATCAAGGTAGGAGTCTCATGGTGAATGGGAGGATCTTCAAGTGTGTAGTGGGCAGAGAGACCTTGGTGTTCAGGTGCACGGTTCCCTGAGAGTAGAGTCACAGGTAGGCAGGGCAGTGAAGAAGGCTTTTCGCACACTAGCCTTCATCAGGTAGGACATTGAGTATAGAAGTTGGAAATTTATGTTGCAGTTACACAGGACTTTGGTAAGGCTGCACTGAGAGTATTGTATTCAGTTTTGTCACCTTGTTACAGGGAGGATGTTATTAAATTAGAAAGAGTGCAGAAGAAATTTTCAAGGACGTTGCCAGGACCCAATGGTCAGAGTTATAGGGAGAGTTTGGACAAGCTAGGACCTGTTCTTTAGCATGTAGAAGACTGAGGGAGTCCTTATAGAGCTGAATAAGATCATGATAGTAGGGTTAATGCTTTCAGTCTTTTTCCAAGGTTTAGAGAATCGAGGACGAGAGAGGATCAGTTTAAGGTTAAAGGGGAAGGAATAAAAGGGAACCTGAGGGGCCACTTCTTTTCACAGAGGCTGGTACGTGGATGAGCTGCCAGCAGATGTGGTTGAGGGGGTTACATTAACAACATTTCAAAAGCATTTGGATAAATATGTGGATAGGAAAGGACTGGAAGGATATGGGCCACTGCAGGGAATTGGGGTTAGCGTGGATGGACATTTACAACGTAGAGTCGAAACCCCTCTGTTAATTAAAACAAACACCCAGAAAAGCTGGCCTCACCTCGTCGTCTGTTAAAATATGAGTGACACAGATCTCCTACATTCCACTATTTAAACAAAAATTAGCAAGTTAGTTTCTTAACTTTAATAGTGAACACTAAACAACAGCTACTCACAAATACAAGCCCCTCTTTTCTTAGCTACTTTCTATCTGACTCCGACTCTGGAAAAATATTCTTTTCCAAAAGCCCACATATTAAACATTACAATCTCAAGACCACACAGTCTCTATCTTCCCCACTGTGTTCACTCTTCCAGCTGCTGATCTTCCTGGGTCATTTTTCTTATTGCAAGTAGGTTTACATGAACATGTGTCTTTGATAGAGAGTGTTTGAGATGGTCAGTTAGCACTCCTGCTCTACAGCAGTTACTCTGCTGTTGGATGGCAGCAGCTCTCCCTCTAGTGTTCAAATGCTCGGATTACATACTCCCCATGATACAACAATTCTCATAATTTGATTGCTTTCCAGATGTCCAAACAATAATATTCAAGTTCCGTTGGCTTCCGGTATCCTGAACGTTATTTAAAATCTTTGGTTGTATTTGAATTGTTGTCAAAACAGCAACCAAAACTCAGGTCTCCATTTCCCAGCTAATTGTGACATATGGAACAATCTGACATTTAGCTGGCATCTGTGCTGTACTTTCTATTAAACAAAACCCGTTCTGTCTTTAAGTGACCTGACATGCTTTCGGCTTCATAAGACCTCCCTCCTTCAGAAAACAAAAGAACCATCAGAATGAAAAGATGGCTTCGTTTCTTTTCCTCTAATTCTTAATCCCATTATTATGAAATAAAAAGTATTAATCTCAATTCTGTCATTCATATTAATTTTGTACACCTATTTAAACCGGAATAAGTCAAATCTTATCTAAACCTTTTCCTTTAAATCCGCGATAACACATCTGCTATCACATTTTAGGACCCACAGCATGTACATTTTGTAAGTTTAAAGTTGGTGTGATAAGACTCCAATGAAATACTCTCATATTCTGGTCTTTAAATATTCCAAAAAACGTGAGAGGTTTGTCGTTGTCCACAACCATCTCCAACAATTTATTTGTCACATAAACATTAAAATATTGTCAGGTCAGTGCAAAACTTGATCATTCTTTTTCAATAATGGAGAATGTTGTATTTTTCTTTCTGGTGGATATTGCATTTTTCGACAAGTAGCCAATTAGCCACTAAAATCCATCATAACCTTTCTGTATCAATACATCTCCAACCCCTAAATCCCTAGAAGCAAATAGAATTTTCAAAGGGTTTCAGAATATTTGGTGTAGCTAAAACTGGTGCGGTGATTAATCCTGCTTTAAAATTCTCAAATACCTCCTGGCATTGTTCTGTCCACCACAATTCTGTTTCATTCTTTACTAAGTCCATCAGTGGTGCCAATACGCTGCTGAAGTTTGGAACAAACTTCCGATAGAATCCAATCAGTTCCAAAAATTTAAGCACCTCTTTCTTCGAGGATAATTGTGTAAATTCCTCAAAGCCCTTCGTCTTTGTGTTCCATGGGGTCAACCTCCCATGTCTAATGTAATGTCCCAAGAACGTCACCTCTGCCTTTGCAAATTCTGTTTTCTTTAAGTTTATTACCAAGTTTGCTTCTTGTAATCGTTCAACATGCTCTGCCAACTGTAACATGTGAGCTTTCAATCACTTGCTAAAGGTCACTACATCATACAGATAAACTACACAATTTGTTCATCTCACTATAACTCTGTTCCTGAGTCACTAATCCTGGCTTTGAAGGGAATTCCTATCACTGGTGGCAATACTAATACGTCATCCCCACAGGAAATCGTCAAAATTTCAGAGTTTTTATCTGCCACGTGCTTCATTCTATGCTGTGCCCTTCAGGTGCTGTTTAGCTAACTCACCTACTCCATCTAATCTCTCCCTCACCTCACATACATAATCCGAATGTGAGATCTCTGACTTCGGTCCTGTCAATTTATATTCAATTAATTCCAAAGGACCTCTCACTTCAAATATTAACTCAAAGGAAGTAAACTGAGTAGATTTATTTCGGGCAAATAATTTTTGTCCAATGGCAAACAATTTAATGAGACACCTTCATTCCAATCATTCCGGTAATCCTGACAGTACGCTGTTAATGTGGTCTTCAGCGTCTGATGCTAACTTTCCAAGGCTCCCTGGGATTCAGGATGGGACGCCCTTGATTTAAACTGCTGTATGCCTAAGCTATCCATGACTTCCTTAAACAGCTGATTGGTAAAATGAGACCTTGGTCTGACTGAATCTCTCTGTGGAGCCCACAGTGAGTAAAGAAAGCTACCAACTCCTCCACCTCCCTTTTTACCTTAACACTCCATAATAGAATTGCCTCTGGAAATCTGGTAGACACATCCATTATGGCTAGCAAATATTAGTTTCCACTTTTATTTTCGGTAGGGGAGCTACACAACTCATCATAACCTACGTGAAATGTTCTTCGAATGCAGGAATTGGTAACAAAGGTTCTGGCTTTATTACTGCCTGTGACTAACCTACCATTTCGAATATTTGACATGTACGTCAAAAAATAACCACGTCCATGTGCATTCCAGGCCACTAGAAATGCCTCTGCACCTTATCCTGAGTCTTCTGTACACCTAGGTGACCGCCTGCCGTTAGTTTATGTGCTACCCGTAACACTGTACGCTACCTCTAAAACAATCTGGTGCACTTCGGCACATTTCCCTTCTGCACTAACCTATCGGGGTCTCCATTTTAATTTTAGCATTCTATCTTTAAGTTAACAACGTTCGACAATATATTCTGATTCCTTTTCTCTGTGTGTGCATGTGTATGTGTTTGTGAATGTGTGTGTATATATCTGTTGTAAGTCCATTAGCCTTTCAGGACTAAACACCCCTACCTGATCCTCTGCCTGTTCAGGGTTTTCCTGCACCGTGACATCAAACAGGGGGTCAGTTCACTGAGCATCATCCTTTGGTTTTTTATTACGGTTTTCCTTCCTGCTCTAACTTATGACAGTGGAATCTTGTTACTATACAGTCTGGAAAAATCCTGGGTATTTTTCTTTTAACTCCCCAATTCCCTAGTATTCCTTTTGCCTTCTCCAATACAAGGGGTGCCACTCCCACCTTGGATCTTGTTAAATCGTTCACAAGAATAAACTGTATTCCTGGAAATAACACTCTGTTACTCACTGTCACTGTTACTTCCTCAACCTTGATTTGGCATTCCATCCTGATGTTACACAGGGGAGTACTTAATTTCTAACCCCATTCCACAAATTGTTACAATCTTGATTAATATGTCAGAAAGAGTGAAAATACTTTCATCTCTCACTATTAGAGGCCGAGAGAAAGTGAGGGCTGCAGATGCTGGAGGTGAGAGTTGAAAAGTGTGGGGCTGGAAAAGCATAGCCAACCAGGCAGCATCTGAGGGGCAGAAGAATTGACGTTTCAGGCATAAATTCTTCATCAGGAAAGTGGGAGGTGGGGTAAGGGAGGGGGAAGGGGGCCGAGAAATAAATAGGAGAGTGGGAGTGGAGCTGGGTGTAAGATAGCTTGGAAGGCGATAGGTAGACGCAGATGGGGTGTGATGGTGATAGGCCGGAGAGGAGGGTGTTGTGGATAGGTGGTAGGACAACTAGAACCCTCAAACTAGAACCATCATCAACGTTGACTTCACCAAATTCCAAATCTCCCCTCCCCCAACTTCTCCCAGATTGAGCCATTCAATCTAGCACTGCCCCCTTGAACCACCCTAACTGGCCAGCTTCCTTCCCACCTACCGACTCCACCCTACCAACCGACATATCACTATTACTCCCACCTACATTTTCTTATCGCCTTCCCAGTGACCCTCCCACCAGCCCAGCTACTACCCTCGTATTTATCTTTCAGCCCACTTGTCCCCCCACCACATTCCTCACAATCGGTTTCTGCCTGATATTCCATTGTTCTGCTTTTCGGATGCTGCCTGATCTGTTGTGCTTTTCCAGCGTCTCACTTCTCAACTATTAGAGACTGAGCTGATCCCATATCTCACAAAATTATAACTTCTTGTCGTTCTCCCCTGATCTTTCTAAGTAAACTTTATCTACTGAGGCGAATTCTTTCAGAATCAGGTACCAACTCCATACCCAGACCCTGCCTCGGCTGTGCACTCTCCTGCAGCTCCTCGCTCTACTTGGAGTCTCCTTTACCAGTTTCACTAATGCCACTGGGCTTAGCCTCTTCTGCCACATCTTTCCCCAAAGTGCCTTCCTTCAACGACCATTGAAGTGTGTCCCAGCTTACTTCAATGAAAACACCTTTTCCCAGTGCCCTTCTTAAACCATCAGCACTGTCATTTTATGTGTTCCACTCCCTTATACTGAGAACACCTGAGGCCTTTCACCTCCTTTCAACCCCTTTGGGCTTCTTTTTTCACCTGTGGTAAACTATTGTGCGCTACTGTTCGCTTTGTAATGTGTGAACTTCCCTTCTCCCAATTTCTATCCCTCATAGCATGAAAATTCTCCTGGAAGCTAAATTTCATCTCATGCACCAATACATATTTACCTGCCATTTCTGCCGCGCTTCTCGCTTCTTGAACTTTCTGTTCGTGCACATGAATTTTTACCATCTCTGGAAGTGAGTCTTTCAACTTCTCCAGCAGAATAACCTCCCTTCGAGCCTCACAGGTCTTATCTATTTTTAAGTCCAGCACCCATCTATCAAAATGACTGTAGTTAATTCTTTCAAACTTAACATAAGTCTGACCTGGTTCCGTCTGTATTTTTATGAACCTCTGTCCATATGCTTCTGGTACCAATTCATAACCAATCAAAATATCCAATTTGACATCTGCATAATCTCTTGATCCCTCATATGACAGCGCTGCACATACTTCACCAGCTATGCCCACCAGCTTAGTCTGAACGAGCATTACCCACAAATTCACTGGACACATCATCTGCCGAGTCATTTTTTAAAAATGAAATAAAAATTTGTTTTGACATTTTTCTCACCGAAATATGGCAAGGCGCTAACATAGTTGTATACATCCCGATGTTCTCCCTTCATCTCCATCCTGTTAATTTAACTTTCTTGTCTAATTTCCAACTTCTGAATCTCAAATTCTCTCTCTCTTTTTTTTTCCTCTCCTTCACTTTTTTTCTCTCTCTGTTTCCGTCTCTTTCTTTATCTTCTAACTTCAGTTGCCATATTTGCAATTTAAGTTTTATTTAACTCGACTGCACTTGTCTGTTTCTCTGATACATCAAAGTGCTTTACTAACTCCATTCCAATTTCAGCTTTCCTTTGGTCCCTGGTTAAACCCAATTCCAACCTATTTGCTAATTCTAAAAAATGTCCTCCTTGTGTCTTTCTAAACTTTCTTGGCAAATTTGGGAACCTCTTTAGTAATGTTAAAAGCCTTTTCCCTCACTTTTAATTGAAACCACCACCAGTAAACAAAATTAAACAGATTTTCCGACCGGTTTTATTTGAAGATCTGGGTCACTAATTGCAACGTGTTGGAATTTGCTGGGACATTTTGTACCCGAAATCTGTTCAAATCTGTCCAAGTCCCATACGGCAGGGCCCCAAACTGTGGAGACATCAATGTCGAACACTTCTGTTAATTAAAACCACAAACCTAAAAAGCTCACCTCACCTCGTAATCTGTTAATAATGAGTGACAAAGAAGTCCCAAATTCCACTAATGAAAGAAAAATAACAGTTTGTCTGTATGCAAGTTAGCTCGCTGTGCTTGAAGGCTTGTTTTCTGACGATTCGACACTATGACTAGGTAACATCATCAGTGAGAGTCTCTGCTGAAGCGCTGGTAGTATGTCGCGCCTCTCTATTTGTAGGTCTTGGGTTCTTAAGATGGGTGATGTCATTTCCAGTTCTTTTGTTTTACAAGAGAAGGTAGATAGGATCTAAATTGATGCG
This sequence comes from Chiloscyllium punctatum, assembly GCF_047496795.1. NCBI lineage: Eukaryota > Metazoa > Chordata > Chondrichthyes > Orectolobiformes > Hemiscylliidae > Chiloscyllium > Chiloscyllium punctatum. The sequence continues at coordinate 20,687,677 of NC_092767.1, forward strand.
TTTATTGATGGACTTCTGGTCAGAATGCCATTCCTCTAAGAACGTCCTTGCGTGTCTTAGTATGTGTGTGCATTGTCCCAATCAAAGTGGTGCCCTTCTTTGCCTGTATGGATGGAACACAGTGATAATGGGTCATGTCTTTTGGTGGCCAGTTGGTGTTCATGTATCCTGGTAACACAACAGCAGGACCAATTCAATGGCAGAAAATTGATTTTATATACACTGTTTAAATATTGTGTGTGTGCAGATAAGTAACATTTTTCATATGTGCACAACACATTCTAAATGAACAACGAAGACACAGTTAACAAAAAGTGATGCATATGATGTATAAAATTTATAAAACATTAAAACATCATTTGATTCTCATCTAAAATGATATGTTCCCCTTCCCTCAACGTTCCCTGTTTTTCTGGAATTCTCCACTCCAATCTCTCATTCTTATCAGGATGTGTAATAAATTCTTGCTTCTGATGTCCCAACTTATTTCAGTTAATCCCCTTTCTACCAGAATTCAATATATTGGCCTGTTGGATACTTTCCAAAGCTAGTGTCTGTCATATTATTGAAGATAAAAATTCTGGCATCAGAGCCAGCAATTGAACACGTTACTCTGTTGTCCATGCCCTATACAAAGGACCACAGTACACAGGAATTGCCAAAACATTGAGGGATGTGCATCTACTTCTTTCGATGATCTAGTGTTCTCATGTTTCACATTTCCTCATCTATGTTGTCTCGCTCTTCCTCTCTTTGTATCTAGTTAAGAAATTTACCAATTATTCTTTGCGGCTCCTCTCTCAAAGCTCCTTCTTTCGGTTTAGATCTATTGGTCTCTTCTTGATGTAATGTGATTATAATTGAACAATGTAACTACAATGACATGTGGGAGGAGCTGGCCAGAGTTAATTGGAAGGGGAGCCGAGCTGGGCAGACCATGGAACAGCAAAAGCAGGAATTTCTGGGGATATTTCGGAGGATATCAGAAATTCTCCCAAAGGTGATGAAACATACTCATGGCAGGACAAGGCAACCATGAGTGATAAGGCATCAAACCAAAAGAGGAAACACACAATGTGGTGAAGATGATTGGGAATCCAGAGAATGCATTGGCTCGGAAACTACATAAGGCTGGCATCACTGTCACTGCAGAGCTCTTAATCATGGTCAGGGAGAGAAACAGAGGAAAGACATTCACTTTAAACACACGAAATGGTATTACTCAAGGAAAAAAGATTCATATGAATTAAACAATTGAATTAAAAAGAGTTAATTGGTTTTGCAAAATGTGTCAGATTGAAAGCATGACCCGGGAAGAGACCCCCAGCAGAATGACAGTATGAAAATGGAAGTGTTACCACATCAGAAACCAGAGTAGGTCACTGAGCAGATGACTGATGGGTGAATGGGTCTTGATGTGAACTAAGGGACAGACAGCAGAATTGCATTACAGATATTGCATCTCAAAACTGCGTATTTATGTAGTGCTGTAGACTACAGCAGCAGAAGCAAAACAGCATTCAACCACAACCTGTAACTTTTAGCCTCGAATAATTTCCTCAGTCTGCCATTACCATCAATATGATCTATGTTTCAGTAATGACTGTGGGTGAACATGACTGGGTCAGAACCACGTGAACCTAAACCTGATGCTCACCCATTAATGCTACCACATTTGACCAACAGATCTGATCGAAGCTCCGCAATCCTGTCACATTCTGACATAACTGGTGAGTGATGATTAAACAAATGACTGGAGGAAAGGGATCCACAAACATCCCCATCCTCAGTAATCGAACAGCTCTGCACATCAGTGTAAAAGACCAGGATGTGGTAGCTGCACCAACCTCAGCCAGAAGTGTTGAGTTGATGATCTACCTCACCCTCGCCATGATACCCACAGAATCACAGATGCCAGTCTTCAACCAATTCACTTTGCTGTACGTGACATGAAAAAACAGCTGAACACAGTACATACGAAAAAGACAATGGTCCCTGACCCCATTCCTGTAATAGGACTGAAGACTTGTGCTGCACAACAAGCCGTGTCCCTGGGGAAGCTCTTTCATTCCAGCTCTAACTCTGACATCTCCCTGGCAATGTGGAAAATTACTCAACTATGTCCAGTTCCTAAGAGGATAATAATTACAATCTGGCCAGTTACCTCCGCCTCAGTCCGACCACGACTATCAAATTGGTGGGAGTTCTTTTTGACAGAGTTATCAAACAGCACAGAAATAACCTGCTCAGTATGATTTCAGATAGGTCCCCATGTAGAGATGGTGCTGCTGTGTAAAGGTCACTGGATTACTAATCCAGACCAGGCTAATGCTCTGGCAGCTGGTGTAAGTTAAACACAATTGACAAAATATTAAGATGCAAAATCTGGTGTCCGTAAATACTGACCTTCAAGCCAATGTCGATTGTACACACCAATTTGCTTCACAAATGTCCTTTCAGAAAGTGAATCCCCCGTGCTTTCCTGGTCTGGCCTAAACGTGACTGCAGACACACAGACATGTGATAAACTCTTCAATGGTCTCTGAATCCGCCAAACAAGACATTCTATAGTATCAAACTGTTCCGAGGTCTAAAGGATAAAACCAGACAGGACACCCGGCCCTAGCCTCGGTATCGGAAAAAGGGAATGAGAAACACAGTCCTGTTGACCCTGCAGAGACCTCCTTCCTAACATCTGAGAGCTTGTGACAACATTTACAGACTACATAGAAACATCGGGAATGGAGTAGGCCATACAACACATTGAGCCTTCCCCATTCCAGTTCATGTTCAAATATGTACACAATGCACTTTTTCCACACACTGTACACATCCCTTAATGTGATTAACTGTGGGAAGCTATAAAGTAGGAAGTGCAGTAGTCCATTTGGTCTGTCGAGTTTGGTACCAAATTCAATATAATGATACCTTGCCCTTTATTTCCATATCGTTCTCCTTCTCTCCCACCATTCCTTTACTGTCTCTAAATCCTTATTTATATTCAGTGTCTTGGCTTTCAGGTTCGAGTGCATTCCCCAGGTTCACCAGTCACTGAGTGCAAACATTTATTGTCATCTCATTGCAGAATGGTCTGTCTGTACCTAATACTGTGGACCCTTGTTTTAGACACCACAGCCAGGGGAATTATTATCCCTGCTTCCAATCCGTCTCACCCTATCAGATCTTTATATATCTCACTGAGATCTCCACCCATTTGCCTAAACCCCATGGATTACAGGCTCAGTCGCCCCAAACTCTGCTCCCACAACAAGCCTGTCATCACAAAGATCGGTCTGGTCATCCTTCACTGCTCTCCCTCAGTGTCAGGTTTGTCCTTTATTATGTACTGAGACCAAATCTGCAGAATACTGCACAGTGTTTGAGATAGGGTCTCACCAAAGCCCTCTACAGCTGCAGTAACACTCGCTGACTCCTGGACTCAAATCCCCCTGAAATGAAGGTCAGCACATCATTGATCTTCCTATCTGGTTCTTGCTCCTGCGATATTGCATTCAGTGACTTGTCTACAGGGAGATCCAGATCCTTTGCAATGTTACAGCTCCCCACTTGGTAGGTCTTTGTACACTGGGCAGCGTGTTAATGCCATTCCAAGTATTGCCTTGTGGGTTCAGACCTCACTGTGCTGCAGGGACCTCGGAGGGCCGCGCAGAAGGAAACAACAAAAAGGCCCATACGTCGCTTTTCAGATCAACATGTTTCAAACAATCCTTTTTCAAACGAAAAGCTGCCAATCTCTTGTTCCAACCAAAGTGCACACTGTCACCTCAACCCACCTTGCTCTCTATCTGCCACGTATTTGCCCATTCACTCCACTTGTCTTAGTCACCTTGAAGCTTTTTTACAACCTCCTCACCCACTCGCAATCCAACATCCTTTAGTTCTATCAGTCGGTTGGGATATCTTGTATTTGATTCCTGCAACCAAATGTTTAATGGGTATTGTGAACAACTGGGACCTGAGCACCGATCTCTGTGATATCCCAGAAACATTCCTCTGTTATTTTATTTAAATAATATTTATTTCCTGAATCTGGGTGTGACTGGCTGGGCCAGCATTTATTGCCTGTCCCTAGTTGCCCCTTGAGAAGGTGGTGCTGAGCTGCCTTGTTGAATCGCTGCAGTCCACTGTGTATTCAGTGACAGTAACACCATTGAATGCCAAGGGGCAGGTTAGATTGTATTTTAGTGGTGATGTTCACGGTCTGGCATTTGTGTGACGTGACTATTACTTGCCACTTGTCAGCCTGGATACTGTACAGGTCTTGTTGTAGTTGAACATGGACTGCTTCAGTATCTGAGGAGCCACAAATGTTGCAGAAGATTGTGCAATAATTGGTCAACATCTCCACTTCTGACCTTAAAATGGAGGGAAGGTCATTGATGTAGCAGCCCTGAAGATGATTGGGCCTAGGCCACTGCCCGAGGGACTTCTACGGATTTATCCTGGAGCTGCGTTGACTGACCTTTATCAACCATGACCATCTTCCTACGTGTCAGGTATGATTCTAACCAGCGGGGAGTTTGCCCCTGATGCCCATTGATTCCAGTTTTGCTAAGGCCCCTTGATAACTCACTTGGGCGAAGGCAGCCTTGATTTAAATGGCTGTCACTCTCACCCTACCTCTGGAATTCAGCTCTTTTGTCCATGTTTGAACCATGGTAATGAGGTCAGGAGCTGAGTGGCCCTGGTGGAGCCCAAACTGGGCGTCATTGACCAGGGTATTGCTGAGCAGGTGCTGCTTAAAAGCACTGAGACCTTCCACCACTTTACTGATGATCAAGAGTAGACTGATGAGGTGGAAATTGGCCGGATTGGATTTGGTCTGCTATTTATATACAAGAGATACTTGGGGTAATTTTCCATGTAATCGGGGAAATGTTGTTGTAATGGTATTGGAACAGCTTGGTGAGGGCAGTGACAAGGTCTGGAGAACAAAATTTCAGTACTATTGCCAGAATGTTGTCAAGGTATGTACCCTCTGAGTTATCCAGTGTCTCCAACTGAATCTGGATAACGTGTGGAGTGAATCAAATTGGCTGATGACTGGGACCTGAATTGTTGAGGCCAAGATGGATCATCCACTCAGCACTTCTGACTGAAGATTGTTGCGAATGCGTGAACGTTATCTTTTGCACTGAAGTGCTAGGCTCTTCCATCATTAACGATGGGGATACTTGTGGAATGTCCTACTCCGATGACTTGTTTAATTGTCCATTACAATTCTCTATTAGAAGTAGAAGGACTGCAGAGCTGAGATCTGCACCGTTGCTTGTGGGATCACTTAGCTCTGTCTCTGACGAACTGCTTATGCTGTTTGGCACACAGGTAGTCATGGTTGGTGACTTCATCAGGCAGACAACTCATTTTCAGGTACGCCCGGTGCTGCTCCTGCCCTCCTGCACACTCCATTGAATCAAGGTTGATCCTCTGGCTTGATGGTAATTGTTGTGAGGGGGATATGCCAGGCCATGAGGTTGTGCTGGAGTACAATTATGCTGCTATTGATGACCCACAACATATTATCGAAACCCAGACTTGAGCTGCTAGATCTGTTCAAAGTCTGTCCTATTTAGCATGGTGACAGTGCCACCTAAAATGGTGGAGGTTATTCTCAATATGCAAGTGTGACTTTATCTCCACAATGACTATGCGGTGGTCACTCTTACCCGATACTGTCATGGACAGATACTTCTGCAGCTGGCAGATTAGTAAGGCTGTGGTCAAATATGGCTTTTCCCGCTTGTGGGTTCCTTCACCTGCTGCAGACCGAGTCGAGAAGTTATATCCTTTCGGACCCAACCAGCTCAATCAGTAATGCTGCTGCCGAACCACTCTTTTTGTGGACATTGACGTCCCTAACCCAGAGTATATTTTGTGCCTTTGCCACCCTCCGTGCTGCCTCCAAGTGTTGGTCAGCTTGGAGGAGTACTGACTCATCAGTTGGAAGAGGCTGGTACATGGTAATCAGCAGGAGGTTTCCTTTCCCATGTGTAAACTAACACCATGAGAGTTCATGGGATACAGAGTCACTGTTGAGGACTCCCAGAACAATTCCCTTCAAACTGTATCCCACGGTGCCACCACTTCTGCTTTTTCTGTCCTGCTGGTGAGAGAGGAGATATCTGGGGAAGGTGATGGAGTTTCAGGGATATAGTCATACTCACAGAATCAGACCTTAAATACAATGTCAGGCTGTTGCTCCACGTGTCTGTTTATTTCTATTCACTGTCTCCTGCCAGCTGTCCAATTCTAGAAGCATGGCCATATATTCACCCCAATCCACGAAGATTTGATTTTGCAAACTAGGCTTGGAGCTTTACCAAAATCTTTCTGAAAATCCACATGTTTTACATCCATTGCTTCACTTTCATTTGTCTCCCAGTCTGTTTCTCAAACATAATTCCCATTTAATAAATCTATGTTAGTGTTGTCTATGACCATTATTTTCAGTCCCAATAATTTCTCCCAAACGATTTACTTACTATGTTCTATGTTCAATGTACTATTTCGTTTTCCACGCCAGACTTGGTTTTCCTGGTATTGTCAGAAAGTTCTGTGAAGACAGAACTGAAGTAGTGGACTCATAGTTTTGCCATTTCCCTGTTTCCCATTCTCCATTCTCTGGTTTCAAACTGGAAAAAACCTGCACTTTTTTTCATACTTCTCACATTGACATAATTTGACAAGCTATAACAGTTCACTCCTATAACCTTTGTGAACATTATCTTCAGAAACCCATCAATTCTTGTGTTAAGCTGCTCAATCATTGACCTTCCACATCATATACTCACAGGAGCATAGTCTCTGTGCCAACAGAAATACAGCACGATCTATATTAGTCCCACTTTCCGACGAAAGGTTCATAGCCTGGAATGTTATGGCACTTCCAAGTGCTTGTCCAAGTATTTTTAACAGTTGAGAGGTTAACCTTGATAACTCCCCTCTCAGAAAGTACTTTCCAGACCCCAACACCCTCTGGGTGAAGAAAAAGTCATCTTTAAATCCTCTCTGAAACTCAAACCCTTCACTTTAAAAGTGTGCTCCCTTGTTCTTGACCCTCTGTCTAAAAGGAACAGATGCTGTCTGTCCACCCTGTCGATGCCCCTTGTTAACTTATCCTTCTGAATCACATCCCCCTCAGCCTCTCTGTCAAAAGTAAACAACCTGAGCTTATCCAGCCTCTCTCCATAGCTGATATGCTCCATCCCAGGGAAAATCCTGATGAATCTCCTCTGCAATCCCCTCCAGTACAATCACATCCTTCCTTATAATGAGGCTCCCAGAACGACAAACATTACTCCATCATGGACTAAACCAAGCCCTGTATAACACTTATAATCTACTCCCTGATTAATAAACGCGACACCCAAGGTTCAATTCTTAATTAGTCCATTATCCTGTTCAGTCACATTCAGGGATGTGTGGAGAAACACCCTCTGAGCTCCCTAGTGTGCTGCCAATCATTGTGTACACTCCATGTCTGGTTCCTCCTTCCAAAGTACATCACCTCGTATTTATCAGGATCACATTGCATCTGCCATTGATCTGCCCATCTGATCATTCCACTTGTATTTTCCTGTAAAATCAGAACTTTCTCCTCACTACCAACCACCCTGTCAATCTTTGTATCAAACACAAACTTGCTTATCACAACTCCCACCCGTCCACCCACTCCCCCTCCAGATTCACATCTATACCATTTATGAATGCTACAAACAATAAGGGACACAACACTGATCCCTGTGGTACACCAGGGGACACTGGTCTCCAATCACACAAACAGCGTTCTCCCACCATCCTCTGCCTCCTGACACTAAGTCAATTTTCGCTGTAACTTTTCAAGTTTTCCTTGAAACTGTGAGAATTTACTTTTTTTTCAGTTTCCCATGCGGAACTTTATCAAAGGCATTCAATCAAAACTAAATAAGCGACCTCCTCCAACTAATTGAATCAACTCCATTAGCTGTGACTTCACACTGATAAAGTCATGATGATTATCCCTGATCAAGCCTTGACATTGTGATTGGAGTTCAATTTTCTCCTTCTCTATTTTCTCCAGTTGTTTCTGAACAGTAATTTAATACTCGCTCGTCTATAGTTTCCTGGTCTATCTCTACCACCCTTACTGTGAAGTGCAATCATAATAGCTGTTCTCCAGTCCTCTGGCACCTCCCCTATTGTCAGATTCTAATTAAAATTTCCAATCAGCGTCTTTCCTCCCTTGACTCCAACATTATCCAGACCTGCAGATTAATCCAATTTTATACCAGACAAAGCCTCAAACCGCCGCTCGTATTTTACATCAAACTCTTTTCAAGAGCTTTCCAGTCCATCTTCTCGAATTCTGTACCTGCATCCTCCTTCTCCCAAGTAAAAGTGCTGTGATGCTTACATGTAACAATCTATAAAATTAAATGCGTGGCTCCAGGGATGGTGCAGGAGGGAGGGATTTCGGTACTTGGATAACTGGGGTTCTTTCTGGGGAAGGTGGGAGCTCTATAAACAGGATGGTCTGCACCTGAACCTGAGGGGCACCAGTATCCTTGGGGGGAGGTATGGTAGTGCTCTTGTGGGGGTGGGGGGGGGTTAAACTAACTCTGCAGGGGCATGGGAACCCAGACTGTAGCTTTAGGGTGCAGGACCTGAAGCGTAGGGAGGTTAGGAATATGGCATCAATCTTAAAGGAGGGTGCCTGTAAACAGAAGAGTGGCTTGAAGTGTGTATACTTTAATGCCAGAAGTATACGAAATAAGGTAGTGAACTTGCAGCGTGGGTTGGTACCTGGGACTTCGATGTTGTGGCTATTACGGAGACATGGCTAGATCAGGGACAGGATTGGCTGTTGCAGGTTCCAGGGTTTAAATGTTTTAGTAGGGTCAGAGGTGTGGGTAAAAGAGGGGGGGGGGGGTGTGTGGCTTTGCTTGTCAAAGTAGTATTACAGCTGTGGAAAGGAAGATGGACGAAGATTTGCCATGTGAGGGAGTTTGGGTTGAGGTTAGGAATAGGAGAGGTGAGGTCACCCTGTTAGGAGTCTTTTACAGGCCTCCTAATAGTCCTAGAATCGTTGAAGAAAGGATTGCGAAGATGATTCAGGAGAAGAGTGACAGTAATAAGGTGGTTGTTATGGGGGACTTTAACTTTCCTGATATTGATTGGGAAAGCTATAGCTCAAGTTCGTTGATGGGTCAGTGTTTGTCCAATGTGTGCAGGAGAGTTTCCTGACACAATATGTAGATAAGCCAACAAGAGGTGAGGCCATACTGGATTTGGTTCTGGGTAACGAACCAGGCCAGGTATTAGAACTAGAGGTAGGTGAGCACTTTGGGGACAGTGACCACAATTCGGTGATTTTTTACTCTAGTGATGGAGAGGGAGAAGTGTGTACTACAGGGCAAGAGTTATAGCTGGGGGCAGGGAAATTATGATGCGGTGAGGCATGACTTAGGATGTGTGGATTGGAAAAGTAGATTCCAAGGCAAGAGCGTAATTGATATGTGGAACTTGTTCATGGAGCAACTATTGAGTGTCCTTGATAAGTACGTACCTATCAGGCAGGGAGGAAAGGGTCGTGTGAGGGGGCCGTGGTTTAATAAGGAATTGGAATCCCTTGTTAAATGGAAGAGGGCGGCCTTTGTAAAGATGAGGTGTGAAGTTCAATAGGGGCGATTGAGAGTTATAAGGTAGCCCGGAAGGACCTGAAGAGAGAGCTAAGAGCAGCAAGGAGGGGACATGAAAGGTCCTTAGTTGGTAGGATGAGGGAAAACCCTAAGGCTTTCTATAGGTATGTTAGGAATAAAAGAATGACTAGGGTAGGAATAGGTCCAATCAAGGATAGTAATGGGAAGTTGCGTGTGGAGGCTGAAGAGATTGGGGAGACACTGAATGAATACTTTTCGTCAGTATTCACTCAGGAACAGGACATTGTTGTCGATATGAATACTGAGGCACGAATAAGTAGAATGGATGGCTTTGAGATATGTAGAGAAGATGAGTTGGAAATTCTGGCAAGAGTGAAAATAGATAAGTCCCCTGGGCCTGATGGCATTTATCCTAGGATTCTCTGGGAAGCAAGGGAGGAGATTGCCGAGCCTTTGGCCTTGATTTTTGCGTCCTCTTTGTCTACAGAAGTAGTGCCGGAGGACTGGAGGCTAGCAAACATGGTTCCCTTGTTCAAGAAGGGGTAGTAGGGATAATCCTAGTAACTATAGGCCAGTGAGTCTCACTTCTGTTGTGGGCAAAGTCTTAGAGAGAATTGTAAGGGATAGGATTTATGCACATCTGGATAAGAATAATGTGATCAAGGATAGTCAGCATGGTTTTGTGAAGGGCAGGTCGTGCCTCACACACCTTATTGAATTCTTTGAGAAGGTGACTAAGGAGGTAGATGAGGGGAAAGCGGTAGATGTGGGATATATGGATTTTAGTAAGGCGTTTGATAAGGTCCCCCATGGAAGGCTACTGCAGAAAATACAGAGAGATGGCATTGAGGGTGAGTTGGAGGTTTGGATTAGGAATTGGCTGGCTGGAAGGTCGTAGTTGATGGCAAAGCTTCATCTTGGAGTGCTGTCACTAGCGGTGTTCTGCAAGGATCTGTTTTGGGACCATTGCTGTTTGTCATTTTTATAAGGTTAGAAGGTTGGGTGAGCAAGTTTGCGGATGATACGAAAGTCGGAGGAGTTGTAGACATTGAGGAAGGATGTGGCAGGTTACAGCGGGATATAGAGAAGCTGCAGAGCTAGGCAGACGGGTGGCAAATGGAGTTCAATGTAGCTAAGTGTGAGGTGATTCACTTTGGAATGAGTAACAAAAAAATGGGGTACTGGGCTAATGGTCGGATACTTGGTAGTGTGGAAGAGCAGAGGGATCTTGGTGTCCATGTACACAGATCTCTGAAAGTTGCCACCCAGATAAATAGTGCAGTGAAGAAGGCATATGGCGTACTGGCTTTTATTGGTAGAGGAATTGAGTTCCGGAGTCCTGAGGTCATGCTGCAGTTGTATAAGACTCTGGTGCGGCCGCATCTGGAATAATGTGTGCAGTTTTGGTCGCCATACTCTTGGAAGGATGTGGAGGCAGTGGAACGGGTGCAGAGGAAGTTTACCAGGATGTTGCCTGGTATGGTAGGAAGATCCTATGAGGAAAGGCTGAGGCACTTGGGGTTGTTTTCATTGGAGAAAAGAAGGTTTAGGGGTGACTTGATAGAGTTGTACAAGATGATTAGGGGGTTAGATAGGGTTGACAGTGAGAACCTTTTTCCACGTATGGAGTCAGCTATTACAAGGGGGCAGAGCTTTAAATTAAGGGGGGGGGGGTAGATATAGGACTGATGTTAGGGGTAGGTTCTTCACTCAGCGAGTCGTAAGTTCATGGAATGCCCTGCCAGTAGCAGTGGTGGACTCTCCCTCTTTATGGGTATTTAAGCGGGCATTGGATAGGTATATGGAGGATAGTGGGTTAGTGTAGGTTAGGTGGGCTTTGATCGGCGCAACATCGAGGACCGAATGGCCTGTACTGCGCTGTATTCTTCTATGTTCTATGTTCTATGTTCTATAAATGTTCTCCGGGTTGACACACTGATTGCCCCTTTGGTTTCTAATGGACACTAACTGTTGCTGATTATTCTGTTCTACTTGTCCTTGTAGAATATCATGGGATTCTCTCTCATCTCTCCTGCTTGCACTTCTCCATGTCCCTCGGTTGTTGTCTCCCCTCTCTGTTTCTAAGTTTCAGTAAAATCCCCTCTCATCTTTTGAAACTCGAGATCACAGGCTGAGTTTCCCCATCAGACAATCTTACCATTTTAGGGATTAATCTGGAGAATACCTTTTGCAGTTCGTCTGTAGTATATTCTATCTTAGACTGGGACTCCAAACGGTACACAATACTCTCTGTTTAGTCTCAGCAACGCTCTGTGCAGCTCGAGCATGACATCCTCTATATTTCAATTACATGCACATGAATTTAAGCCTAATTTTTCGTTTCCTATTTGCTTGTGTTTAGATTACATTGCCTTACAGTGTGGAAACAGGCCCTTCGGCCCAACAAGTCCACACCGACCCGCCGAAGCGCAACGCACCCATCATACACCTTCATTTACCCCTTACCTAACACTACGGGAAATTTAGCATGGCCAATTCACCTGACCTGCACATTGTGGACTGTGGGAGGAAACCGGAACACCCAGAGGAAACCCACACAGACACGGGGAGAATGTGCAAACTCCACACAGTCAGTCACCTGAGGTGGGAGTTGAATCCGTGTCTCTGGCGCTGTGAGGTAGCAGTGCTAACCACTATGCCACTGTGCCGCCCAATTCTTCCCAATTCCTTTTACTTTAACTTTTCTTATGATGTTAGTGGGAGAGTTCTTAAAAAAGATCCTCTTGAATATCCAACGATACGTTATCCATTAGCTCCTCATTGCCTCCGTCCACAAGAATCATCTTCAAACCATTCCAAAAAATGTTTGCCACTTATGGTTTCCGTTTCATCGATGCATTATCATCCTCCCCAGTTTTCCCATTACCTTCTATATTTCCAGTAACACGTTCTTTATAATCGAGCCCAACAGACACCCGACCGCGGATGACAAGTTTCTGATCTGTAGTTCACCACTCTCCATCTTCATCCTTTCTTAAACTGTTGGATAATATTTGTAACCTTTGCCTTATTCAGATTGGCTAAATATCTTTCGGGAATGTATTGGAAAACAACGTGATAATCTATGATGCAATCAATATGCCTATTGCTGCTTCCTTTGAAATTCTTGTATGAAGTACGTCTGATCTGTCAGATTTATAAATACTCAATCAAGCTTTCTTTTAAAACATGACCTCAACACTTATAAGAATGATCTTAGACTTTACTTACACAAGTCCCATGGTCACTTGGTATTTCTGGGAAAATTTCTGGATATTCTGCCTTGAAGATAGACACAAAGAAACTGTTTCTTTTCCCTGTGATTTCTCTGTTGTCTTCAATAAATTATTCTGTCCGCACACCCACTGTTCCATATTTCACCTGGTTTTTACTTTTGTTTCATTCACTGATGTACTTTTTTTTTAGCAGTGTTTATGTTTTTCTTTTGTTTGTATGCTTTTTCGCTTTTTGATTTTCTTTTCTTGGTCATCCGTTGCTGGGTCTATATTTCTCCGAATCCACTGGCTTACTACGGTACTTGGCATTTTTCTAAGCTAATTCCTGTGATCTAATAGATAGTTGAAGGTGAGGCTGAAAGGGTTAGGTCAGAGAGGCGGGTGGACCAGATTGATCGGAAGGAAGATGAACACAGGAAAGTTCAAATGGGGGGAGGATGCTGAGTTGGAAGATTGGACTGGGATAAGGTGGAGTTAGGGTAAATGGGGAAACGGGTGAAACCTACATTAATCCCCTGTGGTTGGAGGGTCCCACGGTAGAACAGGAACCTTTCTTCATCCATACTTCTGGTGGTTAGGGTTTGGCGATGGAGGAGGCCCAGGACTCTCACGTCCTTGGCAGAGTGGAAAGGGGAGTTAAAGTGTTCAGCCACAAGGTGGTGGAGTTGGTCAATGTGGCTATCCCAGATATGTTCTCTGTAATGATCCACCTGCCTTACCAATGTAGAGAAGACCACACTGGCTTTAATGTATGTAGTAGATGAGGCGTTCTGTCTCCCTTCATGACCTTTCACTTTCAACCCCACCTTCATCTACCTATCGCATTCCTAGCTACCTCCCTCCTGCCACACCGCCTTCTCATTTATCTCTCAGCCCCCTTCATCATAAGCCTCATTCCTGATGAAGGGCTTATGCCCAAAACGTCAATTCTCCTGCTCCTAGTACGCTGCCTGACTGTGCTTTTCCAGCACCACACTCTTTGACTCTGATCTTCCAGCACCACACTCTTCGACTCTGATCTCCAGCATCTACAGTCCCCAATTTCTCCTCACATCTTCAGGGCTTGCACGATTCAGCTTTATGACAGTTACTTCAAATAAAACAAAAACTACCGTGTACTCAAACAGCATAAAAGAAAACCAATGCATTGTGGTCACTGTTCCCAAAAGGTCCTTTACAGCAAATTTTCAATTCGTTCTTTTGATCATTCAACATCAATTTCTAAATAACATGATCTCTAGCTCAGTGCTCGACAAAATGTTAATACCACCATCGAACACATGCTCATGAAATCCATTTTTCCCAGCGTTAGCATTCAGTTGGGTTAACACAGTTTAGATGTAATGTAAACAGTACATTATTACTGCAGTAGCCACAAATGTGTATATCTCATTTCCCGTTTTTAAACATGTCCAGCATTTGTATAGCAGCTTTCACTTTGATATATAACTCCCATCAATGTTTCCTTCTCCTTGCTGTTTTTGCAATCAACCTTACTAGATTCTGGAGAATCAGAGCGATGTGGGATTTGGGGAGATTAATGGTAGAGATCATCTCGCCACATCATTTATGATCTTCTTAAGCATCATTGTGACATTTTCTCCAGATCTCCCGTTATGCTGATGGAGTAGAAAAGGACAATGATCGTTCATAAATGCTCTGTATTTCCCCAGAGAGCTGAGACAGCTCTAACCTGGGTGGGAACCTTACAACAGGCTGGTAAAGCATTGCTGCTGCTGTACAGGATCTTAGTGAGATCATATCTGGAGTAGTGTGTACAGATTTAGTCTCTTCAATGAAGAAAGGATGTTGTTATATTGGAAGCAGCTCAGAGATGGATCCCTCAGCTGATTCCTGCAATGAAGGTGCTAGTTTATAACGAAAGGATGATCAGGTTGATCCAATAGCCATTGGAGTTTACAAAAATAAAGGATGATCTTATTTCAACACAGATGGCAGGAAGGAGTCAACAACTGAAGAGAATTACACAGATAGTGGGGGAATCCATTCTGTTCTACAGCCTGTTACACTGGAACAACAGGAGGATATTCAGGCCTTCGAGCCTGTTACACCAGAATGGGACGAGGCTGTTCAGCCCCTGGAGCCTGATATATATTCGAGGCCAATCAGCCCCTCGAATCTATAACACTGGACCCAGAGTAGGCCATGCTGCACTAGTATCCTATTGCACAGCAACAGGATCAGTCCATTCAGCCTCCTAAAGTCCGTAACATAGGAACTGGAAGTGGTCACACAGTGACTGGAGATTGTTACACTAGGATAACAGGAGGCCATTCAGACCCACCGAGTCTGTTGCAAGGGAAATGTGTTAGGATAAAAACTATCTGAGACTTTTTTCGTGAGAAAGGAGGAGGCAATTCAGACACGTGTCTGTTGTATGGGAACAAGAGAAGACCAATCGCTCCCTTCGTCCCATCTCTGGGATACATGAGGAGACCGTTCAGTACCTCCACCGATTATGGAGAAATATGAGAAGACCCATCAGACCCTCAAAATGTTACACAGCAATGGGAAGATTCCATAATCCCCCACCCCTCTAATGCATCAACAGGAGGTGGTCATTTTGGCCTTGGAGATGACAACATGGGAACCCCAGAAAGACTTCATCCCATCGATTTTGTCCACCAGCGGGATGATGAGTCCAGTCAGCCACACATACCGCTTATGCAGCAATTGGAGCACATCTCTTAAAACCGTTTGCCCACCAAAAAGAATTCAAAGAAAACGTAAAGGTTTTCGAAAGGGAAGAACTTATAATAACTGAATACATTAGGGAGTAAAATGTAACAATAAAGTATTGTAATTTAAGGGAAATTATTCGAATCCATTGTTGTGGACATTTGCAAACGTAAACCACAATTCATCGGAGTCAACATGGTTTTACAAAGGATAAATCATGATTGAAGTGTTTTCTTGAGTTATTTAAAGATGTGAAAAACAAGGTGGATAGTGGGAATCCTGGAAATGGAAGATAGCTGGTCTTCGTGAAGGATTCAGATACGTCGCTTCTCCAAAGAGTGAGTGGTAAGATCAGACAGCATCAGTTTATGAGTAATTTATTGGTTTGGATGGAGGATTGGTTAACCAACAAAATGCAGTCAGATGAATGAACTGTGTAATTTGCTATTGGAAAATGCAACTTGTTGGGTGCCATAGATTTCAGTTCTCATGCTTCAACCATTTGTGATCGACATTATTACTCGGTTGACGGGATAGAAAATGCTATAGCTACATTTTCAGATGACACTAACATTGGTGGGAAATTACTTCGGAATGATGATGCAAGAGATTTAAAAACTATGTGTATAGATTGGGTGAATGGGCAAACATTTGGCAATGAAAATTAAAGTGGATAAATATGGGGTTATTCAAGTTGGCCAGCCTAATAAAAAGGCAAATTATTTTCTAAATTGAGAGAAACTTCAAAGTGCTTAAGTGCAGAGGGATCTGGGTGCCTGCTTGCATATCATAGAAAACTTGCTTGCGGGTACTTGAAGTAATGAGAAATGCAAGTATAACTTCAGCATTTATTTGTAAAAGGATAGAGTAGAAAGGTAGGGAGTGTTGGTGTAGCTATGCAAGGCGTTACTGAGGCTGCAACATGGAGTACAGTTTGGGTGTCCTGCAGAATGAGGTATTTCCATTGGAGGCAATTCAGAAGAGCTTCATTAGAATGATTCCATATTTGAAGTGTTTGTCTTATGAAGAGAAATTGAGCAGTTTAGGCCTATGCTCTCCAGTTTATAAGAATAAACGGAGAGCTCACTGAGGTCTGTAAAATGCGAAAGCTAATTGAAAGGGTAGCTGTGGAGTGGATATGTTTTCATGTGGCGCAATATACAATAAGAGACGAGAGTTTGAGGATCGAGAGAGGGCAGGAAAGTGGAACAGAGGCCGCGATGATATCAGCCATGAATGTATTCCATGGCGGAGCAGGTTCGAAGGGTTGGATTCCTGACTGATTCTCCTCGTTCATATTCAGCTTTACGACTGTGTTACACAGTAATGGGGGAGGATTATGTATCAAACAGGAAGCAGGAACTCCGGATAAGTCAATCTAAATCAGTTTGAAAGAACGCCACCAGTGGAGTCACACAGTGACCAGTGCTGGGTCCTCAACTATTTACAATCTACATCAATGATCAGGAGGAGGGAACAGATATAGAAATACTGAGTTTGGTGATGTCGCTGTGATAAGCAAGAGATTAAATTATCAAGAGAGGGTGGAGGGTCAACAGATAGATACAGAGAGGTAAAGGCAATGGAGAATAATTTGGCAGCTGCAATATAATATGATATAATCTGTCATTTCATTTACAGGAATAATGGAAGGCAGTATGTTACTAAAATGGAGAGGGATTACTGGGATTAATGATACTGTGTACTGGGGGTTCACTCAGACCCGTTCAGACATGGGAGGTTTTGCTCCATCCCTGATCGTCTGCTCCTTGATGCTCCAAGTGACCCCATTGCTCTCCGTACACATGGAATGTTTTGAAGTGTTTGGTTGATGATGGGGGATGCTATTTTCAAACGTGTATCATGGGAATGGCCTTTATCCAAGATACATTCGTTCCTTTCTACATGGAGATCTGAAGACGATGGGAATAGCTGCCTGCTTGTGAATGAAGAGGCTGTGGCTGCTGTCAGGACAGGGGTATTCACCAACATGATGCACTGTGATGGGCACACTGCAAGATTAATACAGAGAGTGCTCCTTCAGTTCCTCTACCTCTCCCTATTGACACGGCTACTCCATGTACACCATCAGGAATCCCATTATACTGGATACACCCGGCAGTTCCCTGCTGAGGGTGAAACAATGTATTTACCTCATCCACCATATATATTCTCCGTCATTGAATAGTTACATTGATGGCAACATACTGGCAGATGATGGATAGGTCACCCAGTCCTGTTTGAAAAGTTCCAGAACATAGAAGCTGAATGAAACTGTGATCTTAACAGCCACTGGCAGCACCGTCCTCCCCCTGGTGTGAAGCTGCAGGACGTGTTAAAGAAGGTGACACCGCTCTGTGACCAGCTCCTTGTTCAGTCAGGGCCCCTCACACTCTGCTCCTGGGTTAAGTGGAGCTTGGGAAGCTGTTCCTAGAAAATCCAGATGGACACAGCAGATCCCTTTTCCCCCACACACTCACTGCGTGGTTTCAGAGCTTCCCCTCTCTGCAACCTCAGCTCCATTTATTGTTCATGTTGCAGACCCAGATGTTGTAATTACAGTCCCCAGGCTCCATCCAGGGTTGGGTCACCAAATCCTCAGGTCTCCCTGAATGTCTGAGGCAGATAACAGCACATCCTCCAGAAAACCATCCCCAGCTGCTGCACTAACTTTTCAATAACAGGAGTCAGTCAGAAACCCCTCGTCAATAAGTGTTATGGACCAGACCAGATTCTCGCAAAATATTTTAAGAAGGCCACTTAGATCAAAACCTTTCCTTATTTTGAATATAGATGTGAAGTGTGCTTTCCAGATATGTTGTGACTGGTCAAACCACTCGACATTAAGTAAAATATAATCTATTTAAATGCTTTAGTTAAAATACAATCAAAGAAAAGAACATTTCAGGATGGCTTATATGTTGAACACTAACACAAACAATAGATATCGTACCTTCTTGGTATACACTGCTTGGCACAAAGATATATTCAAATACAGATTCTTACATGCAATTTTCTTATCCAAGAGAAATGAACATCAACAGAGATCTCAGAGAGAAAGGCAGCGAGGAATCATGTATTGAGACTTCCAAACATTCTGGGACCCCGAACAGCTTCTGGATGCTGCAGCTAAAAACAAAACGAGGAAATCTGGTCTGGGAGAGATGGCCACTGCCCTTCCATTGTTACCACCGTTTTAATAAAACCTAAAGGCTTTCTCAGTTATTTACATAAACTGTTTTCAGACACAGTTCCGCACCTCTGCCTTTAAAACGTCTCTTCAAAAAAAAATCCAAGAGAAAATAACCTTTTTACAGTGATCGTATCCTCCCGACTCCATCGGTAATAAAATAATCCGTCAATATACAACGGTGGATTCATTTCAGACATCCTAAACTTCCTCTGTTAGTAGACTGGAATGAATATACATTACATTGACTCTGAGCATACAAATGTTCACAACTCGATTCAATGTCAGTCATTTTACTCCTGCCACAGAATGCCTTTTGTTTTTCTTCATCCAAGTCTCCACACTGTATCAAAACTTACTTTTTCTCGCCCTGTCAACTTTATAATTTCAAATTGAATGGCAGCAAGAATAAGCTCAGTCGAAATAGACTGGTATCTTTCTCCCTAAATTTCTCCAAAAACTTTAAGGGGTCACGATCAGTGATAAAGATTTGTCTCAGGTATGTTATTCGCAATTTAAATGCTGAAATATTGTAACGCCAACACCAAGCTCAAGGCCTCCTTCCCCATTGTGGAATAAATCTGTTGGTGTTTCCACTGGACACTCTGACCACACGTTACATAATGGAGCACTTCTCATCTCTCCAATAGTCCCTCTGAATGACATAGCTCCTCATTCTGGATTAGTGGTGCTGGAAGAGCACAGCAGTTCCGGCAACATCCAAGTAGCTTCGAAATCGACGTTTCGGGCAAAAGCCCTTCATCAGGAAAAAAGTCAGTGAGCCTGAAAAGTGAAGAGATAAGCTAGAGGAGGGTGGGGGTGGGGAGAAAGTAGCATAGAGTACAATGTGTGAGTGGGGGAGGGGATGAAGGTGATAGGTCAAGGAGGAGAGGGTGGAGTGGATAGGTGGAAAAGAAGATAGGCAGGTAGGACAAGTCTGGGCAAGTCAAGGGGACAGTTACTGAGCTGGAAGTTTAGAACTAGGGTGAGGTGGGGGAAGGGGAAATGAGGAAACTGTTGAAGTACACATTGATGCCCTGGGGTTGAAGTGTTCCGAGGCAGAAGATAAGGCGTTCTTCCTCCAGGCGTCTGGTGGTGAGGGAGCGGCGGTGAAGGAGGCCCAGGACCTCCATGTCCTCGGCAGATTGGGAGGGGGAGTTGAAATGTTGGGCCACGGGGCGGTGTGGTTGATTGGTGCGGGTGTCCCGGAGATGTTCCCTGAAGCGCTCTGCTAGGAGGCGCCCAGTCTCCCCAGTGTAGACGAGACCACATCGGGAGCAACGGATACAATAAATGATATTAGTGGATGTGCAAGTAAAACTTTGATGGATGTGGAAGGCTCCTTTAGGGCCTTGGATAGAGGTGAGGGAGGAGGTGTGGGCGCAGGTTTTACAGTTCCTGCGGTGGCAGGGGAAAGTGCCAGGATTGGAGGGTGGGTTGTTTGGGGACGTGGACCTGACCAGGTAGTTGCGGAGGGAACGGTCTTTGCGGAAGGCGGAAAGGGGTGGGGAGGGAAATATATCCCTGGTGGTGGGGTCTGTTTGGAGGTGGTGGAAACGTCAGCGGATGATTTGGTTTATGCGAAGGTTGGTAGGGTGGAAGGTGAGCACCAGGGGCGTTCTGTCCTTGTTACGGTTGGATGGGTGGGGTCTGAGGGCGGAGGTGCGGGATGTGGACGAGATGCGTTGGAGTGCATCCTTAATCACGTGGGAAGTGTAATTGCGGTCTCTAAAGAAGGAGGCCATCTGGTGTGTTCTGTGGTGGAACTGGTCCTCATGGGAGCAGATCCGGAGGAAGTGGAGGAATTGGGAATACGGGATGGCATTTTTGCGAGAGGTAGTGTGGGAAGAGGTGTAATCCAGGTAGCTGTGGGAGTCGGTGGGTTTGTAAAAAATGTCAGTGTCAAGTCGGTCGTCATTAATGGAGATGGAGAGGTCCAGGAAGGGGAGGGTGGTGTCAGAGATGGTCCAGATAAATTTAAGGTCAGGGTGGAATGTGTTGGTGAAGTTGATGAATTGCTCGACCTCCTCGCGGGAGCATGAGGTGGCGCCCATGCAGTCATCAATGTAACGGAGGAAGAGGTGGGGAGTGGTGCCGGTGTAATTACGGAAGATCAACTGCTCTACGTAGCCAACAAAGAGACAGGCATAGCTGGGGCCCATACGTGTGCCCATGGCTACCCCTTTGGTCTGGAGGAAGTGGAAGGATTCAAAGGAGAAATTGTTAAGGGTGAGGACCAGTTCAGCCAAACGAATGAGAGTGTCGGTGGAAGGGTACTATTGGGCACGTCTGGACAGGAAAAAACAGAGGGCTTGGAGGCCCTGGTCATGGCGGATGGAGGTGTAGAGGGATTGGATATTGATGTTGAAAATGAGGCCTTGGGTGCCGGGGAAACAGAAGTCTTGGAGGAGGTGGAGGGCGTGAGTGGTGTCTCGAACAGATGTGGGGAGTTCCTGCACTAGGGCGAATAGGACAGTGTCGAGGTAGATAGAGATGAGTTCAGTGGGGCAGGAGCATGCTGAGACAATGGGCCGGCCAGGGTGGTCAGGCTTGTGGATCTTGGAAAGGAGTTAGAACCGGGCAGTGCGGGGTTCCCGGACTATGAGGTTGGAAGCTGTGGGTGGGAGATCTCCTGAGGTGATGAGGCTCTGTATGGTCTGTGAGATGATGCTTTGGTGATGGGGTGTGGTTTCATGGTCGAGGTTTCTGTATGGTCTGGGAGATGATGGTTTGGTGATGGGGCCTCATGTCTGACCATAAAAATATGACATCCTTCTGTAACACTTAATGCTGTAACCGCTTCACCTGCTATTCCTGGCCTATGCCAGTAAACCTTACTCTCACAGGTATATGTTTTAAGAGGATCTCACACATTCTTCTCAATCCTTCACAGAAACCAAACTTTGATTTCTGAACCAAATCATCATCATCCATTTCAGCTTCTAACCTTCCCATTGTAACTCTCTGCTCTTCCACATGAGTGCTCATGACTGCAGGAAGTGAATTGTTGAACTTCTCCAAAATTAGAGTCTCTCTCAGAGTGTCATAGGTTTGCTCTGTTGTTATTACCCTTCCCCACCTTTCAAAATTACTTTGTTCGATTCTTTCAAACACAACGTGTGTTTAACCAGGGACACTATTTCAGATTCCTGAAACACTGTCGGCTTCTGGCACAAGCTCAAATGCACTTCAGATGGCTTTCTTCACCTCCTCCGATAGGGATGCAAATACCTATCAGCTTTGTTTGGATAAACTAAATCCACATGTTCTCTGGCCGCTGCACTTGTTTAGCCACTTTCTGAAATGAAATTAAAAAGGCTCCCCCATCATTGTCATCCAATTTAGATAATGCCTGGATGTATTTAAAGAGATCCTGATCAGGCCTTTGGCTACCATAGGGTTGCTCAACCTCACTATCCTCTAATGAAAATCCATACAAAATGAAGAGGAATTTAGAATAACTTAACTATTGGAAACCTTAACCGAATAATGGATACAGTACGTTCTACAAATGAACTGTTCAATCTACTAACATCACATAAACACACCCCTTGGCAAAAAGGAACATTGAGACATACATTCAGACATCCAGTTCTCCAATCCAGGAGGAAACACCATCAAGTGAGGCTTTAGAGAGAGTAGCAGCTATGGATAATTTACTAAAATTTCCAACTCCTCTGGGACCCCAAGCACCCGGTGATTGTTACAGCTACAAGAAAAAACAAACTAGAAAGCCTGGTCTGTGCGAGCTGGCCATTGTTACTACTATTTATTAAAAACCCTAAACGCCCCGTAAGTTATTTACTTGAGCTGTTTTCAGTCAGCAGTTTGGCCTTTAAGACCGCTTACTAAAAAAAATGAGAAACCAACGTTTTATTAAAAAAAGTGACAGCATTGTCATGCAATTTAGATGCCTGGCCCTTCACTCATTGGGCTTCCTCATGTTACTTATCGCAAGGTCACCTGAGAGGGACAGCCACAGGTACAGACCAAGTTACAAGGATGTATCTCATAACTTCTGAAACACCCCTGTCCATGGACCATCACATGGGACATACCAGGAAGTGAACAACAGCTTGATACACACCATTTCAGTATTTCTGAGCTACACAATGCCAGCACTCGATACACTAGGGAGCCAAAACCCAAGGCCAGGGAAAGATACAAAGGGACAGAGAGAATCACTTTAAAGACAGAAACAGTCAGTTAATTAACTGAAAAGATGTTGTGGAAATATGTGGAAAAAGATAGCACAGTGGGACTAACTGGAGAAGTGAGATCTTCGTGAGTAAAATGACAAGAATGAGAACATTGAATAAAGGCATTGTCAGATCAGCTGGAATGGTTTGTAACATCAAATTCTGAATCTGCTTGACAGAACACCACAAATAACATAAACTGGGACAAGATGACAGCCCAGCATGGAGAGCTGTGCAGACCATGCTAGTGTGTTGCTCAGTAAACTGCACTATCTGCCCAGAATAGAGAGTATTGCAAACTTTACTATCATATGCTAACTATCCTCGCATCAGATTACTGCCTACAATAGGAAGGTTTGGTGTGTGTGTGTGTGTGTGTGTGTGGTTGAATGCGAAACTCATTGTTTGAGAAGGAACGCACATGGAGGAAACTATTTTAAATACGAACAACTGGCAGGCTTTTTGTTAATCAACAGAGAGAACGAGGGACGTTTCACGTACAGATGATATGAAGTGTTTGAGAATGTTAAAATAAAGTCATTGCCAGACACAACAGCAATATACATCGGCGTGCACATGAATGACAGATGGATGGGAGTTTGGTGTGAGGTCGAATCAGATTTGTTTCGGCAGGTCTGAAGCCGGGACCATCAGCAGCAGATTATTGGCTTCATTAAGCCTGTACTTCATAGCTCAAGGTTCAAACAGCAGATGGAATAAACCAGTGAGATACATTCTGGAGTGGGGAGTATTTCAAGTTAGAAATGTTTAAGGCATGGTGTCAAGAATCAGCTCATAGTCAAAGAGATGTCCCACAATTGTGACTTGTCTGCTTCAACTGCAGGTATTGGCCAGGGATGGGATGGAAACAGTGGAAGGAAGTGGAGTTTGTAACCAGAACAGTAGACGGTGACCTCTATGCTCTTAACAGCAAAGACAATGATACAATGCATTGTGGTTCTCCCCTGAAACTGAATAGATCAACATAGAGACCCGTGAGTAACACTGCCAGAGTAGAGAGGGAGGCAGTAATTGAACACGTTGATTAATGTAGTTAGTAGTGGTCTGTTGAGTGGATATCTGGATGGAGAGATTCAACAGGAACAATAATAGTGACAAGATGTGTAGACTATATGAAATAACAATAATAAATTCATAATTGGTTTATAGAAAACAAAATCTGGACAGTGACACTCACCAGGAACACCAACGATAGCCAGGAAGGGAGAATAAAACATTTTAATAATGAGAAGAACGTAATAGATCCGCGATGATAATGACAACCAATAATATGCAGAAAGACGCCAAACATAATTGGATAAGCTCCTGTATATTGTTGGAATATTCCAGTCTAATGTTCTCACATTCTGATCCATTGTTGGAATATTCCTGTCTAATGTTCTCACATTCTGATCCATTGTTGGCACATTCCAGTCTAATGTTCTCAGATTCTGATCTCTCCTCCCCCTCTCTCTGGATCTGCTGATCCCTGTCAGTGCTGTCGGTGATGCTCCCGCTCATGTTATGGGATAACACATTGAATGGAGCCCATTTATCATTAAAAGATGGAAACCCTCCACTGGGATAATTAGAATCCATGGAGATTGGCTTTAATCGCAGTCACTGAACAAATAGGCTCAGTTAACCTGTTCAAAACATCACTTTTCATTTACTGGTTTTTGGATGGAATGGATGAGGGTTGCTGAGGGATGGATCATAAATCTTTAAATCTTTTTATTAACTTGTATATGAGAGTATTAACAGGACACTGCAGGCGTCTATATATGTTCCACTCTGTTTATGAAAGGAGGCAGTTATAAAATAACAGATTGGCTGCATAAAAGAAAATCGGGTGGTCAAGTTTCTAGATACCTGAACACAAAGTACGTTTCTTATTGACCAGTGTGCGGCCACTCCTGGTTTTAATGCCCTGTTGTCAAATCCTTTCATAACCTTGACAGAGAGCATTGAGATTGCTGCTCAGGAACAGGCCGAAGCAATTCTGTCCCTATGGGCCTCTTACACAGGGATAGGAGAAGGCCATTCAGTCCATATTAGCCTGTTGCAACTTGAAAAGGTGGAAAGCTGGAATATTGGCACATTTTGCCGAAAGAATAATTCAAAACGAAGAGATGCATCGCTGCAGCTGTATGAAGTGTTACTGAGAGGGGACCTGGAGTAAATAGTGTTGTTTGTGTTTCTGTAACTGAGAAGGAATAGACCACCATTAGATCCAGTTTACCAGCTGCTCATAATCCATGGGTTGTTGTCTCATTTAATGTCTCGGATCTGTTACACAGGGACAGGAGGAGGCCATGAAGCCTCATGAGTCTAGTTCAGAGGGACAAGAGGAGGCCATGAAGCCTCTCCAGTCTATTACAGAGGATCACGAGGAGCCTATTCAGCCTCTCGAACCTGTCACAGAGGGGCAGGAAATGTTTATTTAACATTCAACTCTGTTACACATAAATATTAGTTTTAAACTAGTTGTGGAATAGGAAAGATCTAATGTAAACATTAAAGTTCTAACTTTGAACAAGGCCAATTTTGAAAGTGTTAGGCGAGCCCTGTGAAAGGCTGATTGGAATACCCTATTCACAGGTAAAGGGATGGTTGGAAAATGCAAGGCCATCAAAACCTGGTTTCAGAGAGTCCAGAGCCAACGTGTTCCTATTAGTGAGAGGGGCAAGGCTGGTGGGTGCAGGGAGTGCTGGATGTCTAGATATATTGATGCTCTGGTCAAGGTTAGCAAGGAGGCATATGTCAGGAAAACAGAGCTGAGATTAAGTGAATCTCGAGAGGTGTATAAGGACAACAAGTGCATAGTCAATGAGGAAATTGGGCCAGAAAAATGTGGACATGAGATGGCTTTAGAAATAGGGTTAACGAGGCATTGAAGAAATTCTACACATCCTTTAATTGCAAAATATTAACTAGGGAGAGAATAGGGCACCTTAAAGACCAGTAAGGCTACGTATGTGTTGAACCAGAGGAGGTGGAAGGGATACTAAACAAGTATTTTTCCTAGTATTTAATGTAGAAGAGGTTACAAGAGCGAGAGAATGAAGAAATACATAGTGATATTTTGAAAAGTATCGATATTACAAGGAGATGTTTGACACTTTAAAACACATAAAGGTGAACAAATCCCTGGGACCTGATCAGTTGTATCCCAGAATATTGTGGGAAGCTAGGAAAGAAATTGCTCAGCCTTTTGCTGATATATCTGTAACATTGTTTTCCACAGTTGACGTGGCAAAAGATTGGAGGGTTGCTGACAGAGTGTCATTGTTTCAGAAACTAAAGAAAACCCAGACAACTATAGATTGGTGAGCCTGATGTCAATGGTGACTAAATTATTGGAGGGGATTTTGAGGGAAACGATGTATATGCATTGGGAAAGACAAGGACTGAAGAGGGCTTTGTACATTGGAGATCACGTCACACTGACTCGGTGGAATTCTTTGAGGAAGTGAAGATGGTGTTTGAGAAGGCAGGACAGTGGATGCTGTCTTCATGGAATTCAGTAAGAAAACCAAAATGTTCGACATGGTAGATTGGTTAGCAAGGTTAGGCTGCCTGGGATCCAGGGAGAGCTCACCATTTAGATCCAAAATTTATTTGAATATCGGAGACAGGGTGTGACAGTTGGCATTTGTTCATTAAAGTTGGAGACCTGTGACCAGTGGCGCTGCTCACAAAGATCAATTGTGGGTCCACTGCCTTTTGTTACTTATACAAATCATTTGCACTTCAGTATATGAAGTATTGTCAGTAAGTTTGTAGATAATTCCAAATTTGATGGTGCAGTCGACAGTGAAGAATGATCTCTCAGAATATAATGGGAACTTAATTTGGTGAGCTGAGGTGTGGCAGATGGAGTTTATTTTAGATAAATGTGAGGTGTTGCATTTTGGCAAGAAAAATCAGGGCCACGCATATAGGTAGGATCCTTTCGAAAGTTGCCAATGAAGGAGAACTCCATAGAAATTATAAAATCCCTACAGTGAGGAAACAGGATTTTCGACCCATCGAGGCCACACCGTCCCTCTAAACAGTATCCCACTGGACAAACCCCTACCCTATCCCTCTCAGCCTGCACTTCTTATGGCTAATGCACCTTGCCCTCACATCCAAGGATACTATGAGCAAATTAGAATGGCCAACCTACCCTTATCTGTATATCGTTATACTGTCGGAGGGAAACATAGCACCCGAGGAAGCTCACACAGACACGGTGAGAATGTACAAACTCCACACAGCCGGTCATTCAAGGATGGAATTAAACCCAGGTCACTGCCCTGTGAGGCAGTTTGTGGTGCAGGTTCTCTGTTCCTTGAAATTGCCGTCACAGGTCGGCAGTGTTGTGAAGAAGGCACTCGGTGTTCTTCCCTTTATTGGTGCGTGCTTTGAGCCTAAGCATTTGCATGATGCCTTGCATCTGTACAGCACATTGGTTTGGCCACCTTTGTAATATTGCCTTTAATTCTGGTCAACCTGCTGTCGGAAAGATGTGAGGGACAGCATTTTCACACAGAGTCTGCTGCGTGTATGGATTGAACAGCCGAAACAGGTGGTGGAGGCAGATACAGTTACACCATTTAAAAGGCATTTGGATGGGTATGTGCATGGGAAGGGTTTAGAGGGAGATGGGACAACTGCTGGCTAGGGAGACGAGATTAATGTAGGATGTTTGGTTGGTATAGATGACCAGACCGAAGGATCTTTTTCCATGCTATACATCTCTGAGAGTCTATTGACTCTTGAGTGTATAACACAGGAACAGGAGGAGGCTATTCAGCTTCTGAGGTCTATCAGTCAGCTGGTTTGCTCAATTACTGACAGTAAAATATAAAAATAAATCATTCAGATTTCGATGGTGTTTTACAGAAACAGGAGAAAGGCTTTTAGTCAATAAAAGCTGTAAACAATGTGAAGAGGCCATTCAGTCCCTCACCTCCATTCCACAGGAGCAGCAGGTGATCACAGAGCTATTGGAGCCTGTTACTCAGGAGCAGGAGGAGGACATCTACTTTCACAAAACTTCGATTAGGCGGCAGTCACTCAACTGCTCGTGACTGGGACACAGGATCAGGAGGGAGTCACTCAACTGCTCGTGACTGGGACACAGGAACAGGAGGGAGTCACTCAACTGCTCGAGACTGGGACACAGGAACAGGAGGGAGTCACTCAACTGCTCGTGACAGGGACACAGGATCAGGAGGGAGTCACTCAACTGCTCGTGACTGGGACACAGGAACAGGAGGGAGTCACACAACTGCTCGTGACTGGGACACAGGAACAGGAGGGAGTCACTCAACTGCTCGTGACTGGGACACAGGAACAGGAGGGAGTCACTCAACTGCTCGAGACTGGGACACAGGAACAGGAGGGAGTCAATCAACTGCTCGTGACTGGGACACAGGAACAGGAGGGAGTCACTCAACTGCTCGTGACTGGGACACAGGAACAGGGGGGAGTCACTGAACTGCTCGTGACTGGGACACAGGAACAGGAGGGAGTCACTCAACTGCTCGAGACTGGAACACAGGAACAGAAGGGTGTCATTCAACTGCTCGAGACTGGGACACAGGAACAGGAGGGAGTCACTCAACTGCTTGAGACTGGGACACAGGAACAGGAGGGAGTCACTCAACTGCTCGTGACTGGGACACAGGAACAGGGTGGAGTCACTGAACTGCTCGTGACTGGGACACAGGAACAGGAGGGATTCACTCAACTGCTCGAGACTGGAACACAGGAACAGAAGGGTGTCATTCAACTGCTCGAGACTGGGACACAGGAACAGGAGGGAGTCACTCAACTGCTCGAGACTGGGACACAGGAACAGGAGGGAGTCACTCAACTGCTCGTGACAGGGACACAGGAACAGGAGGGAGTCACTCAACTGCTCGACACTGGGACACAGGAACAGGAGGGAGTCACTCAACTGCTCGTGACAGGGACACAGGAAAAGGAGGGAGTCACTCAACTGCTCGATACTGGGACACAGGAACAGTTAGGAGTCACTCAACTGCTCGAGACTGGGACACAGGAACAGGAGGGAGTCACTCAACTGCTTGAGACTGGGACACTGGAACAGGGGGGAGTCACTGAACTGCTCGTGACTGGGACACAGGGACAGGACGGAGTCATTCAACTGCTCGAGACTGGGACACAGGAACAGGAGGGAGTCACTCAACTGCTCGAAACTGGGACACAATAACATGAGAGAGTCATTCAACTGCTTGAGACTGGGACACAGTTACAGGAGGGAGTCACTCAACTGCTTGATACTGGGTCACAGGAACAGGAGGCGGTCATTCAACTGCTCGAAACTGGAACACAGGGAAATCTAGTGGCTTGTGTGGCCCGAGGATCCTGTTACGCAGGAACAGGAGGAGGAGACTCACTCCCCACCAGTATGGGACACTGGGAGAGAAGGGGAGTTTGCTTGGAACAAAAACAAATATATGAATAAGTTGCGTTCGTGGTCCACTCAATCCTGCCCCACCATTCACTAAGACCACGGCTGATCTGATGGTGATTTCCTCATCCCATTTTACGAAGACCCCCTTCTCTGCAGCCTCTGCTCCATTTGTTGGTCATGTTGCCAACTCAGATGCTGTAACAGCAGTCACCATGACTCATCCAGAGCGTCGGGTCTAATCGGATGAGTCTGGATTTGAAGGGTCCAATAACAAGAAAGAAAACAC
The DNA here is from genome assembly GCF_047496795.1 of Chiloscyllium punctatum. Taxonomy (NCBI): domain Eukaryota; kingdom Metazoa; phylum Chordata; class Chondrichthyes; order Orectolobiformes; family Hemiscylliidae; genus Chiloscyllium; species Chiloscyllium punctatum. Next base: position 20,717,377 of record NC_092767.1, read on the forward strand.
AAAATGAAGGTATAGCCAGATGTTTAGTTCTCTCACATTCGCAATCCGACTCACATAACCAGCCCATCCATTATACTTTCAGGCTGGAGCACTGTTTCGATCCGGCTACCGTACTGCAGAATACAGCACAGCAATATCCAGAATGGAACTCTGTGCAGCCCACACCAATGCTTGATCTATAATCCGGGGCTAAATATCCAGCGTGGGGAGCTGTGCAGACCGCTCTGGTTCATTCATATATAAACCCAGGCTGTTGCATTGTTCGGTAACACTGTGTTAGATCACTGCCCAGTGTAGGGAATCTTGCAGCCAATGTTGGAAGTGAGAGGATGTGCTGCTCCCATCCATTTACAGCTCCATATCTCCACTGTGCCTTGACAAGGGGTGCCACGGATGTGAAAATCCCTGCGATGTAGAGATGTAAATGGAAACAGTTCAAATACCAACTACTCGAGACTGGGACACAGGAACAGGAGAGAGTCATTCAACTGCATGAGACTGGGATACAGGATCAGGAAGGAATTATTAAGGCGAGTATCACACCAGTATTTAAAGTTGAAATACCTGAGATAATATCCAAAGAGGTTTCGTGAATGGTGCAAAGTAGTTAGAGAGGGGTGGTAATGTTATAGTGGTTGCATTATAATCAACAATGTGAATTAGAGGAAGAAATATGCAGGGGGACTGGGGAGACTTGCAGGAACAATAGGGTTGTTATAATAGGTGATTTTAATTTTCCTAACATAAACTTCCATATGGTTAAGAACTTAGATGGAACGTAATTTGTTAAGTGTGTTCAGGAAAGATTCCACAATCAATATATAGAGTATCGTACTCGGGAAGGGACAAACACAACCTACTGTTGGGAAATGGGGCAGGATAGGTGAAGGAGATAAAGTGGGGGAGCATTTTTGGAAAAGTGATCAGAGTTGTATCAATTTTAAAATAGTTATGGGAGGGACAAAATTGGTCCACAGTTTCAAGTTCTAAATTGGGACAAGGCGTATGTTGTTGGAGTTAGACAGGGGATTGCAGGGGATGATTGGAGTTGTTTGTTTCCAGGTAAAAGAATCCCGGGCAAGTGGGAGGGCTTTAATCTGAGATATCTCGAGTTCAAGGTTTCCCTTTTCCTGTGAGGGTGAAGGTTATGTGAGACTGGAAGAGAGAACTCTGGATGTCAAGAGATATTGAAGCTTTGACCAGAAAAAGGAGGCGTGGCTCATGTTCAGGCAGCTCATATCAAGAGAATCCCTGGAGGTATATACAGGGGATAGAGGAGTTTACTGAAGAAAGATATCAGCAAGGCCATAAGGGGTTATCAGGTAGTCTTGGCTGAGAAGATTAGAATGAATCCAAATTCAGTAAAGTAAAGATTAGGAGCAACTAGAGAGAGAATAGGATGCTTTAAAATCCAAACCAGCATGCATGCGTAAAACCTCAAGAGATGGGTGAAGTCCTCAATTTCCCCTCTGTGTTTATCATGAAGAAAGACATGAAGATCTGTGACCTTTAGGAGGTTAGTTGTGATATCTTGGTACTGTCCATATCACAGTAGAGTTGCTGTTGGACATATTAGAACGCACAAAGTCAGACAAATCTCTTGGTCCTGACCAGATATATCTAAGAGCACTGTAAGAGGCGAGAGAAAAAGCTTAGGGACCAAGATCCCGGAAGTCTGGGTGGGAGCAAATGTTGTGCCCTTATTCAAGAAGGGCTGCAAAGAAAAGCCTAGGAAATATAGACCAGTAAGCTTCACATCTGTTTTCGGTAAACCACTTGAGAAGGTTCTGAGAGATAAGATGTGCATGCATTTGGAAAGACAGAGTTTGACTTGGAGCAGTCAGCATGGCTTTGTGCGTGGCGGATCATGCCTTACTAATTTGGTTAGAGATTTTTGAGGAAGGGACCAGGAAGGTTTTTTTTTCCCCCTCTCTCCACAGAAAGAGCGGGAGCTGCAGAGGAAGTGACGGCGAGCAGAGGGGCAGCCGGGACGGAAAAGTGAGTATATAAGTCCGGAAGGCGGCTAAACCCGAGATTCTACACCTGTAGTATCTCCCACCCGCCCTCCTCCTCTAACCTTCTTAACTACTCTGCTTTTTCTTTTAAGGTAAGGATTTTTATTTCTTTACTGGGGACTAGTTAAAAAAATTTACTTCGTGTTTTTTTTTGTGTGTATACATCAAGTCCTTACGTAGGGTAAAAAAAACTATAGCAGAGAGGTATCAGAAGGTATTCTAACTCATACTTGTACTAAGTAAGTAATTAACTAACTAAGCAGAGATGGCTGGGCAGGTGATGTGCTGTTGCTGTATGATGTGGGAGCTGGCTGATCCCATTGTGAACGGCAGTGACCACATCTGCAGCAAGTGTTGGTTGCTGGAAGAACTCCGGATCAGAGTTGATGATCTGGAATCTGAGCTTCAAACACTGCGGCATATCCGGGAGGGGGAGAGTTACCTGGACGCTTTGTTTCAGGAGGCAGTCACCTGGGAGATTAATTAATTCCCACTCAGCTAGTGATCAGGCACAAAAGAGTGTGACTGTAAGTGAGGCAGGTAGGGGGACCCAGAGTTCAGGAGTGGAGGAGCCTCAGCCCTTGACCTTGTCCAACAGGTACAAGATTCTTGCTCCCTGTTCGGATGAGGAAAAGGGCTCTGGACAGGATGAGCCAACTGACCAAGGCACCATGGTGCAGAAGGCCATTCAAGAGGGGGGAGCTAATAGACAGGTAGTGTTATAGGGGATTCTATAATTAGGGGGACAGATAGTATCCTTTGCAAGCCGGATCGGGAGTATCGCATGGTGTGTTGCCTGCCCGGTGCCAGGGTGCGAGACATCTCTGACCGGCTTGAAAGGATATTGGAGCGGGAGGGGGAGGATCCAGTTGTTGTGGTCCACGTTGGTACCAACAACATAGGCAAGACTAGGGTGGAGGACCTGTTTGGGCATTACGAAGCACTAGGCAGGAAATTGAAGCACAGGTCCTCAAGGGTCATAATCTCCGGATTACTGCCCGAGCCACGTGCCAATTGGCATAGGGACAAGAAAATTAGGCAAGTAAACACGTGGCTAAGGGATTGGTGTGGGAAAGAGGGATTCCACTTCAAGGGGCACTGGCATCAGTTTTGGAACAGGGGGGATCTGTACCGTTGGGACGGTCTCCACCTGAACCGATCAGGTACCAATGTTCTGGCGAAGAGGATAAATAGGGTGGTCAGTAGGACTTTAAACTTCTGAGTTGGGGGGAAGGGAAAGTGAAAGCAACAGGGAGTATGGAGGTAAATGGAAAGATAAGCAGCAGGATAGCATGTTTCCAGGCGGATTTAAAATTGAGGCAGACTGAGAATGCAGAAAAAAGCAAGGATAACTTAGGACATATGACTTACAACATCTCTAATAAGGAAGTTAGCATTAAGGCACTTTACCTGAATGCTCGTAGCATTCATAACAAAGCCGATGAATTAATGGCACAGATAATAGTGAATGATTATGATGTAGTAGGCATCACAGAGACTTGGTTGCAGGGGGGTCAGGACTGGCAGTTAAACCTCCATGGTTTTTCGACTTATCGAAAAGACAGAGAGGTGGGCAGAGGGGGTGGAGTTGCCTTGTTAGTTAAGAACAAAATTAAATCTATGGTATTGAATGACATAGCGTCGGATGATGTGGAGTCTGTGTGGGTGGAATTGAGGAACCACAAAGGCAAAAAAACATAATTGGAGTTGTGTACAGACCTCCTAACAGTGGTCAGGACCAGGGACGCAACATGTACCGGGAAATAGAGAAGGCATGTCAGAAAGGCAAGGTTACATTGATCATGGGTGACTTCAATATGCAGGTGGACTGGGTAAATAATGTTGCTAGTGGATCTAAAGAAAGGGAATTCATGGAATGCTTACAGGATGGCTTTTTGGAACAGCTAGTCATGGAGCCCACAAGAGAGCAGGCTATTCTGGACCTAGTGCTTTGCAATGAACCAGACTCTATAAAAGATCTTAAAGTAAGGGAACCCTTAGGAAGTAGCGACCATAATATGGTAGAGTTCAGTCTGGAGTTTGAAAGGGAGAAGGCGAAATCTGATGTAATGGTGTTACAGTTGAATAAAGGTAATTATGAGGGCATGAGAGAGGAACTGACTAAAATAGACTGGAAGCAGAGGCTAACCGGGAAGACACTAGAGCAAAAATGGCAGGAGTTTGTAGGTATAATTGAGGACACTGTACAGAGGTTCATTCCCAAGAAAAGAAAGATTAACCGGGGAGGGATTAGACAACCTTGGCTGACAAAGGAAGTCAGGAAATGTATTAAAGAAAAAGAGAGATCCTATAAAGTGGCTAAGAACAGTGGGAAATCAGAAGATTGGGAAGGATACAAAAGCAAACAGAGGATAACAAAGAGTGTAATAAGAAATGAGAGGATCAAATATGAAGGTAGGCTAGCCAGTAATATTAGAAATAATAGTAAAAGTTTCTTTCAGTACATAAGAAACAAACGACAGGCAAAAGTTGACATTGGGCCACTTCAAACTGATGCAGGGAGCCTAGTGATGGGAGATAAGGAAATAGCAGGAGAACTTAACAAGTACTTTGCGTCAGTTTTCACAGTGGAAGACAGGAGTAATATCCCAAAAATTAAAGGGTGTCACCGGGCTGAGTTGAGTATGGTTGCCATTACGAAAGAGATAGTGCTAGAAAAGTTAAAAAGTCTTAAAATTGATAAATCTCCTGGCCCCGATGGGATACACCCGAGAGTTCTGAGAGAGGTTGCTGAGGAAATAGCAGAGGCATTGGTTGAGATCTTTCAAGAGTCACTGGAGTCAGGAAAGGTCCCGGACGATTGGAAGATGGCTGTAGTAACCCCCTTGTTCAAGAAAGGATCAAGGCAAAAGATGGAAAATTATAGGCCAATCAGCTTAACCTCGGTTGTTGGTAAAATTCTAGAATCCATCATTAAGGATGAGGTTTCTAAATTCTTGGAAGAGCAGAGTCTGATTAGAACAAGTCAACATGGATTTAGTAAAGGGAGGTCATGCCTGACAAACCTGTTGGAATTTTTTGAAGAGGTAACAAGTAGGTTAGACCAGGGGAACCCAGTGGATGTGGTCTATCTGGACTTTCAAAAGGCCTTTGATAAGGTGCCACACGGGAGACTGCTGAGCAAGGTGAGGGCCCATGGTGTTCGAGGTGAGCTGCTGGGATGGATTGAGGATTGGCTATCTAAAGAAGGCAGAGAGTTGGGATAAAAGGTTCTTTTTCAGAATGGCAGCCGGTGATGAGCGGTGTCCCGCAGGGTTCGGTGCTGGGGCCACAGCTGTTCGCATTATATATTAATGATTTGGATGAGGGAACCGGGGGCATTCTCGCGAAGTTTGCCGATGATACAAAGTTAGGTAGACAGGCAGGTAGTACTGAGGAAGTGGGGAGGCTACAGAAGGATCTAGACAGGTTTGGAGAGTGGTCCAGGAAATGGCTGATGGAATTTAACGTGAGCAAGTGCGAGGTCTTGCACTTTGGCAAAAAGAATATAGGAATGGACTACTTTCTAAATGGTGAGAAACTTAATAAAGCCAAAGCACAAAGGGATCTGGGAGTGCTAGTCGAGGATTCTCTAAAGGTAAACATGCAGGTTGAGTCTGTGATTAAGAAAGCGAATGCAATGTTGTCTCTTATCTCAAGAGGGTTGGAATATAAAAGCAGAGATGTACTACTAAGACTTTATAAAGCTCTGGTTAGGCCCCATTTGGAGTACTGTGTCCAGTTTTGGTCCCCACACCTCAGGAAGGACATACTGGCACTGGAACGTGTCCAGCGGAGATTCACACGGATGATCCCTGGAATGACAGGTCTAGCATATGAGGAACGGCTGAGGATACTGGGGTTGTATTCGTTGGAGTTTAGAAGATTAAGGGGAGATCTAATAGAGACGTACAAAATAATACATGGCTTTGAAAAGGTGGATGCTAGAAAATTGTTTCTGTTAGGCGAGGAGACTAGGACCTGTGGACACAGCCTTAGAATTAGAGGGGGTCATTTCAGAACGGAAATGCGGAGACATTTCTTCAGCCAGAGAGTGGTGGGCCTGTGGAATTCATTGCCACGGAGTGCAGTGGAAGCCGGGACGCTAAATGTCTTCAAGGCCGAGATTGATAGGTTCTTGTTGTCTAGAGGAATTAAGGGCTACGGGGAGAACGCTGGCAAGTGGAGCTGAAATGCGCATCAGCCATGATTGAATGGCGGAGTGGACTCGATGGGCCGAATGGCCTTACTTCCACTCCTATGTCTTATGGTCTTATGGTCTTATAAGGTCGATGAGAGCAGGGTTGTAGACATATACTATATGGATTTCAGTAAGGGCCTTTGATAAGGTTCCACATAGTAGGCCGCTCTAGAAGGTTAGATCGCATGGAATCCAAGGTGAACTGGCAAATTAGACTGAGCTGCCAGTGGAAGTGGTTGAAGTGGGCACACTAACAACATTGAAAAGGCATTTGGACAAATACACAGATAGGAAAGGATTAGATGGATACAGAGCAAAGGCAGGGAAATGGCAGATTGGTAGATAAGGGGCAATTACACCATGGTTTGTTGACAGAGCACGGTGGGCGTATTGGATGGGCGAGTACAGAGGGGGGACATTCCCATCCCAGAGGGTGCCACACCAACAGACCCACCGAGCATTGTCTGTCTTCACTACCGAGTTCAGTGCAGTATTTGAGGTCTGAAGAAATGTCCAGCAATACAGGACAAACATCAATAACCTTCCACGCTCTGACAGGATAAGGGTCACCGTATTCTGTCTGCTCCCTCACACTCACTGTATATCTGTGATTGCAACTACCCCAGAACAAGGCTCATGGTCCCCCACTCTCACTACTGCATGCAACACCTTCTCTCTCTCTCTCTCTCTCTCTCTCTCTCCTTTGCAATTACTCCCACACAGTCATAGAATATTCTGGAGAATGCCGATTATAGAATGCTCCAGATAATATTCCAAATATTTCCCAGTTTCAAGAAAATGGTAGTGTCCCAGTGTGTAACACATAAGAGTTCACTTGACTCACCTTAATTATATTAAACCAAAAACAACTTTTAAACACTACTTGTTATAAATACAATTTCGAGCAGAGAACATTTTTACCCTCAGGTGTTATCTTGACTGTTATCTGAACTGTACCACTTTCCTTATTATGAATGTTTCTCTTACCCTTTGTCTGTGACTGTTTCTGTCTGTAACAGTTACACAGTCTCCCACTCAGCTGGATGGACGGCAGGTTTGTGATGTAGAGGCAGGGCAACAGCGCAGGTTCAGTTCCTCACACTGACAGAGATTACCATGAAGGGGACACTCTCTCAGCCTCACCCCATCACCCGAGATGTAGTGATCCTCAGGATAAACCACCATGAGTTTATCTAATGAGAGTTTTTTGGGACTGTATTCTATCAATGTGAGCATTATAATTTGAAAAAAAATCTAAAAAGAGATTTTTTAATATTATAATAAACCAATAACAACACAACTCAAAAAACTGAAAAAAAAATACATCCAATTGCATGTACACACAAAATAACTTGAAACACTACACAGACAGAAGAAAAAACAAAACTAAACAATAAATAATGAATAAATAATAGAGCTCAGCATAACAAAAGGACAGCTCTCGGTCATCAAGAGCATTAACTGATACACATTTTATGTTCATAGCTCTTCGTCTTTGGGGGTGGGGGAGTTCAGACATCCAACACAACAGAATATTTTTCCTATCACGGAAAGTACAGATTGTAAGGATATAATTTTTTTCCCATATTCATCTGCGGAAAGTAACCTGGGCAGGCCCAGGAAAACAGAAACCAAGTCCATCTCCAATTCAGTCCCCTGGACCCACTCTATCACATCTGACACAGTGCTCCAATATAGATGAAGTCTGCAGCTGGACCACAAGCAATGAGTAAGAGTGCCTGTAGTCATTCTGCATTTAGGACATGCTGAGAAAATCCCACTTTGCATTTTGAGGGACAATCTGGGGTCAGATAGACCCTACGAAGAATTTTCAACTGCGTGGAATGGGTCCTATTACAGATCAAAATCCTTCGAGCATTTTCACAATTATCCTCCCATGTCTCCGAGGTGTTCTGAACCCCAACTCTCTCTTGCAGAAATCACAAAGCTGCACAGTCTCGTCTGAGGGGACACACTCCAACTAATGATAAAGGGTACTGACAGGGAGTGTATTCTAAGCAATAAGCGCCCTCTTCCCTTTATCGGATCAGTAAGAGTGTGGTAAAAGTGTGTTGTTTTTAAATCAAATCTCTGATTGGGAAAAAAATACAGAAGAGGTCTCTACTAGGTAGTCCATACGTACGAGTTATTTGATCAAATGACATAATTGTTTCTCCATCAAATAACACGTGCTGCCTCACAGCATCAGGGTCTCAGCTTTGGTTCTGGCCTTGGGTGACTGGCTGTGTGGAGTTAACATATTCACGTTGTGTCTGTGTGGGTTTCCTCCCACAGTACAAAGATGTGCAGGTTAGATGAATTGGTCATTGATAAATCACCCATAGTGCTCAGGGATGTGTAGGTTTGGGCATTAGTCAGGGAAAATATAGGATGGTAGGGGAATGGGTCTGGGTGAGTTACTCTTCAGAGGGTCGAATTGGACTTGCTGGGCACAAGGGCTTGTATCCACACTGTAAGGATTCTACTAATTCTAAATCACTCAAGTAAAACACACCCCTTGCTGCCCACAGTTTAAACCTGGAATCATTAACCCCAGATGACAACCTGGTATACCAATTATAGGGGTAAGAAACATGGTTTTGGCTGTATTGCCGTGGATCTGACGCATTGTCATTCATGCTTTAACAATATTGATAATTATTGGGTTATGACAATACTTTATAAATGTTGTCAATTTCGCTTAGAAAAACAGACTAATAAAGGTTCACTTTATCTCATAGGGTTCAATATCTCACAGTATTGACGCTGAGTCCTCAGCAGCCCAGGCACTAACATCGGATAAAAAATAGCTTAATTGATAGCTTTTAATCTGGGAGATCTACTCCCCACAATCTGTGGGGTAGTTGCAATTTGATTAGCTTGATAAAGAGTTGCTTATGCTGCCAAATAAAAGAGCTAAACCAGCTATTATGACTCCTAAATACCTATGTGGAAAACATCAAAGGAAGCATTCCCACGGGGTATATTAAATGAGGAAAGACATTCTTTAATAAGAGCTATCCGACCTAGCCAGGATATTGGAAGTGCCTCCCATCTTTGAAGGTCTTGTTTAATTTTGTCAAACAAATGGACATAGTTCACGTTAAATAAATGATCAAAGACTGATGTAATGAATATACTGAAATAGAGAAGCTCGCCCCAGCACCCCCGTGACCATTTAAAAGGAAACCAGGATTTGCCCTCATCAGGTATTTCCCCAAGAACTCCCATAGACATGGCCTCCGACGTTGTAAAATTAATCTTAAAGCCCGAAAAGGCGACAGGTGAATTATTGCATTGTATCACGTGAGCTGCCGAAATTGCGGGATTTCACAAAAACATAAGACCATCTGCATACAACATAATTTTATGTGACTTTTATCCCACTTCTGGGGCAGGAATGTTGGAGTAATATTCCCAATTGTGCAGGATGCCACCGAATCTAAGATTGTTGCAGGAGTGGGGAAGAGATCAACTCTCGTGTGCCATTTCTGCGGGTAAAAGAGAAAATAAAATCCTTACTTGTGAGGTAGATCTGCCTCCAGACATCCACCAGCTCTAGTTCTAGACACAAATCCATTAATTGCTTATCTTATAACGAGTGTATTGGGGGACCTTTAGACATTCTGTCCATCGTGGGGCCATAAGACAGTCAAAATCTCCTTCAACAATAATGCGCCATGATGCAAGATAACTGAATTTGGAAAATGCATCTACCAGGATTTTAAGAGGGTTCACCGGGTGGCAACAAACATTTAAAATACTGTATTAATTCCCGTAGTTCAAGCCTTTGAGGATTATGTTCCTTCCATGGGTGTTTAATACAATCTAGTAATTTAAATGGAAGATTCTTCCTATCCATTACGATATTTCCCCCACTCTTAGTATTGAAAGATGAGAAATAAACCCGATCAAACCCGCCCTGCTGTAACGTCAAATGTTCCTTGCCATCAAGGTGCATCTCCTGCAATAGGACAACTCTCTCTTTTTTAAGACGAGAAAGTATATTTTTCCTCTTGACTGGCAGATGGCTCCCCTTAATGTTCCAGGTACACCATTTAAGCACATCATTATCCATAACACACTGCAGCAACATTTGAACTCTAGAGAATTTCATATCGAATTACACATCGCTAAGCATTAATGAGAAAAGCCTCATCGAGCCTAAAATCTGTACAAACTAAAACTACTGCAACTAAAATGCTCTCAAAACTTTCCAAAGCTAAAGACATCAACAAGAACGAAACAAAATCCAAAGTGCCAATGACACTTGATAGGGGGTTTTACTCTCCCCCCCCCCCCTCACCCAATGGGAATGCTGACGGCCTTGGTCTCTGTTCTCCAACACTGACAAAGGCCCTGCTTTTAATTGTATAGGTCCTGCTCTTGTTTGATTTACCAAATCCAATACCTCGCATTAATCCAAACTAAACTCCATCTGACACTCCTCAGCCCAGTGAGTGATATTACTGCCACCTCACCTTCCCCATTTAATTTTAAAATTTCCTCCCCCTCTCCAGGAGGCCTGCACACTCTGGCCTTGATTTTCACAAAGACCCTGAGCTTGGTTTGCCTTGTGTGGTTAGGGCGAGGAGGGACAGATTGCAGACACAGTCAGTGGGGAGGAGAGGCTGGACAGTAATCAGCGATCTGGTATCATTTCATGGTTTTATGAAAACACGTGAGAGTTGAGTAATACTGATCGGTTTTTTGGGGGCCAGAAATTATGGTCTTTTTCCGTCTCTGGTGTTCAGTCATGAAGATCTATTCGAGACCCTTCATTGTGCAGAGTGTGTCTGCAGGATTTCTTTCCCTAATATTGCAGACGACAGATAACAGCGATTATAGCTGTTCATAGTTAACTTCGATGGCGCAGCACGCACATTCAACAAAGTAAAAACAATGACTGCAGATGCTGGAAACCAGATTCTGGATTAGTGGTGCTGGAAGAGCACAGCAGTTCAGGCAGCATCCGAGAAGCAGTAAAATCGACGTTTGGGGCAAAAGCCCATCATCAGGAAGGGCCTTTGCCTGAAACGTCGATTTTACTGCTATTCAGATGCTGCCTGATCTGCTGTGCTCTTCCAGCACCACTAATCCCGTATACTCAACATCCTACAGTTGAGACAAATATATTGCCTTTGTTTAACAATACAAAGTGTTTTGTGTAACTCAGTAATGGTAACCTGGTTATAATAAATCCCCACCGAGCTGAAAGCTGACACTTAAAATATGACCCAAAATCTGGATATGGTAGTGTCGTGGGTAATGTCCCTGCCTCTGAGACAGAGGTCTGGATTTGATTCCTGAACGTGCGTGGTGGTCTTCCCAGCTCTGGACTAGAAGTTCTGCATTCAAGTCCTGCCTGTTGCAGAGATATGCCCCAGCATGTCAGAACAGGATGATGAGCAAACACACAGGAGAATAATGTTACAGCTTTATGGGTATTGCTGAGTGATGCTTGTGTCCCTACCTCCGGGCACAAAGGTCTGGGTGCAAATCCCACAGAAGTGTTTCTTAACACACCTGTACAAACTGATTAAAATGGATTTGGAATTGTGGCTTGATGGAGAGGAAGAGGTGTCTTTATTGCATTTCAGAATTTAGGCCCAGGATGATTTAAAGCACAGCCATTCGTGTTGATTGGAATCACATTTTGCAGCCGTCAAGGTTTATAAAATCAACATGGTCATGGATAGGGTGAGTAGTCAGGGTTTTTCCCCAGATTGGGGCGTCCAAAACTAGAGGGTATTGGTTGAAATTGAGAGGGGAAAGGTTTTGACGAGCCCACGAGCACCATTTCACACAGAGGGTGGTGTGCATGTGGAATGAGCTGGCAGCGGAAGTGGTGTAGGCTGGTACAAATACAGCATGTAAAAGGCATCTGGATGCTGACAGACCTGCCGAGCTTTTCCAGCAATTTCTATATTGTTGCAAAATTCAATCATTTTCACACAATATTCTGAATACATTAATCTTTTTATTTTTAAATGATGCAGCGACATAAAAACATATCTTCAAATCGACTGAGACCATTTTCTGCTAAGGATATGGCTCTGTGTATGACAGCAGCAATGATGCAGCTACATGGAACAGGGAATGTGATGGAGACATAGTTTGGACAATGTACAAGGAGACCTCACATGTTTGGGAGAGGATGATATTACTGTGTGATTCAGCTCAGAGAGAGAGAAAATGTAATCTGCCTGAGAAGGAACGGCCGATTACACTCTCTCTCTTTCATTGTTCCTCATGACAGCAATGTGTGCGAGCTAAAACAAAAAATCTACAGTCATCATTACCATGCTTATTTTTATAGAATCCCTACAGTGTGCAAACAGGCCCTTTGGCACAAAACGTCCATACCAACCTTCCCAGGCTCGCTCCCTTACATTTACCCCGAACGATGAACCTAACAACCCCAAAACACTTCGGACAAATTAAGATGACCAATCCACCTTACCAGCACAGGTGTGGACTGTGGAAGGAAGCTGGAGCAACCATTAGAAGGGGAGAATGTGCAACCTCCACACAAATAGTCACCCAAGTCTGGAATTGAACGCAAGGCCCTGGTGCTGTGAGTAGCAGTGCTAACCACTGAGCCACTGTGATAACCTTGGGCGATCCCTGGCTAGAATACATTGGAATCTCCTCACTGCTTCATGCAAAGGGAATTCAGCCAAATCCAACTGTTCCAGGATGAAGTCCCATTGCTAGAACTTGTGTGATTAGAATTTCTTCAGAAGCAGTATAACATTTTGAACAATCTCTCAATTTTTCCTTTTGTCATGAGTTACAATAATATATGGACAAAGCGCATTCAACTTGAAATTGCAGAGATTTTGTTTATCTGCGTGTGTGTGCGTGTGTGTGTGTGTGTGTGTGTGTGTGTGTGAGAGAGAGAGAGAGAGAGAGAGTGTGTGTTTTTAGAAAGGGAAATATCGATTCTTTATTTGCAATATCCAAACAGTTTGCAATGCATCTTTCCATCATAGTTTGAGTAACATTGCTCTGGATCATAAAGGTGCTATTTGAGCAGATTAAAAAAAACTAGCCTGACTTGTTGCTAAAACCCAGTCTGAGACCAATATCGTCGGCCATATCACCGACCTGGTTACATTTGACATGTGTTTTGAGCAGTGGAGCATTGTGAATGGGAAAGGAAGCAGTGACCCCAAAAGTCAGGGAAGTATAGACCGGTGAGCCTGATGTCAGTGGTCGGTAAATTGTTGGAGGGGATTCTGAGGGACAGGATTTAAATACATGTTTATGCCAAAACGTCGATTCTCCTGCTCCTTGGATGCTGCCTGACCTACTGTGTTTTTCCAGCAACACATTTTTAAGCTCATACATTTGGTAAGGCAAGGGCTGATCGGGGTTGTCAAAGTGGCTTTCTGCATGGGAAATCATGTGTCATTAATTTGATTGAGTTTTATGAAGAGATTACAAAGAAGATTGATGAAGGCAGTTTGGTAGACATTGTCTACATGGACCTCAGTAATGTGTTCATAACATTCCGATTGGTAGGCAGATGAGTAAGGTTCGGTCACAAGAGGTACAGAGGAAGCTCGTCACAATTGGCTTGAAGGAAGAGGGATATTTTTCAGACTGGAGGCTTGTGAGCAGCAGTGTTCTGTAAGAATCGGTACTGACTTCACTGCATTTCATCATTTATGTTAAGGATTTAGATGTGAATATTGGGGCCATAGTTAGTAAGGTTACAGATTACATCAGAAAGGTGGTTTAGTAGATTATCTCAGAGTACAACGAGACCACAATTAGATGGGTCAAAGGGACAAGGAGTGACAGATATAGTTAAATTTAGATAAATACGAAGTTTTGCATTTTGGGAAGGCAAATCAGGACAGAAATTATACACTTAATTGTAAGGTCCTGGGGCGTGTTGTGGATCAAGGGACATAGGGCTGCAGGTACATAGTTCCTTGAAAGTGAAGTCGCAGGTAGACAGAGTGGTGAAGAACACATTTGGCACATTTGCCTTAATCAGCCAGAGCACTGAGTATAGGAGTTGTGATGGGATGTTGCTTCTGTACAGGATGTTGGTGAGGCCACTTTAAGAACACTGCGTACAACTCGGTTGCAGAACTCGTGGTTTGAGCTTCAGGGAAAGGTTGATTAGGTTGGGATGTTTCCCCCTGGAGTGTCAGAGGCTGAAGGGTGACATTATAGAAGTTTATCGAATCATCAGAAGCATGGATATTCTGAACAGCCATGTTCTGCTCCCCAAGATAGGGGAGTCTAGAACAAGAGGGCATAGTTTGAAAATGAGAGGGCGAATAATTTAGAATGCACCTGAAGGTAAATGTTTCACACAAAAAGTAGTGTGTGTACAGAAAGTGCTGTCAGAGGAAGTGGTGAAGGCCGCTACAATCGCACATTTAAAATGTATCTGAAAAAGGAGGGATATTGGCCAAATGCTGGAAAATGGGACTAGGTCAGATTTGATATCTGATCGGAGTGAACAGATTGGACTAACGTGTCTTTTTCCGTTCTGCATGTCTGTCAGATTCTATAAAAGGGATGGCGAAATATTCTGAAAGGACCTTTCAAGTGTGAATGCTCTTCACTGGAAGTTTATCGTGCCTCTATGTTCACATGGATTGAAAGCTGTTTAATTAAATATTTGACAGGGAAGTGAGTCACTGGTAATAGTATACAGACAGAAAAGTGGGGCTGAGTCCACAATCTTAGTGCCTGGTGAAGAAGGCTCAAAGTATCTAATGTCCCACTCCTGCTCCTCAGTCCCATGTTTCTGTGTTCCATCCAGCCCCGCAAACCTGCGAGATAGGAGAGGTTGGAGGCCACTTACTCCTCTAATCTGTTGCACAGAAACAGAGGAGACCATTCAGCCTCTCAAGACTGTCACACATGCTTTGAAGTGATTTGGGAAATGCAATTGGAAAATCCAGGCACGGGTATGAAAGAGGCCCCTCATCTCTCTTTACAGAGCTTCCCCTCTCTGCAACTTGTGCTTCATTTGTTGGTCATGTTTAGACCCAGATTCATTGAGAATACAGCCGCCATGCCTCACCCAGAGATGGCTCACAAAATCCTCTGGTCTCCCTGCCTGCAATATTCCATAACAGACATTGATGAAAATAACACCCACTGACTTTCCAAGAACAGAATGGGAGAACATCAGACACAGGGACAGGTCGTTCACTCCCAAGCCTGCCTTGCCCTTCACTAAGATCATGACTGATCTGCTCACGTCTCAAATCCTCTTTCATACCCAATATCCGTCTACCTCCTCTTCAAATACTTTCAGTCATCCAGTTCCCCAACACTCTTGAGAAGAGAAACCCTGACATTCAATCCCACTTGTTTGAAGAAAACACTTGCTGCTCCTATATCATGGTTTATTGATATGAACAAAAGAGGTTGAGACAAGGGTTCAGGTACAAATGACTGGCCCCGATATCAAGGCAGTGGTTGACATCTGCTGACATCAAGGAGCTTAACAAAACTGGACTTAATGGGAATCAGAGTAAACTCTCCAGTGTTTGGGGTGAAACATGGCACAAAGGAAGGTGTTCATCATCTCAGTCCTGGGACAGCTCGGTGGGAGATCCTCAGGGGATCTTCCTCTTCACAAACAGCTTCAGCTGCTTCATCAATGTCTACCCTCCCCACCATAAGATCAGAAGTGGGGATGGTCACTGAAGATTCCACAATGTTCAGAACATTTTGTACCCCCATCAGCTCCTGAACTTGTCTGTGTCCATGTGCAGCAAGACCCAGACTCCATTGAGACTTGTGATGTTAAAGTGTCGGTAACATTCATGTAACAGCACTGCCTGACACTGCCCATTGTTACAGTAAAACAAGAGTTCATTCAGTACCTCACATTGGTTTCACAGGAATATGAGTAAGCCATTCAGCCCATTGACACTATTGGAGAAGAACAGGAACAACCCATTCAGTGCCTCCAGCCTATTACTCAGGAAGAGAAGGAGTCTAGTGTGATGGACCACACGAGAGTCCCTCGAAAATATTTGAAGGCGGTAACATAGACTCTTCTTTTTATTTTAAAGGAAATGTAAACTGTCTGTCCCGGATGCAATGTGACAGGTCAAACTACTCGGTGTGAAGATAAACACTATTTATTGAAACACGAAAGATACAATGAAAGCAAAGAAAGTGGAATTTAGAAAAACGTTATTCTATTGGACAAGTTAACAGAATAACAAATCTAGGAATTATTACGAATGAACTGTTCCAATATAGGAAACTCCCATAAACACAGCCCCTGGCAGAAAGGAATATTCAGACTCAGAATGTCACAAACATTTCTCCAATCCAGGAATTAAAAACAGCACCAAGAGAAAATTCAGAGAGAGCAGCAGCCAGGAGATCGTCACTGAAGCTTCCAACTCTGTGGAGACCCCAATAGTTTCTAATGCAACTGAGAAACCAAAACCCAGAGATCGTAATTTGTGAGAGCTGGCCACACCCATTCAGGCTGGATTAAAATAAACACACGGTCTCCCTCGCTGTTTACTCAAGTGGTCTTAACAATCCAGCTTGGTAATGATCATACAATCTCTCTCTTAAAAGTAACCTGGACAAAATAACCTCTTAAAACTGCAACATCATCACACTTGTCAGCACTTCGAGCTGTCAAACAGGAACCAGGGGTAACCGAATCCGGCCCTTGGCCCTGTCCAATCGGACAAGGAAGAAGCCATTCAGTTCCTTGGGTCACTTACAGAGCAATGGGATGAGGTTATTCAGCCCCTTGAATCACTTTCACAGGAACAGTAAGAGGCTATTCCCCCCCTCAATGTACTTACACAGGGACAGAATGATGTAATTGATGCTGATTCCTGATGAATGGCTCATACCTGAAACATCGATTCTCCTGCTCTTCGGATGCTGCCTGACGTGCTGTGCTTTTCCAGCAATCGACGCTCTTCTCTAATCTCCAGCATCGGCAGTCCTCACTGTCTCCTAATTGATGCTCTAACATGATGAACAAGTGGAGCAGAGGCTGGACAGACAGACTGCTCTACGTTGCTCCTCTTGGCTCCATTGCTTATGATGCACATGTGGTTTTCTAGTGGTGAGGAAAGAAGCCACATGTCTTGTGTGAAATCTCAAGAAGGCATCTTCCATCTCCGAGAAGCCAGCCTGTTGTTCTCTATGTAAGGTGGAAGCTGGTGGGAATGGCTACCTGTTTCAGATGGAAGGTATTGTGGCTGCTGTTGGGGATTGTGAGCAACCTGACGTTCAGTACAGGGTTCACACACCGACGGCCCAATAACGTGGGGAAAGTTAGTAAAGGCATATAAACTATTAAAACACCACGTTAGACTGATGAATGGACTCATTAAGTTCAAATAATGCTGACCGTATTCATGTTGATCTTGTCTAGTGCACGTCCTGTTCCGTGTAACCTGTATGCCTTACTCTGTCCAAGTCTATTTCCACCCTATGATCTGTCTGGCCTTGCTTACTATGACCTGTCTCCACTGCTCAAAGTTTTTCCCTGTACTGAGGTACACATGGCAATAAATCAAACCAATCAATCCTGGGTAAAGTATGGGATTTCTCACCCAATCAATGTCTCCTTTGGAAGTAAATGATCGCTGCCACTCCTCATGTTTCCACGTCACCATTTCCCCGTCTCTCACAGCTCTACAGATTAAACATTCAGCTTCTTTACTCTATCCTCATGTTACCGTGTCTGTGGTAAGGAGATCATTCATTACAAAGGAGATCAAATCCATAGAGAGTGCCCCTAATGCTCTCTCAGCAAGGCTCTGCAACAGCAGGAAGATGGCTTTACTCGAATCATCTTACAATGATGGACAGCATGCCATTGACTGCATCCATGACTTACACAGGGTTTGATTCGGAGCAGTCGGCATAGACTTGTGAGTGGGAGATCATGCTTGCCAAATTTGTTCGAGTTCTTTGACGAAGTGACCAAGAAGCTTGATGAGGGCAGAGCGGTAGACGTAGTCTCTATGGATTTCAGTAAGGCCTTTGATAAGGTCCCACATGGCAGGCTGCTCTGGAAGGTTCCATCACGTGGAATGCTGGGGGAACTGGCCAATTGGTTGCACAGTTGGTTTGATGGTCAGAAACAGAGAGTTTATTGGAAAGATGCTTGTCAGACTGGAGGCTGGGTCCATAGCTGTTTGTTATCTATGAATTAATTGAGAATGTACAAGGCATGATTAGCCAGTTTGCAGATAACAGCAAAATAGGTGGGACCATGATCAGTGAGGAATTTTATCAGAAATTGCAGCAGGACCTTAATCAGGTGGGAAAGTGGGCCGAGTAATGGCAAATGGAATTTAATATAGATGCGTGACGTCTTGCAGTTTGGAAACCCAATTGAAGATAGGAGTTTCATGGTGAATGGGAGGTCCTTAAGGGGTGTCGTGGGCAGAGAGACCTTGGGGTTCAGGTGCACGGTTCCCTAAGTGTGGTGTCACAGGTAGACAGGGCAGAGAGGAAGGCTTTTGGCACACTGGCGTTCATTAGGCAGGACATTGAATACAGAAGTTGGGAATTTATGTTGCAGGTTCACAGGACTTTGGTAAGGACGCACTTGGCGTTTGTGTTCAGTTTTGTCACCTTGTTTTAGGGAGGATGTTATTAAATTAGAAAGAGTGTAGAAGAAATTTACAAGGATATTGCTAGGACCCCATGATCTGAGTTATAGGGAGAGGGTGGACAAGCTAGGACCTTTTCTTGAGAGTTTAGGAGACTGGGGGGGGGGGGGGGGGGGTGCGGGGACCTTTTAGAGCCGTGTAAGATCACGAGGGGTATGGATAGGGTTATTGCTCTCAGTCTTTTTCCAAGGTGTACAGAATCGAGGACTAGAGAGGATCGCTTTAAGGTTCGAGGGGAAGGAATAAAAGGGAACCTGAGGGACCACTTCTTTACACAGAGGATGGTATGTGGATGAGCTGCCAGCAGATGTGGTTGAAGGGGGTACATTAACAACAACCCACATATTAAACATTACAATCTCAAGACCACACAGTCTCTATCTTCCTCGCTGTGTTAACTCTTCCAGCTGCTGGTCTCCCTGGGTCATGTTTTTTTTTACTGCAAGGAGGTTTTAAATGAACATGTATCTTTGATAGAGAGTGTTTGAGATGGCCAGTTAGCACTGCTGCTCTACAGCAGTTACTCTGCTGTTGGATGGCAGTAGCTCTTCCTCTAGTGTTCAAAATGCTCGGATTATATACTCCCCATGATACAATAATTCTCATATTTTGATTGCTTTCCATGTATCCAAGCAATAATATTCAAATTCCGTCAGCTTCTTGTATCATTTGGTTGTATTTGAATTGCTGACAAAGCAGCAACCAAAACTGAGGTATCCATTTCCCAGCTAATTGTGACACGTGGAACAGCCTGACCTTCAGCTGACATCTGTCGCTGTACTTTCTATTCAACAAGACCCATTCTGTCTTAAAGTAACTAGACATGCTTTCGGCTTCATAACACCTCCCCCCTTCAGAAAAGAGTATGAACCATCAGAATTAAAAGATGGCATCATTCCTTTTCCTCTAATTCTTAATCCCATTATTATGATATACAAATGTATTAATCTCAGTTATACAATTCATGTTAATTCTGCACACCTATATTACACTGGGATAAGTCAAATCTTATCGAAACGTTTTCCTTTAAATCAGCGGTAACACATCTGCTGTCACATTTTAGGATCAACAACATGTAAATTTTGTAAGTTTAAAGTTGGTAACATAAGAGTCCAATGAAATAGTCTCATATTCTGGTCTTTAAAGATTCCAAAAGATGCGAGAGATTTGTCATTGTCCACAACCATCTCCGACAATTTGTTTGTCATATAAACATTAAAATATTGTCAGACCAGTACGAAACTTAATCATTCTTTTTCAATAATGGAGATTTCAATTTTTTTTCTGGTGGATGTTGAGTTTTTTCGACAAGTAGCCAATTGGCCATTCAGTTCCATCATCATCTTTCTGTATCAATCCATCTCCAACCCCGACATCCCGAGCATCAAACACAATTTTCAAAGGGTTTCAGAATATTTGGTGCAGCTAAATCTGATGCGGTGATTAATCCTGCCTTAAAATCTCAAATGCCTCCTGGCATTGTTCTGTCCACCACAAGTCTGTGTTCTTCCTTGATAAATCCATTGGAGGTGCCAATACGCTGTTGACGTTTGCAACAAATTTCCGATAGAATCCACTCAGTTCCAAAAATCGAAGCCCCTCTTTCTTCGAGGATGGTCGTGGAAATTCCTCAAAGCCCTTCGTCTTTGTGTTCCATGGGTTCAACCTTCCATGGCCAAAGCAATGTCCCAAGAACGTCACCTCTGCCTTCGCGAATTCTGTTTTCTTTAAGTTTATTACCAAGTTTGCTTCTTGTAATCGTTCAACATGGTCTGCCAACTGTAACATGTGAGCTTTCAATCACTTGCTAAAGGTCACTACATCATATACATAAACTACACAATTTGTTCATCTTGCCACAACTCTGTTCCTGAGTCTTAAATGTGTCTGGAGCATTATTCATTCACATGACATTCTCTAACTTTTTTTGTCATATCCGGTATCTTTATCAGATAGTTTAACCGACTCAACAATTTTGTTAACTTGAAAGGGTCCACTAAACCTGGCTTTGAAGGGGTTCCTACCACTGGTGGCATTATTAATATGTCATCACTATGGGAAATTGTCAACGTTTCAGAGTTTTTATCTGCCACCTGCTTCACTCTATGCTGTGCCTTCTTCAGTTTCTGTTTAGTAAATCACCTACTCCATCTTATTTTTCCCTCACCTCAGATACATAATCCAAGTGTGAGATCTCCGACGTCGGTCCTGACAACTTATATATAATTAATTTCAAAGGGCCTCTCACTTTATGTACGAATATTAACTCAAAGGAAGTAAAGTGAGTAGATTTATTTGGGGCATCTCTAATGGCAAACAATATAATGAGACACCTTTATTCCAATCATTCGGGTAATTCTGACAGTACGCTGTTTATATTGTCTTCAGCATCTGATGCTAACTTTCTAAGGCTCCCTGGGATTCGGTTTTGGAATGCACTTGATTTAAACTGCTGTATGCCGAAGCTATCTATGACGACCTTAATCAACTGATCGGTAAAATGAGACCCTTGGTCTGACTGAATCACACTGCGTAGCCCACAGCGAGTAAAGAAAGCTACCAACTCCCCCACCTTCCTTTTTGCCTGAGCACCCCATAATGGAATTATCCCCGGACATCGGGTAGACAGATCCATTATGATCAGCAGATATCGCTTTCCACTTTTATTTTAGAAAGGAGAGCTCCACAATTAATCACAACCCACGTGAAAGGTCCTTCGAATACAGGAACTGGCAACAAAGGTGCTGGTTTTATTACTGCCTGTGACTTACCTACCAGTTGGCATGTATGTCACGTACAACAAAAATTAACCACGTCCTTGTGCATCCAGGCCATTAGAAATGCTTTAGCCTGAGTCTTCCGTGCATCAACTCTTTTGGCTTTTTCGTTCAGTTTTCATTCCTGTTGTAACGCATGACAGTGGGATCTTATTACTACATAGTCTGGAAAAATCCCTGGGTATTTTTCTTTTAATTCCCCAGTTCCGAAGTTTTATTTTGGCTTCTCCACCACTAGGGGTGCCTCTCCCACATTGAATCCTGCTAAATCATTCTCAACTGTATTCCTGGAACTGACACTCTGTCACTCACTCTCACTGTTACTTCCCCAACCTTGATTTGGCACTCCAACGTAATGTTACACAAGGGAATGCATAATTTCTGTCCCCATTTCACAAATTATCACGC
Organism: Chiloscyllium punctatum; assembly: GCF_047496795.1. Lineage (NCBI taxonomy): Eukaryota > Metazoa > Chordata > Chondrichthyes > Orectolobiformes > Hemiscylliidae > Chiloscyllium > Chiloscyllium punctatum. The sequence goes on from NC_092767.1 coordinate 20,739,422, forward strand.
TGTTGATTAACATGTCAGAAAGAGTGAAAATACTTCCATCTCTTACTATTAGAGGCCGACGGAAAGTGAGGACTGCAGATGCTGGAGATCAGAGTTGAAAAGTGTAGGGCTGGAAAAGCACAGCAGGTTGGCAGCATCCGACGGGTAGGAGAGTTGACGTTTCAGGCATAAGTCCTTCATCAGGAAAGTAGGAGGTAAGGGAGGGTGAAGGGGGTTGAGAATTAAATAGGAGGGTGGGGGTGGAGCTGGGTGGAAGGTAGCTTGGAAGGCGATATGTCGATGTTGGTGGGGTCTAATGGTGATAGGTCGGAGAGGAGGGTGAAGTGGACAGGTGGTAGGACAGCTGAAACCATCAAACTATACAGCATTAACATCGACTTCACCAATTTCCAAATCGCCCCTCCCCAACCTCATCCCAGATCCAACCGTTGAAACTAGCACCACCCTCTTGAACTGCCCTAACTGTCCATCTTCCTTCCCACCTATCCACTCCAACCTCTCTTATAGAACATAGAACATAGAACAATACAGTACAGAACAGGCCCTTCGGCCCACGATGTTGTGCCGAACTTCTATCCTAGATTAAGCACCCATCCATGTACCTATACAAATGCTGCTTAAAGGTCGCCAATGATTCTGACTCTGCCACGCCCACGGGCAGCGCATTCCATGCCCCCACCACTCTCTGGGTAAAGAACCCACCCCTGACAATTCCCTATCCCTTCCACCCTTCACCTTAAATTTATGTCCACTTGTTGTACCCAGGGGAAAAGTTTCTGACTGTCTACTCTATCTATTCCTCTGATCATCTTATAAACCTCTATCAAGTCACCCCTCATCCTTCGCCATTCCAAAGAGAAAAGGCCGAGAACTCTCAACCTATCCTCGTACGACCTATTCTCCATTCCAGGCAACATCCTGGTAAATCTTCTCTGCACCCTCTCCAAAGCTTCCACATCTTTCCTAAAGTGAGGCGACCAGAACTGCACACAGTACTCCAACTGTGGCCTAACCAAAGTCCTGTACAGCTGCAACATCACTTCACGACTCTTGAATTCAATCCCTCTGCTAATGAACGATAATACACCATAGGCCTTCTTGCAAACTCTATCCACCTGAGTGGCAACCTTCAAAGATCTATGTACATAGACCCCAAGGTCCCTCTGTTCCTCCACCTGACTAAGAACCCTACCATTAACCCTGTATTCTGCATTCTTATTTGCTCTTCCAAAATGGACAACCTCACACTTGGCAGGGTTGAACTCCATCTGCCACTCCTCAGCCCAGCTCTGCATCATATCTAAGTTCCTTTGCAGCCGACAACAGCCCTCCTCACTGTCCACAACTCCACCTATCTTCGTATCTTCTGCGAATTTACTGACCCACCCTTGGACTCCCTCATCCAAGTCATTAATGTTATATCACTATCACTCCCACCGACATCTTCCTATCGCCCTCCCAGTGACCCTCCCACCAGCCCAGCTCCTACCCTCCTTTTTATCTTTCAGCCCTCTTGTCCCCTCGCCACATTCCTGACGATGGGTTTATGCCTGATATGTCGATTGTCCTGCTCTTCAGATGCTGCCTGATCTGTTGTGCCTTTCCGCCTCCTCACTTCTCAACTATTAGAAACTTAACAGATCCCGCATCTTGCAAAATTATAACTTGTGCTCCCCCACACCCCATTTTTTCTTAGTAGGGTTTATCTACAGAGACAAATTCTTTATAGGGATCAGGCACCAACTCCATACACAGCCCCTGTCTAGGCTGTGCACTCTCTTGCAGCTCCTCGGCTGTAGTTGGGGTCTCCTTTACCAGGTTCACTAATGCCACTGGCTTAAACTCTTTTACCACATCTTTTCCCAAAGTGTCTTCCTTCAACGCCCGGCACTGTGTGTCCCAGCTTACTGCAGTGAAAACACCTTTTCCCCTGTGCCCTTCTTAAACCATCGGTACTGTAATTTTGTGTCTTCCACTACGTTATAGTGAGACCTGAGGCCTCTCACTTCCTTTCAAACTCTTTGGGCTTTTTTTTTAAACCTGTGGTAAACTATTGCCAGTGTGCTTTTCTCTATGTTTTGTAGTATAGGATCCCCCTTTCTCCCAATTTCTATCCCTCACAGGATGAAAATCCTCCCAGAAGCTAAATTACATCTCATGCATCAATACATACTTTACTGCCATTTCTGCTGCGCTTCTCATTTCTTGAACTTCCTGTTCATTCACATGAATTCTTACCATCTCTGGAAGTGAGTCTTTAAACTCGTCCAGCAGAATAATCTCCCATCGGGGCTCACAGGTCTTATCCATTTTTAAGGCCTGCACGCATTTATAAAAATGACTGTGGTTATTCTTTTAAACACAACATAACTCTGACCTGGTTCCGTCTCTATATTTCTGAACCACTGTCTATATACTTCGAGTACCAATTCATAAGCACTCAAAATAGCCTGTTTGACATTTGCATAATCTCTTGCTCCATCATCTGACAGCGCTGCACATACCTCTCAAGCTGTGCCCACCAGCTTAGTCTGAAGTACCATTACCCACAAGTTCACAGGACACGCTATCTGCCGAGCCAGTTTTGCAAATGAAATAAAAAAGATTTTGGCATTTTTCTCACCGAAACATGGCAATGTATTAATATAGTTGTATATATCCCTACATTCTCCCTTCATCGTCATCCTGCTAATTTAACTTTCTTATCTAATTCCTAACTTCTGAATTTCAAATTCTCCCTCTCTTCCTTTTTCCTCTCTTTCTCTTTCTCTATCTTCTCTCTCTATTTTTATCTCTCTCTTTATCTTTAACTCAAGTTGCCATACTTGCAATTTAAGTTTTTCCAACTCGACTGCAGTTTCCTGCTTCTCTGATACACCAAAGTGCTTGACCAACTCCACTATGGCGACAGCTTTCCTTTTGACCCTGGTGAGACCCAATTCTAATCTACATTTTACTTCTAAAAGTATGCCCTTCCTTTGTCTTTCTACACTTTCTTGACAAAATTTTGAATCAGCTTCAAACCTCAGAACGTCTTTAGTAAAGTTGAACGCCTTTTCTTTTAATTTAACCAACCTCAAGGAACAAAATTAAATGACTTTTGTCACCTGTTTTATTTGAAGATCTAGGTCACTAACTGTCAAGTGATGGAATCTGCTGGGACTTTTGTACCGCAAATCTGTTCAAATCCCATATGACAAGCCCTCAAACCGTTACGATATCGATGTCGAACCACTCTGTTAATTGAAACCACACACCCAGAAAAGCTCACCTCGCCTCGTACTCTGTTAAAACATGAGTGACAAAGTAGTGCCAAACTCCCCTATTAAAAGAAAAGTAACAACTTATAAGTATGTAAGTTAACTCGCTGAGCTTGAAGGTTTGTTTTCAGATGGTTCGTCACCATGACGAGGTAACATCATCAGTGAGAGTCTCTGGTGACGCACTGGTGGTATGTCTCGTCTTTCTATTTATAGGCCTTGGTTTCTTAAGGTGCATGATGTTATTTTCAGTTTTTTTTTCAAGGTGAAGGTAGATAGGATCTAAACCGATGTGTTTATTGATGGACTTCTGATTAGAATGTCATGCCTCTAACAACTTTTGTGCGTGGCTTTGTCCTAGGAAGTGTGTGTTGGCACAGTCAACGTGGTGTCCTTCTTTGTCTGTATGTATGGAAACTAGTGATAGTGGGTCATGTCTTTTGGTGGTCAGGTGGTGTTCATATTTCCTGCTAGCATGACAACAGGAGAGTTTGAAATGGAGGAACAATGGTTTTAAATACACTGTTTAATCAGTGTATGTTCAGAGAAGTAACAGTTTTCATATGTGTACAACATATTCTGAATGAACAACGGAGACACAGTAAATGAAAAATTATGCACATGATGTGTAAAATTTATAAAGCATTAAAACATTATTTGATCCTCATCTGAAGTGATACCTTCCCTTTTTCTCAACGTTCCCCCTTTTCTGGGATTCCCAAATCTAATTGCTCATTCTTATCAGGATGTGTGTTATAAATTCTTGCTTCTCGTGTTCCAACTTATTTCAGTTCATCTCCTTTCTACAAGCAATTAAGTATGTTGTCCTGCTTGGTTCTTTCCAAAACTAGTATCTGTCATATTATTGGAGATAAAGGTTATGGCATCAGATCCAGCATTTGAACATATTACTCTGTTGTACGTGCACTGTACAAAGAACCACAGCACACAGGAATTGCCAAAACATTGAGGGAAGTACATCTACTTCTTTTGTTGATATAGTTTTCTCATTTTCCACATCTCCATATCTATATCCTCTCTCTCGTTCTCCCTTTGTATCTTTTTAAGAAATCCACCAATTATTCTCCATGTCCCATCTCTCAAAACTCCTTCTTTCAGTTTACATCTAACGCTCTCTTCAAGATGTAATGTGGTTATAATTAAGCAATGTAACTACAAAGACATGCGGGAGGAGCTGGCCAGAATTAATTGGAAGGGGAGCTGAGCAGGAAAGACCATGGAGCAGCAATAACAGGAGGTTCTGGGGGTAATTCGGAAGATAATACTAGAAATCCAACCCCAAGAAGATAATACATACTTATGGGAGAACAAGGCAGCCATGAGTGATAAGGCATTAAACCAAAAGAGGAAACATACAATGTGGTGAAGATGATTGCGAATCCACACAATTCATTGGCTCTGAAACTACATAAGGCTGGCATCACTGACACTACAGAGCTCTTAATCATGGTCAGGGAGAGAAACAGAGGAAACACATTCACTTTAAAAACAGAATATGGTATTCCTCAAGGAAATAGATTCAGGTGAATTAAACATTTGAATTAAGATCAGTTGAATGCTTTTGTGGAATGTGTCAGATTGGAAGCAAGACCCGGGAAGAGAGACCCTCAGCAGAATGAGAGTATGAAAATGGAAGTATTGCCACATCAGAAACTAGGTTAGGTCACTGGGTGCAGGGCCGATGGGTGAATGGGTCACAGTGAGAATTAGGGAACAGACAGCAGAATTGCATTGCAGATATTGCAGTTCGAAACAGCTTATTCATGTAGTGCTGCAGACTACAGCAGCAGGAGAAGCAGAACAACCTGTAACTTTTTGCCAGGATAACACCTCAGTCTGTCATTACCATCAACACCATCTTTGGCTCATTGATGAGTGTGGGGGAACATGTCAGAGTCAGAACCACATGAACTTTAACCTGATGCTAACTCATTAAAGCTTCCGGACTTGACCAATATATCTGAACGAAGCTCTGCAGTGCTGTCACATTCAGTCATAAATGGTCATGGACGATTAAACAAGTGACTGGAGGAGAGGGCTCCACAAACATCCCCATCCTAAATAATGGAACAGACCTGCACATCAGTGTAAAAGAGAAGGATGTTGTATCTGCACCATCCTCTGCCAGAAGGGTTGAGTCGATGATACACCTCACCCTCATCATGATGCCCACAGACTCACAGATGCCAGTCTTCACCTAATTCGATTCGCTGCACCTGACATGAAGAAACAGGTGAACACAGTCGATACGACAAAGGCAATAAGTCCAGACTCCATTTCTGCAATAGGACTGAAGACTTGTGCTGCACAACAAGCCGTGTCCCTGGGGAAGCTGTTTCATTCCAGCTCCAACTCTGACATCTCCCTGGCAATGTGGAAAACTACTTCCTATGTCCAGTCCGCTAAGATGAGTATAATTACAATCTGACCAATTACCACCCCCTCAGTCCCATCACGGAAATCAAATTGGTGGGAGTTCTTCTTGACAGAGCTGTCAAGCAGCACAGAAAAAACCTGCTCAGTGTGGTTTCCGATCGGTCCCCATGTGGAGATGGTGCTGCTGTGGAAATGTCACTGAATTAATAATCCAGACCAGCCTAATGCTTTGGCAGGTGATGGAAGTTAAAAACAATTAATGCAATATTGAGATCTCAAATCTAGGGTCAGTAACAGTGACCTTGAAGCCAATATGGATTGTTAACAGAATTTCTTTCTCCAAAGTACTTTTAGGAAGTGAATCTCCCATGATTTCCTGGGTTGGCCTAAAAGTGATTCCAAAGACCCTGACATGTGATAAACATTTCAATGGTCTCTGAACCCCAATCAAGGACACTCATTTGGATCAAACTACTCCGAGGTCTGAAAGGATGAAACCGGACAGAACACCCAGCCTCAGCATCAATGTCGGAAAAGGGAATGGGAACACAGTCCTGTCGACCCTGCAGAAACCTCCTTCCTAACATCTGAGAGCTTGTGACAGCATTTACAGAGCTTTCCCAAGGACTGCACAGAAACAGCGGGAATGGAAATCACATTTAGCCTCCGCATTCTAGTTCATAGAAAAAATCTCCTCAATGCACTTACCCCCCACGATATACATATCCGTTAATGTGAGTAACCTTGGGAAGCTATACAATAGGCGGCGCAGTAGTACGTTTGGTCCATCGAGTATGCTACCCAATTCAATGTAATGATGCTTGGCCCTTCATTTCCAAACCGTACTCCTGCTCTCCCACCATCCCTTTACTGTCTCTAAATCCTTATTTTAATCAGTGTCTTGGATTCCAGGTGCGAGCGAATTCCCCAGGTTCCCCAGTCAGTGAGTGCGACATTTATTCTCATCTCAATGCAGAGTGACCTGGTGTACCTAATACTGTGTCCCCTTGTTTTAGGCGTTGCAGCCAGGGGAATTGTCATCCCTGCTTCCAATCTGACTCACCCTGTCAGAGTTCTGTATATTTCACTGAGATCTCGACTCATTTTCCTAAACCCCATGGAATACTGGCCCAGTCACCCCAAACTCTGCTCCCACAAGAAGCCTGTCATCCTAGACATCAGTCTGGTCATCCTTCACTGCTCTCTCTCAATGTCAGGTTTGTCCATTATTCGGTACGGAGATCAAAATTGCCCACTATACTTACAATGTTCGAGATGATATCTCACCAGTTCCTGTACATCTGCAGTAAGACACCTTTTCTCCTGCACTCACATCGCTCTGAAATGAAGGTCCACACACCATTTATCTTCCTCACTGCTTTCTGTTTCTGCAATAGTACTTTCAAGCGACTGGTGTACAGGGAGATGCAGATCCTTTTCAGTGTTGCAGCTCCCCACTTGATGGGTCTATATACACTGGGCAGCGTGCCAATCCCTTGCCCAGTATTGACTTCTGGTTGCCGAACTCACTGCGCTGCAGGGGCCTCAGAGGTTTCTGCAGAAGGAAACAACAAAAAGGAACATAAGTCCCTTTGTAGATCAACATGTTTCAACCAATCCTTTCCAAATGGTAGGCTGACAATTTATCATTTCCACCAAAGGGCACACCGTCACCTCTATTCACATTGTTCTCCATCTGTCACGTATTTACCCATTCATTCCATTTGTCTTAGTCTTCTCGGTGCTTTTTTATATCCTCCCCACCCACTCACAATCCCACATCCGTTAGTGCTGTCAGCAGGCTGGGATATATTGTATCTGATTCCAGCAACCAAATGTACAAAGGGCATTGTGAACAGCTTGGCCCCAAGCACCGATCCCTGCGACACCTCAGCAACCTTCCTCTGTGAATTTCTATTTATTTATTTCATGAATCTGGTCGTCACTGGCTGGGCCAACATTTATTACCTGTCCCTAGTTGCCCTTGAGAAGGTGGTGGTGAGCTTCCTTGTTAAACGCTGCAGTCCACCTGCTGTGGTTGACCTCCAATGCCATTAGGGAGGGAATTCCAGGATTCTGACCCTGTGCCTGTGAAGGAGCGCTGATATATTTCCAAGTCAGTTTGGTGAATGGCTGAATGGAGGGGAACCTGAAGATGATGGTATTTCCATACATCTGCAGCTCTTGTCCTTCTAGATAGACGTGGTCATGAGTTGGGAAGATGGTCTCTGAGGATCTTTGGTGAATCATTTCATTGCAGCATGTAGATAGTAAAACACTGCTGCTGCTGCTGAGCGTTGATGGTGGAGCATTGTGGATGAAGGGACAGTCAAACTGGCTGTTTTGTCCTGGATGGTATCAAGCTTCCTGAGTGTTGTTGGGGCTGCACTCATCCAGACAAACTGGGAGTCTCCAATTACACTTCTGACTTATGCGTTGTAGATGATGGACAGACGTTTGGAAGTCAGGATGTGAGTTACCCGCCGCAGTATTCCTAGTTTCTGACCTGCTCTTGTAGTTACTGTGTTTTTGTGGCGAGACCAGTGAGTTTCTGAGCAATGATTACCCACCAGGACTCTGATACTGGGGGATTCAGTGATAGTAACACCATTGAATGCCAGGGGGAAGGTGAGATTGTATTTTATTGGTGATGGTCATGGTCTGGCCTTCGTGTGGGCTGAATATTACTTGCCACTTGTCAGCCTGGATACTCTCCAGATCTTGTCGCGTTTGAACATGGACTGCTTCAGTATCTGAGGAGCCACAAATGTTGCAGAACATTGTACAATCATTGGCGAACATCCCCACTTCTGACCTTAAAATGGAGGTTAGGTCATTGATGAAGCAGCCCTGAAGAAGTTTTCGGTCACTGCTCGAGGGACTCCGACAGACATGGAGCTGAGTTGACTGACCTTCATCAACCATAACCATCTTCCTACGTATCAGGTATGAACCTAGCCAGCAGGGATTATGCCCCTGATACCCATTGATTCCAGTGTTGCTAAGGCCCCATGATACCACGCTTGGTCGAATGCAGCCTTGACTTAAAGGGCTATCACTCTCACCCTACCTCTGGAATTCAGCTCTTTTGTCCATGTTTGAACCACGGTAAAGAGGTCAGGAGCTGAGTGGCCCTGGTGGAGCCCAAAACTGGGCGACATTGACCAGGGTATTGCTGAACAAGTGCTGCTTCAAAGCATTGAGACCTTCCACCACTTTACTGATGATCGAGAGTAGACTGAAGGGGTGGTAATTGACCGGATTGGATTTGTTCTTTTTTTTATATGCAGGAGATACTTGGGGTAATGTTCCACATAATCAGGAAAAGCCATTGTTGTAACTGCATTGAAACAGTTTGGCTCGGGGAGCAGCAAGTTATGGAGCACAAGTTTTCAGTACTATTATGATTATGGACCCTATGGACTATCCAGTGTCTCCAAATGTTTCTGTATATCGCATTGACTGAACCAAATTGGTTGATGACTGGTAACTGAATCGCTGAGGACCACTGTAGGGGGCTGAAATGGATCATCCACTCCGCATTTCTGACTGAAGATTGTTGCGAATGCATCAGCCTTATCTTATACACTGAAGTGCTGGGCTCTTCCATCATGGAGGAAGGGGTTATTTGTGGAATCTCTTCCTCCAGTGAATTGTTTAATTGTCCCCAACGTTTCTCGACTAGATGTAGAAGGACTGCAGAGCTTAGATCTGTTCCTTTGCTTGTGGGAGCACTTAGCTCTGTCCATCACTTACTGCTTATGCTGTTTGGCGCACAAGTAGTCCTGTTAGTGGCTTCACCAGGCTGACACCTCATTATCAGGTATGCCTGGTGCTGCTCCTGCCATCCTGCACACTCCACTGAACCAATTTTGATCCTCTGGATGGATGGCAATTGTTGCGAGGGGGATATACCAGGCCATGAGATTGTGTGTGTGTACAATTCTGCTGCTATTGATGACCCACAACACCTATGGCCATCCAGATTTGAGCTGCTAGATCTGTTCGAGGTCTGGCCTACTATGCACCGTGATAATCCCACCCAAAATGGTAGAGGTTATTCTCATCGAGCAGGTGTGACTTTGTCTCCACAATGACTATGCGATGGTCACTCTTACCGATACTGTCATTGACAAAGACTTCTGTAACTTGCAGGTTAGTAAGGTTGTGGTCAAGTATGTATTTCCCTCTTGTTAGTTCCTTCACCACCTGCCGCAGAACCGGTCTAGCAGTTATATCCTTTAGGACCCGGCCAGCTCGATCAGTAATGCTGTAGCTGAGATACTGTTGGTGGTGAACATTGAAATCCCCCATCCAGAGTACATCTTGCGCCCGTGCTACCCTCAGTGATTCCTCCAAGTGTTGGTCAGCATGGAGGAGTGTTTATTCATCAATTGAGAGAGGTTGGTACGTGGTAATCAGCAGGAGGTTTCCTTTCCCATGTGCAAACTAATGCCATGCGACCTCATGGGATACAGAGTCACTGTTGAGGGCCCAAGAGCAATTCCCTTCAAACTGTATCCCACTGTACCGCCACTTCTCTGCTGTGTCCGTCCTGCTGATGAGACAGGAGATATCTAGGGAAGGTAAGGGGGAGTCTGGGACATAGTTATACTCACAGAATCATACCTTTCAGAAAATGTCAGGCTATAACTTGACGAGTCTGTTTATTTCTATTCACTGTTTCCTACCAGCTGTCCCATTCTAGAAATATGGCCATATATTTGCCCCAATCCACTCAGATTTGATTTTGCAAATTGGGCTTGGATTTTTACCAACATTTTTCTAAAAATCAAAATGTTTTACATACATTGCTTCTCTTTCATTTTTGTCCCAGTTTGTTTCTCAAACATAATTCCCATTTCATAAATCTATGTTAGTGTTGTCTATGACCGTTACTTTCAGCCGCAATAATTACTGCTAAACCATTTACTTACTATGTTTATTGTTCCATGTACTCTATCATTTTCCCACACCAGACTTGGTTTTCCTTGTATTGTTAGAAAGTTTTGTGAAGACAGAACTTAAGTAGTGGCTTCAGAGTTCTGCCATTTCCCTATTCTCCATTCTCCATTCTGTGGTTTCAAACTGTAAGGAAACTGTACTTTTTTTCATATTTCTCACATTGACATAATTTAACAACTAATTCAGTTCACTGTTATAACCCTTATGAATATAACTCTTCAGAAATCCATCAATTCCTGCCTTAAACTGCTCAATAATTGACCTTCCAGACCATACACTCACAGGGGCATAGACTCTGTGCCGACAGAAATACAGCACGATCTATACGAGTTCCACTTTCCTACACCAGGACCATAGCCTGGAATGTTATGACACTTCCAATTGCTCGTCCAAGTACATATTAAAGATTGTGAGATGATCATTCCCCTCTCAGGAAGTAATCCCAGAACCCCACACCTCGAGGTGAAAAAATATTTAAATCCTCTCTGAACCTCAATCTCTTCACTTTGTTCTTTACCCTCTCACTAAAAGGAACAGCTGCTGTCTATCCACCCTGTCTGTGTCGCTTATAATCTTATCCTTCTGAATCACTGACCCCTCAGCTTTCTCTGCTCCAAAGTAAACAACCCGAGCTTATCCAGCCTCTCTCCATGGCTGATATGCTCCATCCCAGGGAACATCCTGGTGAATCACCTCTGTACCCTCTCCAGTACAATCACATCCTTCCTGGAATGTGGTTCCCGGAGCTACATACAGTATTCCATTTTGTCCGAGCCAAAGCCCTGTATTGCTCTTATAATCTACACCCTGATTGAGAGACGCTACACCCAAGGTCCAATTCTTAACTAGTCCATTAACCTGTCCAGGAGAAAGTGAGGAATGCCAATGCTGGAGATCAGAGCTTAAAAAATGTGTTGTTGGAAAAGCGCAGCAGGTCAGGCAGCATCAAAGGAGCAGCAGAATTAACGTTTCGGGCATAAGACTTCTTCAGGAATCTGCCCGAAACGTCGGTTCTCCTGCTCCTTTGATGCTGCCTGACCTGCTGCGTTTTTCCAGCAACACATTTTTGAGCATTAACCTGTCCAGTCACATTCAGGGATGTGTGAAGAAACATAATCTGAGCTTCCCAGTGTGCTGCCATTCATTGAGTCCTCCCCTGCCTGGTTCCATCTCCCAAAGTGCATCACCTCATATTTATCAGGGTTACATTCCACCTGCCATTGATGTGCCCATCTGACCATTCCATCTGCATCTTCCTGTAACTTAAGGCTTTCCTCCTCACTGCGAACCACCCAGTCAATCTTTATGTCAAACATACACTTACTTATCACACCTTTCCCACTCTCCACCAAGACCCCTCCACATTCACATCTATATTTTGTTATGAATAACACAAACAATAAGGGACACAACACTGATCTCTGTGGTACACCAGGGGACACTAGTCTCCAGTCACACAAACAGCCTTCTCCCACCACCCTCTGTCTCCTGCCACTAAGACAATTTTCGTTGTAACTTGTCAAGGTATCCTTCATATTGTGAGATTTTACATTATTTTTCAGTTTCCCAGGTGGAAATTTGTCAAAGGCCTTCCTACAAAACTAAATAATCGACCTCCTCAAACTAATGCAATCAAACCCATTGGATGTAACTTCCTCCTGATAAAGTCATGATGATTATCCCTGATCAAACTTGTGACTCTGATTGGAGTTCGAGTTTCTTCTTCCCTTTTTTCTCCAGTAGTCAGATCTCCTCAACAGTGATCTAATACTCGCTCGTCTATCGTTCCCTGGTCTATCTCTCCCACCCTTACTGTGAAGTGGAATTTTATTAGCAGTTCTCCAGTTCTCTGACATTTCCCCCATGGTCAGATTCTAATTAAAATATTCAGTCAGGGTCTTTCCTCCTTTGACCCCAACAGCCGCCTGTGATACAACTCATTCAGACATGGAGATTTGTCCAAATTTATACAGAACAAAACCTCAAATCCCTGCTCGTATTTTACATCAGTCTGTTCAAGAGCTTCCCAGTCCATCTTCTTGAATTCTGTACCTGCATCCTCCTTCTCCCAAGTAAAATAGTTGTGAAGGTCTCATGTAACAATCCATCAAAGTTCTCCAGTTTGACACACAGATTGCCCCTTTGGTTTCTAATGGACACTAAATGTTTGCTGATTATTCTGTTCTACTTGTCCTTGTGGAATATCGTGGGATTCTCCCTTATCTCGCCTACTTGTACTTCCTCATGTCCCTCTGTTATTCTATCCTTTCGATGTTTCTAAGATTCACTACAATCAACTCTCATGTTTTGAAACTCGAGATTACAGGCTGAGGTTCCCCATCAGACAATCTTACCATTTTACGGATTAATCTAGATAATACCTTTTAAAGTTCCTCTGTAGTCAATATATTCTTTCTTAGATTGGGACTCCGAACGATACATAATATTCTACGTTGAGTCTCACCAACGCTTGATGCAACTGGTGCACGACGTTCTCGATCTTCCAATTACATTCACATGAACGCAAACCTATTTTTTACTTTCCCATTTGCATACGTTCTTCCCAATACCTCTCGCTTTAATTTTTCTTATGAACTTGCTGTGTGAGTTCTTTAAAAATAGCACATGAATCTCCAACTATACGTTATCCAATGGTTCATCATTGCCTATGTCCACAAGAATCATCTTCAAACCATTCCAAATATATGTTTGCTACTTCTGGTTTTCCTTTCATCGGTATATTCTCACACTCCCCAGTTATGTTATTACCTTCTAAATATCTAGTAGCATGTTCTTTGTAAGAGAGTCCTACAGATACATCACTGCAGATGACAAGATAACTGGCCTGTAGTTCACCATTCTCCAAATTCATCCTTTCTTAAACTGTTGGATAATATTTATAACCTTTGCCCTATCCAGATTGGCTAAATGCCTTTCAGGAATGTGTCAGAAAATAAAGTGAAAATCCGCGATGCAATCAACATGTCTATTGCTGCTTCCTCTGAAATTCTTGCATGAAGTACATCTGATCTGTCAGATTTATAAAAACTCAATCCAGCTTTCTTTTCAAAGATAACCCCAACACTGATAAGAATGACCTTAGACTTTACTTACACAAGTCCCATGGCCACTTGGTATTTCTGGAAGAATTTCTGGACATTCTTCCATGAAGATAGACACAAAGAAACTGTTTCTTTTCCCTGCTATTTCTCTGTTCTCTGCAATACGTTATCCAGATTGCACACCCACTGTTCCACATTTGGCCTTGTTTTCATTTGTTTTCGTACATTAATAGACGCTTTTTAGCAGTCTTTATGTTTTTCATTCGTTTGCACGCTTTTTCTCTTTCTGATTTTATTCTCAGTTTCTTGATCATCCTTTGCTGGGTCCTACATTTCTCTGAATCCACTGGCTTACTGCAACACTTGGCATTTTTCTAAGCTGCCTCCTTTCATCTAATAGGTAGATGAAGGTGGGGTTGAAAGTGATAGTCGGAGAGGAGCGTGGCCCAGATTGATAGGAAGGAAGGTGGACACAGAGGAACGTTCAAGAAGGCGGTACTGACTTGGAAGGTTGGAGTAGGATAAGGTGGGATTTGGGGAAATGGGGAAATGGGGAAATCCACTATGATCCCCTGTGGTTGGAGGGTCCCAAGGCAGAAGAGGAGGCTTTCTTCCTCCAGGCTTCTGGTGGATCGGGTTTGGCGATGGAGCAGGCCAAGGACCCTCATGTCCTTGGCAGAGTTGGAAGGGGAATTGAAGTTCTCAGCCACAAGGTGATGGATTTGTTCAATGTGGTTGTCCCAGAGGTGTTCTCTGAAATGATCCACAAGTTGACCTCCTGCTTCGCCAGTGTAGAGAAAACCACATTGGGTGCAGTAGATGAGGCGCTCTGTCTCCCTTCGTCACCTATCACTTTTAACCCCACCTTCATCTGCCTATTGCAATCCCCGCTACCTCCCTCCTGCCGCACCCCTTTCTCATTTATCTCTCAGCCCCCTTGGCCCATAAGCTCCATTCCAGATGAAGGGCTATGCCCGAAACATCAATTTATCTGCTCTTAGTATGCTGCGTGACTGTGCTTTTCCAGCACCACACCCTTCGACTCTGATCTCCAGCGTCTGTAGTCCCCACTTTCTACTCACACCTTCATGGCTTGCATGACTCAGATTTATAACGAATACTGCAAATAAAACAAAAATTGTCTTGTTCTCAAACAGCATAAAATAAAACCAATACATTTTGGTCACTGTTCCCAAAAGGTCCTTTACATCAAAAGTTTCAATTAGCTCTTCTGATCACTCAACACCAATTCCTAAATAACCAAATCTCGAGCTCAGTGCTTGACATAATGTTAACGTAAACCATCTCACACGTGGTCATGAAATCCATTTTTCCCAGCATTAGCATTCAATTGGGTTAACACAGTTTAGATATGATTTAAACACAAATGTGTATATCTCATTTCCTGTTTTATAACATGTCCAGCATTTGTATTTCAGCTTTCACTTTGATATATAACTCCCATTAATGTTTGCTCCTCCTTGCTGTTTTTGCACTCCACCTTACTAGATTCTGTGGAATCTGAGCGACGTGGGCTCTGGGGAGATTAATCATGGAGATCATCTCGCTACATCATTTATGATCTTCTCCAACTTTAACTTCTCCACATCTCCCGTTATGCTGATGGAGTAGAGAAGGACAATGATCTTCCATCAATGCTCTGTATCCCCCCAGAGAGCTGAGACAGCTCTAACCTGGGCGGGAACTTTACAGCATTCTGGTAAAGTGTTGCTGTTGCTGTACAGGGAGATCACATCTGGAGTAGTGTGTACAGATTTAGCCTCTTCTATGAAGAAAGGATGTTGTTATATTGGAAGCAGCTCAGAGATGGTCCCCTCAACTGATTCCTTATAACGAAAGCTTATAACGAAAGCTTATAAGGAAAGGATGATCAGGTTGAGCCAGTAGCCATTGGAGTTTACAAAAATTAAAGATGATCTTATTTGAACATAGCTGACAGAAGGAGTTAACAAGTGAAGTGAATTACACAGATAATAGAGGAATCCATTCTGTTCTCCAGCCTGTTACAGAGGAAAAACAGGAGGATATTCAGGCCTTCGAACCTGTTACACAAAAACAGAACGAGGCAATTCAACCCCTATACATTTACAGAAGGAGGCCAATCAGCCATTCGACCCTGTAACAGTAGGCCATGCTGCACCAGTATCCAGTTAAACAGCAACAGGATCAGTCGATTCAGCCTCCTCAAGTCTGTAACAGGAAATGTAAGAGGTCACACAGTGACTGGAGATTGTTACACTGGGACAACAGGAGGCCATTCAGGCTCACCGAGCCTATTGCAAGGGAATTGGATAGGATAAAAACTATCTGAGACTTCTTCCATGAGAAAGGAAGAGGTAATTTAGACACGTGTCTGTTGTATGGGAACAAGAGAAGACCAATCAATCCCTTGGTCCCATGTCCGGGATACATGAGGAGACGGTTCAATATTTCCATCTGTTATGGAGAAATATGAGAAGAACCATCAGCCTCTCAAAATGTTAGACAGCAACAAGAAGATTCCATAATCTCCCAATCCTCTAAAGCATCAACAGGAGGAGGTCATTCTGGCCTTGGAGATGGCAACATGGGAACACCAGAAAGACGTCAGCCCATCGATATTGTACACCAACAGGATGATGAGTCCATTCAGCCACACGTGGCTCTTAGTCAGCAATTGGAGCAGATCTCTTAAAGCCTTGTGCCCAGTAAACAGGAATTCAAAGAAAATATAAAGGTTTTCAAAAGGGAAGAGCTTGTAATAATGGTATACATCAGGAAGTAAAGTGTAACAATAAACTATTGTCATTTTAGGCAAATTTTTAGAGTCCATTCTTCAGGACATTTGCAAAGTCAAACCACAATTTGTCAGAGTCAACATGGTTTTACGAAGGCTAAATCGTGTTTGAATTGTTTGTTTGAGTTATTTGAAGGTGTCACAAACAAGATGGATAGTGGGAATCCTGGTGATGGAACATATCTGGTCTTCCTGAAGGCATCGGATGTGTCGCTTCTCCAAAGAGTAAATGGTAAGATCAGACAACATGGGTTTAGGAGTAAATTATTAGCTTGGATGGAGGATTGGTTAACCAACAAAATATTGTCAGGTGGAATAAATGTGTTATTTTCTTTTGGCAAATGCAGTTTGTGCCATTGATTTCAGTACTCATGCCTCAAGCATTTGCAATCGATGGTAATACTGTACTCGATTGACGGGAGACAAAATATAATGCCACATTTTCAGATGACACTAACATCGGTGGGAAATTACTTCGGAATGATGATGCAAGAGGTTTTAAAACATATGGATAGGTTAGGTGAATGGGCCAACATTTAGCAAGGAAAATTAAAGTGAATAAATAGGGGGCTATTCAAGTTGGCCAGTTTAATAGAACGACAAATTATGATCTAAATGGAGAGAACGATCAAAGTGTTTAGGTGCAGAGGGATCTGGGTGTCTGCTTGCATATCACAGAAAACCTGCCTGCGGGTACTGCAAGTAATGAGAAATACAAGCATAATTACAGTGTTTATTTATAAAAGGATAGAGTAGAAAGGTAGGGAGTGTTCGTGTAGCTGTGCAAGGCATTAGTGAGGCTGTAACTGGAGTACAGTTTGGGGGTCCTGCAGAATGAGGTATTTCCATCGGAGGCAATTCAGAAGAGCTTCATTAGATTGATTCCATATTTGAAGTGTTTGTCTTATGAAGAGTAATTGAGCAGTTTAGGCCTATACTCTCGACTTTATAAGAATGAAAGGAGATCTCATTGAGGTCTGTAAAATGCTAAAAGCAATTGAAAGTATAGATGTGGAGTGGATGTTTTTTCATGTGGTGCAATCTAGAACAAGAGACTAGAGTTTTAGGATGGAGAGATCTCAGGAAAGTGGAACAGAGGCCGCGTTGGCATCTGCCTCATCGAGGGGCTGGATACCTCACAGATGCTCCTTGTTCTTATTCAACTCTTTCACTGTGTTGCACTGTAATGGGGGAGGACTGGGTATCATACAGGAAGCAGGCACTCAGGATAAATCAGTTAGAGAGAACATAACCAGTAGGGTCACAAAGTGACTAGTGCTGTGTTCTCAACTATTTACAGTATATATTAATGATCAGGAGGATGGAACAGATATACAGATGCTGAGTTTGGTGATGTCCATAAGACCATGAGGCCATAAGTCAGAGGAGTGGAAGTAAGGCTATTCGGCCCATCGAGTCCACTCCGCCATTTAATCATAGCTGGTGGGCATTTCAACTCCACTTATCTGAATTCTCCCCGTAGCCCTTAATTCCTTGTGACATCAAGAATTTGTCAATCTCTGCCTTGAAGACATGTAGCATCCTGGCCTCCACTGCACTGCGTGGCAATGAATTCCATAGGCCCACCACTCTCTGGCTGAAGAAATGTCTCCGCATTTCTGTTCTGAATTGACCCCCTCTAATTCTGAGCCTGTGCCCATGGGTCCTAGTCTCCTCGCCTAATGGAAACAATTTCCTAGCGTCCATCTTTTCCAAGCCATGTATTATCTTGTAAGTTTCGATTAGATCTCCCCTTAAACTTCTAAACTCCAACAAATACAATCCCAGGATCCTCAGCCGTTCCTCGTATGCTAGACCTGTCATTCCAGGGATCATCCGAATGAATCTCCGCTGGACACGCTCCAGTGCCTGTCTGTCCTTCCTGAGGTGTTCTGCCCAAAACTGGACACAGTACTCCAAATGGGGCCTAACCAGAGCGTTATAAAGTCTCGGTAGCACATCGCTGCTTTAAAATTCCAACCCTTTTGAGATAAATGACAACATTGCATTCGCTTTCTTAATCACAGACTCAACCTGCATGGTTACCTTTAGAAAATCTTCGACTAGCACTCCCAGATTCCTTTGTATTTTGGCTTTATGAATGTTCTCACCATTTAGAAAGTAGTCCATGCTTGTATTCTTTTTTCCAAAGTGCAAGACCTCGCATTTGCTCACATTGAATTCCATCAGCCATTTCTGGACCACTCTCCCAAACTGTCTAGATCCTTCTGCAGCCTCCCAACTTCCTCAGTACTACCTGTCTATCCATCTAACTTCGCATCATCGGCAAACTTCGCTAGAATGCCCCCAGTCCCTTCATCCAGGTCATTAATATATAATGTGAACAGCTGCGGCCCCAACACTGAACCCTGCGGGACACCGCTTTTCACCTGCTCCCAATCCGAAAAAGAATCTTTTATCCCAACTCTCTGCCTTCTGTCAGACAGCCAACCCTCAATCCATGCCAGTAGCTCACCTCGAACACCATGGGAGCTCACCTTGCTCAGCAGCCTCCCGTGTGGCACCTTATCAAAGGCCTTTTGAAAGTCTGGATAGACCACATCCACTGGGTTTCCCTGGTGTAACCTACTTGTCACATCTTCAAATAATTGTTCTGTCGCTGTGATAAACAAGAGATTAAATTATCAAGAGAGGTTGGAGAGTCTGCAAATAGATTCAGAGAGGTAAAGACAATAGATAATAGTTTGGCAGGTGGAATTTAACATGATATAACCTGTCATTCCATATATAGGAATAATGGAAGGCAGTATGTTACTGAAATGGAGAGGGATTAAAGGACTTTATGATACTGTGTACTGGGGGATTCACTTAGATCCGTTCAGACATGGGAGGTTTTGCTCCATCCCTGAACGTCAGCTCCCAGACACTCCAAGTGACCCCATTGCTCTCCGTTCACATGGAATACTTTGATGTGGTTGATTGGTGGTGGGGATGGTGTTTTGAAACGTGGATCGAGGGGACGGCCATTATCAAAGATATATTCATTTCTTTCCACGTGGAGACTCGATGACGATGGGAATGGCTGACTGCTTCTGAATGAAGAGGCCGTGACTGCTGCCAGGACAGTGGGTGTTTACCAACATGATGTACTGAGCATGTGTACACTGTAACATGAACAGAGAGAGAGCTCCTACTGTTCCTCTACGTCTCCCCATTGACATGAGCACTCTGCAGATGCCATGTACACCATCGGGAATCCCACTATACTGGATACACCCGGCAGCTCGCTGCTGTGGGAGAAACAATCTATTTACCTCACCCAACTTATATATCCTCCATCACCGAATGGTGACATTGATGTTCAGATACTAGGAAATGATGGCTATGTCACCCAGTCCTGCCTGGAAAGTTCTGGATCATAGAAGCTGAATGAAACAGTGACCCTAACAGCCACTGACAGCACCACCCTCTCCCTGGTGTGAAGCTGTAGGACGTGTTAAAGGAGGTGACAGCGCTCTGTGACCAGCTCCTTGTTCAGTCAGGGTCCCCTCACACTCTGATCCTGGGTTAAGTGAAGCTTGGGAAGCTGTTCCTGGAAAACCCGATGTGGATACAGCAGATCCTTTCCCCACACACACTCACTCTGTCGTTTCAGAACTTCCCCTCTCTACAACCTCTGCTCCATTTGTTGTTCATGTTACAGACCCAGATGCTGTAACCACAGTCCCCATGCTCCATACAGAGTTGGGTTACCAAATCCTCAGGTCTCCCTGAATGTCTGAGGCAGCTCACAGCACAACCTCCAGTAAACCATCCCCAGCAACTCCACTAAACTTTCAATTATAGGAGCCAGTCAGAAACCCCTCGGTACAAGTGTTGTGGACCAGCCCAGATCCCCCCACAATGTTTTAAGAAGGCAGCTTAGACCCAAACCTTTCCTTATTTTGAATATAGATGTGAACTGTGCGTTCCAGATGTGTTGTGACTGGTCAAACCACTCAACATTAAGCAAAACATAATCTATGAAAATGCTTTAGTTAATATATAATCAAAGGAAAGAACATTTTGTGATTACTTTTATGTTGGAACACTTACACAAACATTAGATACCGGACCTTCTTGGCACAACGATATAGTCAAATACAGATCCTAACAGCAGTTTTCCAATCCAGGAGGAAACAACATCAACAGAGATATCAGAGAGAAAGGCAGCTGGGGATCATGTATTGAAACTTCCAACCCTTCTGGGATCCCCAGCAGCTTCTGAATGTTGAAGCTAAAAACAAAACGAGGCAACCTGGTCTGGAAGAGCTGGCCACTGCCCTTCCATTGTTATGACCGTTTTAATGAAACCTAAAGACTTTCTCAGTTATTTGCTTGGAGTGTTTTCAGACAGCAGTTCTGCACCTCTGCCTTTAAAACCTCTCTTTAAAAGAAACAAGAGAAAATACAGTGGTAATATTCTCACAACTCCATCTTTAATAAAATAATCCATCAATATACAAAGGTGGACTCATTTTAGACCTCCTAATCTTCCTCTATTAGTAGACTGAAATGCATATACTTTACATTGACTGTGAGGATACAAATGTTTACAACTAGTTTCGATTTCAGTCATTTTACTCCTGCCACAGAATGCCTTTGTCTTTCTTCATCCAAGTCTCCACAATATGTCAAAACGTAAGTTTTCTCGCCCTGTCAACTGTATAATTTCAAACTGAATGGCAGCAATAATAGGCTCAATCGAAACAGACTGGTATTTTCTCCTTAAGCTTCTCCAAAAACTTGAAGAGGTCACGATCAGTGATAAAGATTTGTCTCATGTATGTTATTCGCAATGTAAATGCTGAAATGTTGTAACGGCAACGCCAAGCTCAAAGCCTTCTTCCCCATTGTGGAATAAATCTGTTGATGTTTCCACTGGGCACTCCAATCACACGTTACATAATGGAGCACTTCTCATCTCTCCAATAATCCTTCTGAATGGCATAGCTCCTCATGTCTCAGCATAAAAGAGTTATGTATTTATGTACGTCTTAATGCTGTAACCCCTGTACCTGCTACCCCTGGCATCTGACAATAAACCTTACTCTCACAGGTATATGTTTTAAGAAGATCTCACACATTCTTCTCAATCTCTCACAGAAACCAAACTTTGATTTCTGAACTCAATCAT
The DNA here is from genome assembly GCF_047496795.1 of Chiloscyllium punctatum. NCBI lineage: Eukaryota > Metazoa > Chordata > Chondrichthyes > Orectolobiformes > Hemiscylliidae > Chiloscyllium > Chiloscyllium punctatum. Next base: position 20,761,040 of record NC_092767.1, read on the forward strand.
CATATCAGCCATTTCAGCTTCTAATCTTGCCATTGTTACACTCTGCTCTTCCACACGAGTTCTCACGACTCCAGGAAGTGAATTATCGAACTTCTCCAAAATAAGAATCTCTCTAACAGTGTCATAGGTTTGCTCTGTTTTTAATACCCTTACCCACCTTTCAAAATTACTTTGTTTGATCCTTTCAAACTCAATGTGCGTTTAACCAGGGACCCTTTTTTAGATTCCTGAAACGCTGTCTGTCAGTTTCTGGCACAAGCTCATATGCACTTCAGATGGCTTTCTTCACATCCTCATACTCCCCAGAAACCTCCTCCGATAGGGATGCAAATACCTACCAGCTTCGTTTGGATCAGCTAACTTCACATGGTCACTGAGCACTGCATTTGTTTAGCCACTTTATCAAATTAAATTCCAAAGGCTTCCCCATCCTTATCATCAAATTTCGATAATGCCTGGATGCATTGAAACAGAACCCCATTAGACCATTGGTTACAATAGGGTTGCTCATCCTCACTATCCTCTTCATCCCGCCGACCGTCTATCTTGATCTCCACCCTCTATGTCAACTTTTATCTCTAAGTGCTAACTTTTTAAAGTTGAAACTCTCTGCTCTTCTTCTGTCCTTTTCTCTCTTTCTTCTTCATTTTTTTCATTTTCTTTTATTTCTGCTTTTCATCATAATTCAAACTGTTTAAATTTCTTCTCATGTTCAAAGTGCCTCATTTGAAATTGAATTCTAGCCATTTCCAAAGAGTCTGATGGCGGTTCCACCAAAAGTAATTGCCAAGCTCTAGCTGTAACTATCTCGCATTTCCTCACAGACAAATGCAACCCCAACTCCAGCTTGTCTGTTACTTCCTACAGCTTTGCCTTCATTACCTTTTGTAAAACCCCTAACTTCACTTCTTCCACACCCAGAGAACTCTTAATGACTGAAAGAATCTTTATACACAAAACACTGTTTAAACCAACCGAATTCAACATCTGGAACAAAAGACACTAACAACTACCATACGCAACCTTTGAACGCAATAGTCTCCCGGTGCATACTCTCCAGTGTCTGCATGAGCTTATTCTCGATTCTCTGGTTTCCTCCCACAACCCAAAGATGTGCATGTCAGGTAAATTGGACATGCTGAATTGTTCATAGTTTTCAGGGATGTGTGGGTTGGGTGGCTTAGTCGGGGTAAATGTGTAATAATGGGGTAAAGGAATGGGTCTGGGTAGGTTACTCCTCGGAGGATTGGTGTGGACTTGTTGAGTCAAATGGCCTGTTCGCAGACTGTAGGCATTGTAATTCTAAACCCAATTTGGTATTATTGATTTAGAACCAGACAAGAGTCCCCAATTTGCTGTAGACCAACCAGACTGACTCAAACTAGTTTAAGAGGGTAGCTTGGATACCAACCTTTTCTTACTTTAAAGGTAGATGTGAAGTGGGTGTTCCTGATGTGATGCTACTAGTCAAACCACTCACCATTAAGTAAAACACAATGTATTTAAACACTCTAATGAAAATCCATTCAAAATGACGAAGAATTTAGAATAATTTAACTATTGGAAACCTTAACCGAATAATGGATACAGTACCTTCTACAGATGAACTGGTCCAATATACTAACATGCCATAAACACACCCCTTGGCAAAAAGGAACATTCAGACATACATTCTTGCATACAGTTCTCCAATCCAGGAGGAATCAGCATCAAGTCAGGTTTCAGAGAGAGTAGCAGCTGGGGATAAGATACTTGGCCGTTGTTACTACGATTTATTAAAAACCCTAAAAGAATCGTAAGTTATTTACTTGAGCCGTTTTCAGCAGGCAGTTTAGCCTTTAAGACCTCTTATTTAAAGAAAGGAGAAAATAACTATAAAAAAAAGTGACAGCATTGTCACACAATTTAGATGCCTCGTCCTTTACTCTAGGGGCTTCCTCGTGCTACTGATAGCAAGGTCACCTGAGAGGGACAAATTCAGCTACAGACCAAGTTACAAGGATGTGTCTCATAACTTCTGAAACACCCCTGTCCATGGACCATCACGTAGGACATACCAGGAAGTGAACAGCCTGACACACACCATTTCACTGTTTCTCAGCTTCACAATGATTGTACTCGGTACACGAGGGAGCCAAAAGCAAAGGCTAGGGAAAGATACAGAGGGACAGAAAGATTCACATTAAAGACAGAAAGAGACAGTTAATTAACTGAAAAGATGTTGTGGAAATATGGGGAAAAAGACAGGGCAGTGGTACTAACTGGAGAAGTGAGATCTTCGAAAGTAAAATTACAAGAATGAGAACATTGAATAAAGGAATTGTCCGATCAGCTGGAATGGTTTGTTACATCAAATTCTGAATCAGCTTCACAGAACACCACAAATAACATAAACTGGGATAAGATGACAGCCCAGCATGGAGAGCTGTGCACACCATGCTAGTGTGTTGCTCAGTAAACTGCACTATCTGCCCAGCATAGAGAGTATTGCAAACTTTACTATCACATGCAAACTATCCTCGAATCAGATTACTGCCTACAATGGGAAGATTTGCTGTGTGTGTGTGTTCATCAGAAACTGAGGGACAGTGCGTGTGTGTGTGAGCGATAGGCGTAGTTGAATGCGAAACTCATTGTTTGAGAAGGAACGCACATGGAGAAAATAATTTTAAATAAGACAACTAGCAGGCTTTTTGTTAATCAACAGAGAGAGAAGGAGGAAAGTTTCATGGACAGATGAGATAACGTGTGTGAGAATGTCAAAATAAAGGCATGGCCAGACACAACAGCAATAAACATCAGCGTGCACATGAATGACAGATCGATGGGAGTTTGGTGTGAGTTCGAATCAGATTTGCTTCGGCAGGTTTGAAGCCAAAGTGTTAGCAGCAGATTATTGGTTTCATTAAGACTGTACTTCATAGCTCAAGGTTCAAACAGCAGATGGAATAGACCAGCGAGATATATTCTGGGGTGGTGAGTATTTCAAGTTAGAAATGGTCAGGGAATGGTGTCAGGAAGCAGCTCATTGTCAAAGGGATATCCCACAGTTGTGACTCGTCTGCTTCAGCCCCAGATATTGGCGAGTGATGAGATGGAAACAGTGGCAGGAAGGGGAGTTTGTAACCAGAGCAGGAGACAGAGACCTCCATGCTGTTAGTATTTAAATAGCAAAGATAATTATACAATAAATTGTAGTTCTCCACTGAAACTGAGTAGGCCAACATTGAGACCCGTGAGTAATAATGTCAGAGCAGAGAGAGAGACAGTAATTGAATACCTTCATTGATGTCGTTAGTAGTGGTCTGCAGAATGAACATTTGGATTGAGAGTTTCAACAGGAAAATAATAGTGACAAGAAGTGTAGACTATATGAAATAACAGTAATACAGTCATAACCGGTTTATAGAAAAACACATCTGGACAGTGACACTTACCAGGAACACCAACGATATCCAGGAAAGGATAATAAATATATTGAATAATGAGAAGAGCGCAAAGGATCTGCAATGATAATGACAACCAATAAAATGCAGAAAGATACCAAACATAATAGGATAACCACCTGTCTATTGTTGGAACATGCCAGTCTAATGTTCCCAGATTCTGATACATTTTTGGAACATGCCAGTCGAATGTTCTCAGATTCTGATCCATTGTTGGAACATTCCAGTCGAATGTTTTCAGATTCTGATCCATTGTTGGAACATTCCAGTCTAATGTTCTCAGATTCTGATCCATTGTTGGAACATTCCAGTCTAATGTTTTCAGATTCTGATCTCTCCTCCCTCTTTCTCCAAATCTGCTGATCCCTGTCGGTGCTGTCGGTGATGTTCTCGCTCATGTTATGGGATAACACATTGAACGGCGCCCATTTATCATTTAAAGATGGAAATCCTCCACTGGAATAATTAGGATCCATGGAGATTGGCATTAATCACAGTCACTAAATGAAAAAATGGGTAACCGAGCAAAGGCAACGACAACAGATGAATGGGTATCGCACAACAATCAACAGACAGGAGTGTTCCCTCCCAGTTGGGGAACACTTCAGTGGTCCAGGATCTTCAACCTCGGAATTTCTGGTGACCATCCTCCAAGGCGGACTTCAGGACAGGCAGCAGCAAAAAGTGACCGAGCAGAGGCTGATAGCGAATTTCGATACACATAGGGAGGGCCTCAACCGGGACCTTGGGTTCATGTCACCTTACAGGTGACCACTATTGCACTATGCACACACACACAGGCAATCCTATACACACACATACATACGGACACGCATGTACACAGACACGTACACAGACACTCACACACACCTTAACAGACACACACACTCCCACACTCACACGGCACTCTCTCAGAGACTTAGACCACTCTACACTCATGCACACACATGTACACTCTCTCTCACTTATACTCTAAACCCCCCACCCCAGACACGCACACATACTTCCACACTCACACATGCACCCCTCACAGACTTAAGACACTCTACATCACTACACACACATATACATTCTCTCTCACACTCACAACCCCCCGACCCAGACAGACACATACACACATATACAAATCGACAGAGACCCACATGCACACATATATTTTGTGGGATGAATTTGCACTTGCAGAGTTACATTGTATTTTGCTCAAAAACTGCATGAATTCATGTAAAACTCTGAGCTCAAAAACTGCATGGATTCATGTAAAACTCTGTTATCTCACTTTTCAGATTAGAATCAATCTACACATCATGGCATAGACAGAGAACAGAGGGGGATAACACCTTCAATATATTGTCTAGCTTACACTCACTGTTTCAGCTAACCTGAGAATACAACGTTTTTTTTAATAGGTTTTGTGATTTACACATGAAAGTAGTGAAACTATCATGGTATTCGAACAGATGAAAGACTCAACAGACAATCAAGGCATTCTTCAATGTATAATTTCAGTTACATCACACTGTAAATTTTTGCTATAAATTCTGTGACTTCGAACTGTGTCCTGCACTATCACCTGATGAAGGAGTGGTGCTCTGAAAGCGAGTGTGATTCCAACTAAACTTGTTGGACTATAACCTGGTGTTGTGTGATTTTGAACTTTGTACATCCCCGTCCAACACTGGCATCTCCAAATCACGACTGAGCAAACAGACTCAATTAACCAGTTCCACACATCACTTTTCATATAACTACAAAGAAAAACATTTTCTGGGTTTGGATGGTATGGATGAGCGTTGCTGAGGATGGACCAGAAATCTTTATTTTTTTTTTAAACTTGGGTATGAGAGTATTAACAGAACACTGCACGGGTCTATATATGTTCCACTCTGTTTATGAAAGAGACAGTTATAAAATAACAGATCAGTTGCATAACGAAAACATGGATGCGCAAGTTTCTAGATTCCTTATTGACCAGTGTGAGGCTACTCCTGGTTTTAAGTGCCCTGCTACCAAATCCTTTCATAACCTTGAGACAGAACATTGAGACTGCTGCTCAGCAACAGGCCGAAGCAATTCTGTCACTCTGGGCCTCTTACAGAGGGAGAATAGAAGGCCATTCAGCCCATATTAGCCTGTTGCTACTTGAAAAGGTGGAAATCTAGAACATTGGCACATTTTGCCAACAAGGAGAAAGTGAGGACTGCAGATGCTGGAGATCTGAGCTGACATATGTGTTGCTGGAAAAGTGCAGCAGATCAGGCAGCATCCAAGGAGCAGGAAAATCGCCGTTTCGTGCTTTTCCAGCAATACTTTGTTCAGCACATTTTGCCAACAGAATCATTCAAAACAAAGAGCTGTGTCACTGCAGCTGTATGAGGTGTCACTGAGAGGGCACCTGGAGTACATTGTGTTGGTTGTGTTTCTGTAACTGAGAAGGGATGGACATCCATCAGATACAGTTTAACGGATGCTCATAATCCATAGCTTGCTGTCTCATTTAATGTCTCGGGTCTGTTACACAAGGAGTAGGCCATTCAGCCTTTCCAGTCTATTACAGAGGGCCACAAGGAGGCCATTCAGCCTCTCGAGCCTGTTACAGAGGGGCAGGATGTGTTTATTTAACTTTCTGTTACGCATAAATATTAGTTTTAAACTAGTTGTGGAATAGGAAAGACCTGATGTCAACATTAAAGTTCTAACTTTGAACAAGGCCCATTTTGAAAGTATTAGGTGAGCCCTGTGAAAGGCTGTTTGGAATACCCTATTCACAGGTAAAGGGATGGTTGGTAAATGCAAGGCCATCAAAACGTGGTTTCAGAGAGTCCAGAGCCAACGTGTTCCTATTAGTGAGAGGGGCAAGGCTGGTGGGTGCAGGGAGTGCTGGATGGCGAGATATATTGATGCTCTGGTCAAGGTAAGGAAGGAGGCATATATCAGGTAAACAGAGCTGGGATCAAGTAAATCCAGAGAGGTGTGCAAGGGCAGCAAGTGTATAGTCAATGGGGAAATCAGGCCAGAAAAATGTGGACATGAGATGGCTTTAAAAATAGGGTTAACGAGGCATTGAAGAAATTCTACAAATCCTTGAATGGCAAAAGATTAACTTGGGAGAGAACAGGGCCCCTTAAATTTCAATAAGACTACCTATGTGTGGAATCACACGAGATTGGAGGGATACGAAACAAAAATTTCTCCTCAGTATTTAATGTAGAGGAGGTTACAAGAGCAAGAGAATGAATAAATATATAGTGATACATTGAAAAGTGTCTATATTACAAGGAGGTGTTTGACATTTTAAAACACATAAAGGTGAACAATTCCCTGGGACCTGATCTTTTGTATCCCAAACGTTTGTGGGAAGCCAGGAAGGAGATTGGTCAGCATTTTGATGATGTATTTGTATCATTGATTTCCACAGTTGAGGTGTCAAAAGAATGGAGGGCTGCTAACATAGTGTCATTATTTAAGAAAGTAAGGGAAAAAAACAGGCAACTATAGATCGCTGAGCCTGACGTCAATGGAGAGTAAATTTGTTGGAGGGGACTTTGTGGGAAAGGATGTATGTGCATTTGGAAAGACAAGGACTGAAGAGGGCTTTGTACATTGGAGATCACGTCTCACTGACTCGGTGTAATCTTTTGACGAAGTGATGAAGATGATTGATGAAGGCAGGAGAGTGGATGTTGTCTTTATGGAATTCAGTAAGAAAACTGAAATGTTCTACATGGTAGACTGGTTATCAAAGTTAGACTGCCTGGGATCCAGGGAGAGCTTGCCATTTAGATCCAAAATGTTCTTGAATATTGGAGACAGGCCGTGAGAGTGGACATTTATTCATTACATTTGGAAACCTGTGACCAGTGGCGCTGCTCACAAAGATCAATAGGGGGTCCACTGCCTTTTGTCACTTATACAAATCATTTGCATTTGAGTATATGCAGTATGGTCAGTAAGGTTGTAGATAATAGCAAATTTCGCCGACCGTGAAGAATGATCTCTCCGACTATAATGGGACCTTGTTTAGGTGAGCCGAGGAGTGGCAGATAGAGTATATTTTAGTTTCATGTGAGGTGTTGCATTTTGGCAAGACAAATCAAGGCAAGACATGATAGAACTCCATAGATAGTATTGAATCCCTACAGTTAGGAAACAGGCTTTCCGGCGCATGGAGGCCACACCGACCCTCTAAACAGTATCCCACTGGACAAACCTCTACCCTATCCCTCTGACCCTGCATTTCCCATGGCTAATCCACCTACCCTACACATCCCTGGGCACGGTGCGCAATTTAGCATGGCCAATCTACCCTTATCTGTATATCTGTATACAGTTGGAGTAAAACATAGCACCCGGAGGAAACTCACGCAGACACGGGGAGAATGTACAAACTCCACACAGCGAGTCATTCAACCCAGGTCGCTGCCCTGTGAGGCAGCAAAGCGAGACTAGTGGTGCAGGTTCTCCGTTCCTTGAAAGTGCTGTCACAGGTAGACAGTGCAGTGATGAAGGCATTTGGTGATCTTCCCTGTATTGGTGTGTGTTTTGAGTCGAAGCGTTTGCATGACATGTTAAATCTGTACAGGACATTGGTTTGGCCACTTTTGTAATATTGCCTTTAATTCTGGTCTCCCTGCTGTCGGAAAGATGTTGTCAAACTTGAAAGGGTGCAGAAGAGCTGTAAAAGAATGTTGCAGGTGTTGGAGGGTTAGAGTTACAGGGAGAGTTTGAATAGGCTGGGGCTATTTTCAAGTGTTGAGGCTGAGGAGGGACCTTAAAGGGGTTTATAAAATCAGGAGAGGCGTAGATAAGGTAAACAATCAATGTCTTTTCCCAGGATAGACGAGTCCAAAATTAGAAGACAAAGGTTTAAGGTGAGAGGAGAAATATTTTAAAAAGAGACATGAGCAACAACATTTTCACACAGAGACCGCTGTGTGTCTGGATTGAACAGACAAAAGAGGTGGTGGAGGCAGATACAGTTAGACCATTTAAAGGCATTTGGATGGGTATGTGCATGGGAAGGGTTTAGAGGGAGATGGGCCACCAGCTGGCAAGGGGGACGAGATTAATTTAGGATATTTGGCGGTATGGATGACCAGACAGAACGATCTTTTTTCCGTGCTGTAGATCTCTGAGAGTCTATTGACTCTTCAGTGTATAACACGGGAACAGGAGGAGGCCATTCAGCATCTGATTTCTGCCAGTCGGCTTGTTTGCTCAATTACTGAGAGTCAAATACAAAAATACATCATTCAGATTTTGATGGTGTTTTACAGAAACAGGAGAAAGGCCTTTAGTCAAGAAAAGCTGAAAAGAATGTGAAGAGGCCATTCAGTCCCTCACCTCCATTCCACAGGAGCAGCAGGTGAGCACAAAGCTATTGGAGCCTATTACTCAGGAGCAGGAAAAGGACATGTAATTTCACAAACTTGGGATCAGGAGGGAGTCATTCAACTGCTTGAAACTGGGACACAGGGACAGGAGACTCAACTGTTCGAGACTGGGACACAGGAACAGGAGACTCAACTGTTCGAGACTGGGACACAGGAACAGGAGGCAGTCACTTAACTGCTCAAAACTGGGACACAGGGAAATCTGGAGGCTACTGAGGCCCGGGGATCCTGTTACGCAGGAACAGGAGGAGGGGACTCATTCCCCACCAGTATGGGACACTGGGAGAGAAGGGGAGTTTGCTTGGAACAAACAGAAATATATGAATAAGTTGCATCAGTGGTCCACACAATCCTGCCCCACCATTCACTCAGACCACGGCTGATCTGATTGTGATTCCCTCATTCCATTTTACGGAGACTGTCCTCTCTGCAGCCTCTGCTCCATTTGTTAGTCATGTTGCAGACTCAGATGCTGTAACAGCAGTCACCATGACTCATCCAGAGGGATGGGTCTAATCGGATGAGTCATGATTTGAAGAGTCCAATCAAAAGAATTAAAACACAAAATAAAGACATAGCCAGATGTTTAGTTCTCTCACAGTCGCAATCTAACTCACATAACTCACATATTCAGGATGGAGCACTGTGTAGATCCGGCTAGTGTACAGCTGTATGCAACCCAGCTATATCCAGAGTGAAACTCTATGCAGCCCACACCAATGCTGGATCTATAATCCTGGGCTAAATGTCCAGCGTGGGGGGCTGTGCAGTCCGCACTGGTTCATTCATATAGAAACCCAGATTGTTGCATTGCTCGGTAACACTGTGTTAGATCGCAGCCCAGTGTGGGGAAACTTGCAGGCAATTTTGGAACTGACAGGATGTGCAGCTCCCATCCATTTACAGCTCCATATCTCCACTGTGCCTTGACAAGGGATGCTGCGAATGTGAAAGTCATTGCGAGGAAGAGATGTAAATGGAAACAATTTAAATACCATTAGTTCTGATTAAGGCGCGTATCACTCTAGTATTTGAAGATGAAATAACTGAGATAATATCCAATGCTTTTTGACAATGCTACATAAATGTTGTCATTTTATCTAAGAATAACAGACTAATAAGGGTTCACTTTGTCTGAGAGGGCTTAATGTCTAGCCGTATTGATGCCGAGTCCTCAGCGGTCCAGGCACTAACATAGGAAGATAAAAGAGTTTAATTGATTGCTTTTAATCAGGGAGATTTACCCCCCACAATCTGTGGGGCAGTTGCAATTTTGTTAACTTGATAAAGAATCGCTTATGGTACCAAATAAAAGAGCTAAAGTCCCCATTATGTTTCCGAAATATCTGTGTGGGAAACATCAAAGAAAGCATTCGCACGGGGTCGAGGAAATGAGGAAGAACATTCATTTAAATAAGAGCTATCCGAACTAGCCAGGATATTGGGAGTGCCTCCCATCTTTGAAGGTCTTGTTTAATTTTGTCAAACAAATGGACACAGTTCACGTTAAATAAATGATCAAAGACAGAAGTAATGAATATACTGAAATAGGGAAACCACCCCCGTGACCATTTAAAAGGAAACCAGGATTTGGCCTCAGTATCAGGTATTTCCCTAAGACCTCCCATAGGCATGGATCCAACTCTGTAAAATTAATCTTATCGCCCGGAAAGGCAACAAGCGAATCAATGCATTGCATCACATGAACAATCGAAATATTGGGATTTGACAAAAACATAAGACCCTAAACTGCATACAATGTAATCTTTCGTGACTTCTATCCCACTTCTGGGGCTGATATGTTGGCATCCCTACAGATGGCCTCCGTCAGTGGCTCAATCCCCAACGTAAACAACAATGGTGAAAGGTGTCAGCCTTGTCGGCTGCCTGGAGAAATATTAATATTACTGGTTGGCCACACCATTAGTGAGAACCGCAGCCAGAGGATCGCCGTAAAGGATCCTCGCCCACTTGATAAAATCTTTGCGTAGACCAAACCGTTCTAATGTACAGAAGAGATCCGGCCACTCAACCCAATCAAATACCTTCTCTCATCCAAAGTGATCGATTATCCCTGGGCAGATTGTTGTTGAGACTCTTGGATCATATTGAATAACCTCTTCACATTGTAGGAAGATCTGTGGCCCTTTATAAAGCCTGTTTGGTCCTTTTTGGCAATGAAAGGCAGCAAAGCTTCCAGCCTAAATGCACGAGTCTCAGGCAGGATTTTGAAACCAACATTGAAAGTGAGATTGGCGTGTAAGAAGCACAATCCTCCAGGGTCTTCATTTCTTCATCATCAGAGAGATATGAGCCTCTCTTAAGGATGGAGGGAGGGGTTGCCGACTGTATGAGTGATGGAACACATTACACATCAGCCATGACAATAGGTTTATAAATTATTTATAAAATTCACTGGGAAATCCGTCAAAACGTGCGCCTTTACATTCTGAAGTAGCTTCGCACCCTCCTGCGCTGACAATGGTCCATTAAGGCACAACACCTATTCAGGGGTTACTTCTGGAAGACTCAGGTTCTTGAAAAATGACTCCATCTTAATCCATCTATCCTCAAAATGTTCAGTCTGAAATAATTCAGTGAAAAATCTCGGACAAGAGACATTAATCTTCTTGGAATAGAAGGTAAGGATCTCAATACCTTCCCTAATGTAGGTAATGGCTTAAGAGGGGCGCTCGTTTTCCTGCCAAGATAGAATAAATACCTGCCTGGCTTATCACCATGTTCAAATAGCCTTTGTTTTGCAAAAATAAGTTCCTTCTTGGCTGTCTGTGTGAGCGTGAAATTCACTGTAGACCGAAGCGTTGTGATCCTCTGCAGCTTAGCCACTGAGGGAGAATCACAGTATGCATCTTGGCTGCCCTCAGCTGTGCCTCAAACCAGCGATCCTGCTTCCCCTTCTGCTACATCATAAAGCATAATTATTCCCTTGGCATAAGCCTTAGCAATTTCCCACAGAGTGGATGAGTTACTTGTTGAATCTGAATTAATGGCTAAGAAAGATCTGAATTCTTTGCAGTGGTCAGCACAGTGGTACAATGGTTAGTACTGCTGCATCACAGCGCCAGAGACCTGGGTTCAATTCCTGTGTCAGGTGACTGCCTGTGTGGAGTTTACACATTCTCCCTGTGTCTGCGTGGGTTTCCTCGCACAGTGCAAAAATGTGCAGGTTAGGTAAATTGCCAGCAGTGTTAGGTGAAGGGGTCAATGTCAGGGGGTGGGTTGATTTGGGCTTTTTGGGCCGAAGGGCCTGTTTCTACACGGTAAGTAAACTAATCTAACTACTCAATTAACCAACTAGTCATAAGAATAAAGAGATATATTCGCTAGTATCTCAAATCTGTTATATTGCCCTTAATCTTAATCAATAAGTATACTGCTTCATGGTCAGAAATGGTAATATTCCCAATTGTGCAGGATGCCACCGAATCTATGATTGTTGCAGGAATGGGGAAGATATCAACCCTCATGTGGAATTTATGCCAGTTAAAGAAGAAAATAAAATCCCTACTTGTGATGTGGATCTGCCACCAGGCATCCACCAGCTCTCGTTCTGCACACATCTCCACTAATTGCTTACATTATAACGAGGGTATGGGGCACCTTTGGACATTCTGTCCACCGTGGGGTCCATAAGACTTTTGAAAACTTCTACAATAATGTGACACGATGCACGATAACTGAATTTGGAAAATGCATCTACCAGGAATTTAAGAGGGTACGTTGGGAGTGGGGTGGGGGGGGGGGGGGGGCAATAACCATTCAAAATACTATATTCTTTTCTATAGTTCAAGCCTTTGGGTATTATGAACCTCCCGTGAGTGTCAAATACAATCTAGTAGTTTAAATGGAAGATTCTTTTTATCCATTATGGCTTCTCCCCTACTCGTAATATTAAAATACGAGAAATAAACCCGATCATGCCCGACCTGCTGTAATGTCAAATGTTCCTTGTTATCAAGGTGCATCTCCTGCAATAGGACAACATCCACCCTCTCTTTTTTAGACTAGAAAGAAAATGTTTCCTCTCTTCTGGCCAATGGCTCACCTTAATGCTCCAGGTCGACCATTAAAGCACATCATTACCCAGAACACACTATAGCAACATTTGAACTAGAGAGAGGAAGAACTTGAATTACTGATCATTAATAAACAAAGTCTCATAGAGCTTAAAAACTACACAAACTAAAAATACGACAACTTCCAAGTCTCAGAACTTTCAAAAACTAAGCATTTTAAGTAAATGGCTGGGATGGAGTGGGTTAGGAAACCCCTTTGCCCGTGCTGTGATGCAGATCGCGACAAAGCAGACCTTCCAGATCACCACCATCTTGGGTTTCCCCTTAACATTTTATCGATATTATCATTTCATTTTGCATTACATTCCTGGATGTGCTGGAGCAGTGTAATTTTTGTACCACTGTCAGCATTTCCCAACACTGGATATTCCTGCCATTCCCCGATATTCCTTGATTCTGTTATTCTTTTTGAACCTTCTGTCTGTGCCTCAAACATATTCAATATCTCTGCCTCCAATGCTCTGCAGGGAAGAGAGTTCCAAATACTCTCACTAATGAGAAAACTAAAATTAACTTCATCTGTGTATGAGATTATTTTTGTCTCCTTACCTGAAAAAGGATATAATTAAATTGGAAGCAGTTAGATGTTTCACTTCATGTATTCCCGGAATGAATGTCTTATATTATGAAAGCTTTAACAGGTTACTCTTGGAATGATAGGTGATCTTATTGAAACATACAAAACCAAGAGGACAGTGATCAGATAGATACCCACTGGGTGTTTGTATAGTCCAAACTTCTTGTTGTTTTTATAGAATCTCTACAGTGTGGAGGCAGGACATTCCGTCCATCAAGAGCACATTGACCCTTCGGAACAGTATCCCCTCCGGACCTGCCCCCCTAATCTATCCATGTAACCCTGCATTTCCCATCACTAAACTATCTAACCTACACATCCCTGGGCACTATGCGCAATTTAGCATGGACAATCCGATCTAAGCTGCATATCTATGGGCAATGGGAGGAAACTAGAACACTGGGAGGAAATCCACACAGACATGGAGAGAATGTTCAAAATCAACACAGAGGGTTGCCCGAGGTTGGAACTGAACGCAGCTACTTGTTAACGGGAGGTATCAGTGCTAACCACAGATCCACCATGCGCATCCGTTAGGTCCATAGTTACTTGTGGCTAACTAAAGAAATCTGCCTGACTTGTTCCTGTCACTGAACCTGACTCAATCTGAGAACTTTATCTTTGGCCATATCACCAACCTGGCTACATTTAAAATTTGGTGTCAGCAGTGGAGGAATGGGACGAGAAAAGGAAACAGTGACACCATCCAACCTTCGTCAGAGCAGGAATTAGGATAAATCCACAAAGTGGGATTTCAGTCAAGTGGGAATTCTCTTTCCCAGAAGTTTGGAGTGGCTTGACCTTTATATTACATCGAAGCTGGCTTTGTCTGATTTTCCATGGACAGGTGAATCAGGGAATATGGTGCATGGAAAGAAACGTGCAGCTGGGATCACAATGAGATGAGCCATGATCTTATTTACTGGTGAAGAAGTGTGAAAGGGCTGAATGGCCCAATTGTGTCCCTCAGCCCTATGTTCTGATGTTCCATTCAGCCCTCGAACATGCTAAACCGGGGCAGATCGAGGCCAAACCGATGGTTAGGTGTAGTTTTGGAAATGTACTTGTAAAATCCAAACTGGATCAGGAAATGACCACCACCCCCACCCCCCAATCCCTGTTTCGAGGTTTCCCCTCTCTGTAACGTCTGCTCCAGATGTGGGTCATGTTGCAGACCCAGATACGCTGGGAATATAGCCATATATCCCACCCAGGGTTAAAACAACAAATCCTCTGATCTCCCTGAATGCAACATTGTACAACACGATTTCCAGCAAAATAACCCGTTACTTTCCAAAAGCATAACATGTGAAATTAATAAATAGGAACAGGAGTAGGTCAATCGGCCCCTCAAGATAACCCTGCCATTTAATAAGAACATGGCTGATCTCCTCCAGGGATCAACTCCACTCTCTTTCCGACTCCTTGTATCCCTCCACACCTCTCTGAGTTAGGGAGTTCCAGACATTCACTACCTTCGGAGAGAAGAAATTACTCTGCATCTCAGATTGAAATCGATGTTCCATATTCGGTATCTGTATCATCGAGTTCAACACTTTGCTCAAGAATGGAAATACCTTCTCAACATCTACCTTCTCCAACCCCTTCTGTGTCTTGTAGGTTTCAGCAGTATCACTCTTCATTCATTTAAACCCCAATTAATTATCGCCTCACCATCTTAGAGATTCTCAATAACAAAACCCTTCCTTCCCAGGAAACCACCTAATGTACCATCCAAGTTACGTGCTGCATCATCATGCTGACTTTATGTTTCATACCCAGGAAGACTCCAATGCCTTTACTATTCCTTTTCTGGAAGTCCTCCCCATTAAATAACAGCCTGCCTTTTGATTGTCCGTGTCATCCTCAAACACGGATGTATGTTGCACTCAGCTCCCTCCTTCAGGCTGTCAGTATAGATTGTAAATAACTGATGCCATCAGACTGATATTTGTGGTACTCCAGCAGATAAACCTTTACCATAAAGATCCATTAATCCTGACTCTTCGATTTCTGTGTTAAACAATCATCATCCCATGTTAATAAAGTATCCGACGTCCTAGAGCTTCTGTTTTGTGTAAGAACTTTTGTTTTGTAATACCTTGTGGAAAATCTCTGGAAAGCCTGGTGTCCAACAGATCCCCTTTATCAAGTCCACTTGTTACATTTTCGGGCATCTCCAGAAATACTTTGCATGATTTTACAGGGCAAAATATCATGTCCCTTTCACAAAACCACCCTGACTCTGCGTGAAGCTTTTCTAAATGTCCATGCTGGGCAGTTTTTCCAAACTATACTAGCCCCATCTGTTTTCATTAGGTCCATGGGCCTCTAAATGTTTCCCATTCATATGTTTGTCCAAATGAGTTTTAAATGTTGTAGCTGTCCTTGCATCTCCCACTCTTCCTCTGGAAACTCATTCCATACTCACACCGCCCTCTGTGTAAAAAAGCTGCCCTTTAGTCCCTTTTAAATCTACCCTCTTTCACTTTAAACCTATTCCCTCTATGTTTGGATTCCCCTACCATTTGGAAAAGACCTTGGCTATTCACCGTATCCATACCTCTCATGATTTTATAAGTTTCTATAATGTCATTCCTCAACATCCTACACTCCATCTGATACAATCTTCAAGAACAAGCGTTTAAAGATACACACTGCAAAATTAATCAATGTTAAAAATGACAGGTAACGAAGACTCGGCACAAAAGTCAAACTGTGATTTGTTTTTCTCCATATTACAATACTAAGGCAGCATGAAACGCTTACTAGTGCCAATAAGAAGTCAAGCACCTGAATTCCTTTATCTAAAGGGGGTAATGATCACGACAGTGATAACATATCTGTGGCCAGATGTATATACCACATGGTCAACATTCTCCCTCCTGGCCTCCGTATGACTTTGTGTGGTTGTGTCTTTTTTATCTTGCATTCAATAGAGAGAACCCCTTTCCTCCATTCACACCTTAAATTCGACCCGTTATTCAGAATCTTTCCTTTCACCACTGCTAAAAGCCCGTTTTTCTTTTGCCACACCCACTTTTCCCTGCCTCCCATCCTCTACATCTGGCAAGGGACTAAAAGAGCATTTTGCAATTGTATTCAGTTTTGAAGAATTGTCACACTGGACTGGAAACGCTAACTCTGTTTCTCTTTCTCTGCAGATGTTGACAGACCTGCTGAGTTTCTCCAGAAATGAATAGGCGCAGAACAATTTTTCAATTAAATAAAGAATGATGGATACTGGAAATAAAAATAAAAAGCCTTTATAGAAGTTTCACTGGATCTGCAAGTTTAACTCTGTATTCACTCCAGAAAATTCTTCAACATCTTTCGCAATTTCTTCAGCAATTTCTGTTTTTGAACAATTTCCAACGACATATTATCAAAGATGCCCAAACATCCTGTCCAACATGGAGCGTTGTACACTGGGAACTGAACAGTAACGCATGGTGACAAGTTCCTTAACTCTGAAACGCATAAGGCTGTCATAACTGACACTGCAGTGCTCTGATTCATGGTCAGGGAGAAAAACAGAGTGAAACACATTCACTTCAAATTCAGAAGATGGCATTACTGAAAGGAAACATTTCAGGTTAGTACCTTAAATGGATATTGTTTATGTAACAAATTGGAGGTGTGACACCAAGGAAAGACTTCCAGCAGAATGAGAAAATGAAAATGGAAATATTTCTGCATCAGAAACCAGAGTAGGTCACTGAATACCGGGATGATGGGTGAATGGGTCTCGGTGTGAACTGAGGGGCCGTCAGTCGAATTGAACTGTAGATACTGCAGCTAAAACTTGATTATCATCTGATGCTGTAGATTTCAATGACAATCTGTAACCTTCAGGATAGTCCATCCATCTACCATTACCATCAAGCCGATGCATGGGTCAGTGACGAGTGTGGATGAACATGGTCGGCTCGGAATCACGTGACCCGAAACCTGATGACAATCCATTAAAGCTACCGCACATGACTGGTTACAGTATGAACAGCAGGGCTAAAATCTCATACAGAGAAAGAGAGATGATCCCAAGACTAACAAATCAGATATAAGCTCTGTCGTCCTGTCAAATCCATGCATAAAAGTCGATGGACCGTTAAACAACTTACTGGAGGAGAGGACTCCATAAATATCTCCATCCCAAATAATGGAACAGCCCTGTGCATCAGTGTAAAATATGCAGTATCTGAAAAATCCTCAGCCAGAACTGTTTTGTCGATTACCCACCTCACCCTCAATATGATACCCTCAGAAGCACAGATGCCCATCTTAACCAATTCAATTCACTGCACGTGACATGAAGCAACAGCTGGACACTGTAGATATGACAAAGGCATTTGTCCCTGACACCATTCCTGCAATAGGACTGAGGACTTTTGCTACACAACAAGCCGTGTTCCTGAGGAAGCTGTTTCATTCGAGCTCCAACTCTGACAACTCCCTGGCAATGTGGGTAATTACTCAACTATGTCCCATCCCCCAAGAAGGGAATAATTACAATCAGACGAATTACCACGCCCTCAGTCCCATCACGATAGTCAAATTGGTTGGGGTTATTTTTGGTCGAGCTGTCAAACAGCACAGAAATAATCGGTTCAATGTGGTTTCCGATAGGCCCCCATGTGGAAATGGTTCTGTTGTGGAATTGTCATTGGATTGCTAATCCAGACCAGGATAATTCTCTGACAACTGGTGCAAGTTAAAAACAATTAATAAAATGTCGAGATCTACTATCTGGTGTCAGTAATAGTGATCTTGTGTTTAATGTCGATTATAGATGTCGATCTCCTTACCCAGTGTACTTTCAGGAAGTGAATCCCCCGTGTTTTCCTGGTCTGGCCTAAAAGTGACTCCAGACACACAGACATGTGATAAACTCTTCAATGGTCTCTGAAACGGCCAAGCAATGCACTCAATTGTATCAAACTGCTGCGAGATCTTAAAGGATAAACCGGAGAGAACAGCTGGCACCAGCCTCGTTATCAGAAAAGGGAATGGGAAACACAATCCTGTCGACCCTGCAGAGACCTCCTTCCTAACAGCTGAGAACTTGTGACAACATTTACAGAGCTTTCCCACACACTGCACAGAAGCATCGGGAAAGGAATACGTCATACAACTCATTGAGCTTTCCCTCTTCTAGTTAATGGCCGAACATCTCCTCAACGCAGTTTTCACCATACGATATACATATCCCTTAATATGGTTAAACGTTTTGAACCATAAAATGAGAACTGCTGTAGTCCATTCAGCCCACCAGTTTTGCGCCTCCATTCTATTTACAGGCAGTTCACCAATAACACGTGTCGATTAAATACAATTCGGCTGCAATGCAATTCATGAACCTTTTTCTATAAAGTGAACTGGCGTTTACTGTGACGGAATTCCTTGGCTGGCACCAGCTGAACAGCAAACCCAGCCTCAGAAACCCTCTGTCTCCAAAAGGTACAATCAATGTGTTCAGCTAAAACAGGAATGCAATTGGCTCTTCAGGCCTTGAAACTGAGCCGGAAACTTGGAATCGTAGTCTATATTTAGAAAGAACTTTATTTCAAACTATGGGGAGAATCTTGGGGAAAACTGGAATTTGGTATCGGTATCACATGGTCAGTCAGCCCCCACGTGCTTTCTGGTGAAGATTGTGGTGAAAGGTACAGTGCACCAGTGAGTGACTGTCGTGTGAAAGCGTTACATTTACAGCACTGTTCCATTACAATTTGTAATTTATAGATTTATTTAGACTGTCCTATTGTGTGTTGGACCAAATTTAAATTTTGGTTTTTACTGATATTTTTGGGAGTTCGCCACTTACCCTCTTTTTTACCATAGACCCCATTATTAATATTGCACGATTTTCTACAACACAGTGTTGTACAGGAACACAGTTATTGTGTTATTGGAGAACAACCTGGAATTATAGCTGATCTTCTATCTTCACACCATACTCCTGCTCTCTCCCTATCCCTTTAGTTTCCTTATTATAAATCCTTATTTATATTCAGCCCCTTGATTTCCACAGCCTGATCTGGGAGAGAGTACCCCTGGTTCTCCAGTCTCTGAGTGCAGGCATTTATTCTCATCTCAATGCAAAGTGTCCTGTCTCTACCTAATATTGTGGCCCCTTGTTTTAGACGTTCCAGCCAAGCGACTTACTTATCTGCTTCTAATCTGTCTCGCCCTGTAAGAGTGTTATATATTTCACTGTGATTTTCACTCATTTTCCTAAAGCCCATGGAATACAAGTCCAGTCGCCACAAAGTCTGCTCCCACAAGAAGTCTGTCATCCCAGTGATCAGTCTGGTCATCCTTTGCTACTCTCCCTCAATGTCAGGTTTGTCGTCTGTTAGGAAAGAGACCAAAACTGCACATAATGCTGCACAATGTTCGAGATGGGGTCTCACCAAGGCCCTGTACAGCTGCAGTGAGATACATTTACTCCTGTACTCAAATCCCCCTGAAATGAAGGTGAATACAGCATTTATCTTCCTTCCTGCTTTCTACTCCTGCAATATTGCTTTCAGTGACTTGTGTACAGGGAGATCCAGATTCCTTTCAAAGTTACAGTTCCCCACTTGCTGGGCCGATATACAATTGTCAGCGTGCCAATGCCATTCCCAGTATTGACTTCTGGCTTCAGAACCCACTGCCCTACATGGACTCGGAGTGCTATGCAGAAATAAACAAAAATGCAGCTTATGTTCATTTGTAGTGCAACATTTTTCAAACACTCATTTTTTTCAAATGGGAGGCTGCCATTCTATTGTTCCCATCAAAGTACACAACATCTCATCTCCCTATTACTCTCCATCTGCCACGTATTTGCCCAGTCACTCGACTTGTCTCAATCACCTTGGAACATTTTTTTTCCATCCTCCTCATCCACTCACAGGCTGACATTGTTTAGTGCTGTCAGCAGACTTGGGAATATTGCATTTGTGCCCCTCACCCAAAGATATTGGGAATAGCTGGAGCCCAAGACACGATCCTTACAATATCCTCCAAGCCTTCCATATAAAAATAAAACATTGTTTTATTCCTACTCCCTGTTTCCTGCCAGCTCTCCCATTCTAAATCTATGACCATATATTCGCCCGAGTCCCATAGGATTCGAATTTGCACAATAGGCTCGGGGCTTTATCAAAAATCTTTCTGAGATTCCACTCGCATGGCATTGATACCTCATACAGAATTTTACTAAAAGCCACTTTCTCAAATATGATTCCCATGTCATAAATCTCTGTTGACTTTGTCGATGCCCATTAATTTCAGTCCAATACTTTCTCTAAACTGTTTAGTTGCTATTTTCATTCTATTCCCTTTTTCTCACAAGGCTGAAATTCCCTAGTATTGCTAGGAAGTTTTCTTTTTAGATTTGTTTTCTTCTGTGAAGGCATAACTAAAGTATGTGCTCCATAGTTCTGCTATTTCCCGGTCCTCAATTATCTGGCATCAGACTGTAAGCAATCTGAAACTTTTTTCTCTTAATTTTGCCATTGACATAATTCCAGAAAATATTACAAATTCTCTATTCACAACTTTGTTAAGATGTTCTTCAGAAACCCATCAATTCCTACCTTAAGCTACTCAATGATTGACCTTCCACAGCCATACAATCACAGAAGCACAGACTATGTACTACCAGAAATACATCGCGGTCTACTTTAGGCCCACTTTCCGACACAAGACCGTGGCCGTGAATCTTAAAGCATTTGAAGTGCACAACCATGTGGTTTCTCATGGTTTGAGGTTACCATGACAACTCCACTCTCAAGAAGTGCATTCCAGACCCCAACACCCTCTGGTTGTAAAACAATTCTCAAATCTTCACTAAACCGCAAAGCCTTCACTTTGAAAGTGTGGCCCTTTTAGTCAAAGCAACAGCTGCTGTCTATCCACCCTGTCCATGTACCTCGTAATCCTATCCTTCTGAATCACAGACCTCGCAGCCTTCTCTCATCCAAACTAAACAACCTGAGGTTATTCAGCCTCTCTCCATAGCTGATATGTTCCATCCCTGGGAACTTCCTGGTGAATCTGCTCTGCACCCCCTGCACTACAATCACATCCTTCCTGTAATGTTGTTCCCAGACCCACACACAATATTCCATCTTGCCTTCACCACAGTTGCGCATAGTTCTTATAATCTATGCCTCGATTAATAAAGGCTATGTTTACATTCCCCTAGCCTTTCCCAGATTGTGTATTAACCTGAGCAGACACATTCAGCAATGTATGGAGAAGCACCCTCTGAGCTTTCTAGTGTGTTGCCTTCATTGAGTACTCCCCTGTCTGGTTCCTTCTTCCAAAGTTGCATCACCTCATATTTATCAGGGTTACATTCGATCTGCCATTGATCCACCCATCTGACCATTCCATCAGGATCTACCTGTATCATAAGGCCTTCCTCCTCACTGCCAACCACCCGGCCAATCTTTGTATCAAACACAAACTTATTTATTACACACCCCACCCCTCGTCCATATTCACAGCTGCATCATTTATGAATACCACAAATAATAACGTTAAAAATCTCTCAACTTAAGTTCCATCACGTGGTTGTGCACGTTGATGAAGAAGCTACATTTCGAAAGCTATTGCTGTCGAATAAACCTGTTAGGCTATGGTCTGGTGTTATACTATTTTTAGAGTTGTCCACCCCAGCCCAAGACTCACACCTCCGAATCACAATTAATAAGGGACCCAGCACTGATGCCCGTGGTACACCATTGGACACTAGCCTCAAGTGACACAAACAGCTTTCTACCACTCCCCTCTTTCTCCTACTACTAAAGTTGATTTAAATGCAACTTGGCAAGTCACTAATGAGTCCTACGTGTTCATTGGTTATTCTGCTCCACTTGACACACTTGTCGGTTATCTGGAGATTCTCCATAATCTCACCTTGCCTTGCCCCTGTGTGAGTCAGTCCCCTCCATGCGCAGAATTTCCTCCTTTTTGCAGTCTTAAATGGTTTGTCCCTTATCCTGCCATTATTTGCCTTGAATGTGGATTAGACAGCCTGATAAATTTCCTGTTAATTTCCAACTTGTCGTGTGTTTTGATAGTTTTATAAAGTTCACAGTGACCCACCGCTGGTTCTTTGAACCGCAAGAGAACATAGGCCGGGTTTCCTCATCACGCTAGATTGCCACCTGAGGGATTTGTCTGGATAATGTCCATTGCACTTCCTCTGTGGTCAGTATATTCTTTCTCAGATTCGGTCACCAAAACTGTGCACAATACTCCAGGAAGAATCTCATCAACACACTGCTTCAACGTGTCTTTACATCTATATTCTGATTCCCTTAAAGGAAGGCAAACCAAACTTTAAGTATACACAGACATATATTCCTCCAAATACCCTTCACATCATTGCATTTTCGAACTCATTGTGTGAGTTCTTATAGAAAGCCTTCTGATAATCTAAAATATGCCAATTCTACTGGATCCCCATTATCTATGCGGTAAGAATCAACTTCAAACAATTCCAAAGTTTGTAAAGTATGATTTCCCTTTCAGAAATGCATACTGAGTCTCTCCAATGTTGCTGTTAATGTCTAAGTATCCAATATCACATCCAAAATAATAGATTCCAACAGTTTCCCGACAAATGTCAAGTTAATTTGTCAGCAGTTCTCCACACTATTTCTTCTTCCCTTTGTAGATGCTTGGATCCCTACCATTCATCTATAGTGCTTGGATCACATTTACTCATATATAATTATGTACACCAGCTTCCAGACTCTGCAGAATGTACAGTAAAATAGAACGCAGTCATCGACAATGCAATCAATACTTCTATGTGTGATTTATTTCTGAAGATTTTGGTATGAAGTACATCTGGTTTGTCAAGGTTAGCAATGCTCAATCCAGCTGCATGTTCAATATTGCCTTGTTACTGATATGAATTGACTTTATGTCTTTACTACCACAAGTCCTATATGATCACTTCCTATTTCTGGGTGATTTTCTGGATCTTACTCCATTAAGACAGATGTAAAGTAACTGGTCATTTGCTTTGCCATTTCCCTATTATTCACCATAATCTCGTCTCTCCCGATTGCAAATTTCCACATTTGACATTTTTTTTTTCTTTTGAAATATAGATCAAAGATTTTTGCAGTCTTTGTGTTCCTGTTTGTTTGCATGCATCTTCGCTTTTTGATTTCTTCATCAGTTTCATGGCCCTCCTTTTCTGGATTGCAATTTTCTGAGAATTCTTAGGATTCCACAATGTCTGGAATTCTTCTGAAGTCACTTCTTATGATTAATATATTCTTTAATTTGTTATGTTAATCATCGAGTCACTTACTCACTCTTTGGTGTTTTCACCTGAAATAAGTAGACATGTCTTTCAGACAATGCAGTATTTCTATAAATCTCCTGGTCCTGACCAGATATATTCAGGAACACTGCACGTGGACAGAGAAGTAATAGTGGGGCCCCTGGTTGGTACTTTTGTATCATCGGTAGCCAACGCGTGAGGTCCTGGAGGACTGGAGGGTAGCGAATGCTGTGCCTTTATTCAAGAAGAGCTACAAAGAAAAACCTGGGACCTATAGACCAATAAACCTGACATCTCTAGTAGGTAGGTTTCTTGTGAAGATTCTGAGAGAGAGATGATATACATGCATTTGGAAAGGCAGGGTGTGAATATGAGCAGTCAGCGTGTCTTTGTGCATGGGGGATCATGGTTTAAAAGTATATGAGAGTGCTTTGGTGAAATGACCAGTAACTTTGACAAGGGCATGGTGGTATACGTAGTGTATATGGATTTCAGTAAGGCCTTCAGTAAAGTTCCACATGGTAGGCTGCTCTGGAAGTTTAGATCATATGGAATTGAGGGGGAGCTGGCAAATCAGATCCAAAATTTGCTTGATGGTAGGAAATATAGAGTAAGAGTGGAAGCATGCTTATTGGACTGAAGGTCTGTGACGAGTGGAATGTCTCAGGAGTCAGTTCTGGGACTATTACTGTTTGTTTCATGCATGTGTATTTTATATATATTTACAGATAAGTGTCAGTTCTTGCATTTTAGAAAGTCAAATCAAGGTAGGAGTTTCATGGTGAATGGCAGGGTCTTAAGGAGTGTATTGAGACAAAGGGACCTTTGGATTCAGGTTCATGGTTCTCTGAACGTGGAGTCACAGGGAGATCGGGCAGTGAAAAAAGCATTTGGCACACTGGCCTTCATCAGTCAGAGTAATGAGTATCGAAATTAGGGAGATGTGTTGCAGTTATACAGGATGCTGGTGAGGCAATACTGGTAGTGTTATGTTCAGTGTTGTTCACTTTGCTATAGGAAGAATGTTATTAAACTGGAAATAGTGCAGAAGAAATTTACAAGGATGTTGCCCGGACTCAATGGTCTGAGATATAGTGAGAGGTTCGGCAAGCTAGGAGATTTTACTTTAGAGTGTATGAGACTGAGGGGTATCTGATAGAAGTGTATAGGATCATGGGAAGTATAGATAGAGTGAATGCACTCAGTCTTTTTTTCCACAGGATTGAGCAACCTACGGACTAGTGGGCGAAATTTAAGATCCGAGGGGAAACAGTAAAAGGAAAGCTGAGGGGCAATTTCTTTGACACACAGGATGGTATACATATGGAATGAGCTGCAAACAGAAGTGTTTGAGGGAGGTACATTCACAAAATTTAAAATGCATTTGGACAAATACACGGATAGGAAAGAATAAGATGGATATGGGGCAAGGGCAGGGAAATGGGGTTAATGTGAATGTACATTATGTTTGGAATGGACCAGTTTGGGCTGAAGGGCCTTTCTCTGAGCTGTCGGACTCTCTGACTCTCACAATCATTGCTTCTCCAATTGAATGTTATATTATACTTCCCCAATTCATTGGAGCGAACTTGACCCTCTAACCTCCGGGGCTTCCATGATGTTTGACCAGAATGATCAGACATTCGATATTGTATTCAGACGCCGTGTAAAAATGCAACATATTGATGTCACTATTCCTCCAAAGCTGCTTCAGAGCAAGGTTATTAATTAGTCCTCCTAACAACACAACACCAAATCTGAACTAATGTGCTCTCTAGTTTGGTTCACAACACACTGTTCAACCTACCTGATACACACTTACGGAAGTTTATCTTCACAGTTTCAGAGCAATTTGAGACCATCTATTATTACTGCAGCACACACGATTATTTGTTACTCATTCACAGGATGAGGGGGTGGGCGTCCCTGGATAACCAGCATTTACTGGCCATGCTAGAGGACAGTTAAGAGTCAGCAGCGTTGTCTTCAGTCTGCAGTCACTTGCAGGCCACACCAGGTAAGGACATCAGTATCCTTCCCTCAAGGATATCAGTGAACCAGATGAGTTTTTCCAACAATCGACAATGGATTCCTGGTCATCATAAACCCTTGATTCCAGATACATATTGAATTCAAATTCCACCATGGCAGGATTTGAATTCATATTACCTGGGTCTTTCGGTTAAGACCCCAGCGATAATATCACTGTGTCATTGCTCCCCCTTGCATATACTTGCATACCTAATTTCCAGAGCATATGTTGTAAAGTATTTTCGTGACAGATTTGGTTTTAATATATTATACACTAATGTTTGCTTCACCTTGCTATTTGTAAGATCCACTCAAACTGATTCTGTGGGAAGTGATGGAAAGGGTCAGTGGCGTTATTATCGATAGACTTGGACAAGACGTTCAGGAAGACTCACCTCAACGCTGAGATGATCTGAAGAATTGGACAGCAATACAGGACAAGCATCAATATTCTCCCCCCCCCCTTTGCCAGGATAAGTGTCACCATATTCTTCTGCTCCCTCGCACTCACTGTATATCTGTTACAACACCTACCCCCGAACAAGGCTCACACTCTATCTCCAAATAAAGCTCAAGCACGACCACACTCACTGTTGAATTCAGCACCTTCCTTCCCCCACTTTTTTCTGTCACTGACGCAATAGCCCCGCACATTAATACCACTGCATGGATACAACACTGTGGTCAGACTCCCTCCGGACATCTCACCCTTCACCCTTCCCCTATACCAGCATTAACAGCAGGGACACCCACTCCCACCCTCACTCCGTCCCTCCTCTTCTCCCATTCCAGGCGAAACATCCTGGAATAGGACATAAAAGGCCAAGCCGGGTTTTAGAGTGCCCGATATTCGTTCCCTCACACTCTACCTCGACAAGTGGGAGGATCCTGGAAAGAGCCAGAGAGGACCAGGACACCTTGTGTGGAGATTCTGAAACATCGACGTCCAACCAACCAAGTAAGCAGCAATGTTCAGTCAAGAGCAATTCTCAATTTAAACTCGCTGGCATTTCCAATCTCATCTCTCTCACTTTTCAGGCTTAGTTAAAAGCATTAATGAAAGACTAAAAGTAAAAGTAGTGTTTATTCTCTTCAGTAAAAACGTTAAAAAGAAAAAAAAAATGATATAAGTTCATTACAAAAAAGCTAAAACATGACGTTCATTCAAAATTATGGACAATTCTCGTAAATACTCGACAATCATTTCTCTCAATAAGTCTTCTTACCAGTGTTTGTATTCTAGCATCTGCTTCTTTAATTTCAAAGGAATATCGTGCCCTGCTATCAGATGCTCATCGTCAATGTCCCTTCCTCGCTAAACTTTTCGTAAACTCTCAATATATTTCCAAATAACTCGATGTTCCACATCAAGTTTGCATTGTCATCTCTTTCAAATAAATCCACATTCCACTGGAAAAAGCGGTGGACGCCGACCATTTCCTCTGCGTAATCTTCTACCTCCATAGTTATCCTCGAACCAGTCCAGCAGCGGTTGCAATTCATCTGGAAGCGCATCAGTCAAACATTGAATAGCTTCATGAATGTTTTCAATGTGAATAAATGCAAGACCAATGATCATTCTAGCTCTGAAAGAAAACTCTGAGTCAGTGTTATACTTACTGAAGTGTCTTTTTAACATTTTTACTGAAGGGAATAAACATTATTTTTAGTTTTATTGCTTCCATTAATGCTTTTATCGAAGCCTGAAAAGGAATAAATATGAGCTGCGCTGAAATAGTTCTGCACCTAAATGGGTCTGCGGCAAAATGGGCTGCACCAAACAGACCCTACCAAAGAGAATAAAGTATTCAGTAAATTACACAGCACAGGAGGACGCCATATAACCATCCCAGGCTGTTCTGCAGAAGCAGGGACACCCTGGGTAGCTGTCAGGAAATGCAGAGTAGAGATCATTACTCATTTTGTGTTTGGAAAGCTGTAACGAGTGGAGTTCTTCAGGGATCTGTGCGAGGTTATCAACAAATTACAATCTATTCTAATGAACCGGATGAAGGAGATGGGGCTCAGTTTGCTCATGCACCAGGGTAGTCATTCAATAAGATGTCAAATGGAGACAGAGCGTCTGCAATGGGATACAGACACGGGGAGGGCAGAGCATCTTCAATGGAATACAGACAGGGGGAGGGTAGAGCATCTGCAATGGGATACAGACAGGGGAGGGAGAGCATCTGCAATGGGATGCAGACAGGGGGAGGGCAGTGCATCTGAAATGGGATACAGACAGGGGGAGGGCAGAGAGTCTGCAGTGGGACACAGACGAGGAAGGGCAGAGCGTCTGCAGTGGGATGCAGACAGGGGGAGGGAAGACTGTCTGCAATGGGATACAGACGGAGGATGGCAGAACGAGGGCAGTACATCTATAATGGGACACAGACAGGGAAGGGCAGAGCCTCTGCAATGCGATACAGACGGCTGAATGCAGTACGTCTGTAAGGGGATACGGGCAGGGAAGGGCAGATCGGCTGTTATGGGACACAGACTGGGGAGGACACAGCAACAAGCAATGGCATACAGACAGAGGATGGCTGTGAGCAAAGCTTCAGCAGAACAAAAAACAGTGCATTTATATATGTGATGGAAATTTTCGGTTTTGGGGAAGATGAAACAGCAGAAATTTATTTAGATGCAAGGAGAATGCAGAACTCAATGGTACAGAGGGATTTGTGTGTCTTAGTACATGAATCAAATCAAATTAACCTGAAGATGTAGCAAATGATTTGGAAGGTAAATGTCATGATCCTGTTTCGTGCAAGGGGTGTTGGGTATGATCTTAGCGATGTTTTCTGCATCAGCACAGGGCATTGCTGAGATTGCATCTGTTGCATTATGTGTAGTTATAACTGTCTAAACTGAAAAAAAAAACAAAATTGCTTTCGAAATGTCTCAAAGATGTTTCTCTTTACGCATTCTTGGGCTGAAGGCATTACGTTGTGAAGAATTAACAGTTCGGCCTGAGAATGAGGGATGTTTTATTGACCATATAAGATCTTGAGAAGAGTGTAGTTGGTGAATACCGGATGGATATTTCTTCTTGTGTGGAAGAATAAAACTGGGGAAATACTTTAAGAATAAGTCAGTTCCAAAGGAAAAGTTATTGGACAGAAAAATTGAATTCTGAATTCTCTTCCTACATGCTGACAGACAGGTTGAACTTTTCCAGCAATTACACTATATGTTTTAGAATATTCATTTTAACACAGATATTGTGAAGACATGAAACGCTTATTTTTACATTATGCAAGCACATATTGACACATCTTCAAAACAAGTATGACCATTTATTGTGAATAAATTGATTCTGCAATAACACACTGACCTGGAGTCGAGAATGTAATGGAGTCATATAGTTTGGACAATGTTCAAGAAGAGCTCACGGAGTTCAGTGTGGGACTGATAACGTTATTGATTTAACTTACAGATGGAAAATGTAGCCAATCTGTGGAGAAACATTCTATTGCTCCCTTTCTGTTTCCCTATCGCTCATCACAGCAATGTGTGGGAGTGAAAAAAAGCCCAGTCGTCTTTCCCACTAATGAGGATTCCTGATGAGGATTCATTGGAATCTCCCCATTGCCTAAAGCAAAGCAATTCAGCCAAATATAACTGTTTCATGAAGATTTCCCACTGTCAGAATGCTATGCAAGTAGAATAACTACAGAAGTAATTATCCGACTCGATAGTGAGGGGAACAGACAGGAGATTCTGTGGCAGCAAAGGGAATCCGGAATGGTGTGTAGCGTCCCACATGCCAGGGTCCAGGATGTCTCAGAGCTGCTGCAGAATGTTCTCACCGGGGGTGGGGGTGGGGGGAAGCAGCCAGAGGTCATTGTGCACATTGGTACAAAGGAAAGAGTGACACAGGTACAAATCGTGATGACATCCTGCAGAGTAATTATAGAGAGCTAGGGAAAAGGAGAAAAGACAGTGGTAATATCCACTTTACTTCCAGTTCTCCGTGCTAGTGTGGGTAAGAACAGGAGGATATGGCAGATAAAGGGTTGGCTAAAGAATTGGTGCAGGGGGCAGAGACTTTTGGATCACTGGGATCTTTTGTGGGGCAAGGTGACGTGTTCAGGAAGGACGGGTTGTACCTGAACTGGAAGGGGACCAGTATCCAAGCAGGCAGGTTTGCAACTGCTGCAAGGGAGGGTTTCAACTAGATTGGCTGGGGTTGGGGAGTGATGGGATCCTCAACAGCAGGGAGAGAAGTGCGAGGCTGGAAGGAGATACAGTAATCAGAAATAGTAAAATGAAGAGACAGGTCAGGCTAGACAAAGACGGGGAGCAAGGAATGCCTGTTGGATTAAATTGCAACTGTTTCAATGCAAGATGGCTGACAGGTAAGGCCGATGAACTCAGGGCATGGATCGGTGCGTGGGACTGGGATATTATAGCCATTACTGAAACATGGCTAAGAGAGAGACAGCACCGGCAGCTTAATGTACCAGGGTTACAGGTGTTTTATACGGGACAGAGATGGTGGAAAGAGGAGACAGGGAGTTTCATTTTCGATTAAGGCGAGTAACACAGCAGTAAACAGAGATAAAATAACTGATGGATCATCCTGTGAGGATTTGTCTGGGGAACTAATAAATAAGAAGTGAATGGTGATAGGATTTGGATTGTACTATCGGCCCCCAAATAGTAAACAAGGAATTAGGAGAACAAAAATATGTAGACAGACTGGGGAGACTTGCAGGGCCAATAGGATTGCATTAGTAGGAGATTTTAATTTTCCTAACATAGACTGTAAATGACACAGATTTAAGGACTGAGATGGGGTGTATTTATTAAGTGTGCTCAGAATAGTTTCCTCAAGCAGTAAGTAGAGGGTGCAACTCGGGAATGGCCGAAGCGTGACCTACTCTAAGATCTAGGGCAGGACAGGTGACTGAGGTGAGAGTGGGGGAGCACTCTGGGACCCGTGACCATAGATGCATTAATTTTGAAATAGTTATGGAGAAGGACAAAACTGGCCCACATGTTCAAGTTCAAACTTGGGGCAAGGCGAAGTTTGATGAAATTAGACAGGAGCTTGTAAGGGTTGGTTGGTGGAGTTTGTTTGCAGGCGAAGGGACCTCCTGCAAGTGGAAGGCCTTTGAAAGTAAAATGTCTACAGTTCAAGGTCTATATGTTCCTGTGAGGGTAACAAGCAAGGTTAGTAGGAAGAGGGAACCTTGGATGTCAGGAGATAATGAGGCTTTGTCCAGCAAAAAAGGAGGCGTGGCTCAGGTCCAGGCAGCTGGGATCGAGGGAATACCTGGAGGTGTACAGGGGATACAGTAGTGTACTGAAGAAGAAAATCAGGACTGCGAAAAGGGGGCACAAGGTAGCCTTGGCTGAGAAGATTAGGGTGAATGCAAAAAGGTTCTTGAAGTATATTAAAGAAAAAGGAATAACTAAATAAGAATATGACCCCTCAAGATCCAAAGTGGACATGCATGTCTAGAACCGTAGGAGATTTGCGAGATTCTCAATGGATATTTCTCCTCTGCCTTTACCGTGGAGAAATACATGAAGACTTGGGAGCTTAACAAAGGTCGTAGGGTTATCTTGGGGTGAGTCAATATCACAGGAGAAGACGTGTTGGATATATTAGAATGTATGAAGGTGGATCAATCTCCTGGTCCGAAACAGATGCATCCAAGAATACTGCAAGAGACTACAGAGGAAACTACGGGGACCCTGGTTGATATTTTTGCATCAGCGTTAGCTACAGTTTAGGTTCCAGAATATTGGAGAGTAGCAAATGTGGTGCCATTGTTCAAGAAGGGAAGCAAAGAAAAATCTGGGATCTATAGAGCAGGAAACCTGTGGTAGGTACGTTACTTGAGAAGACTCTGAGGGATGAGATATACATGCTTTTGGAAAAATAAGGGTTGATTAGAAATAGTCTTTTTGACAGATTCCCTGCAGTTTGGAAACAGGCCATTTGGCCCAACAAGACCACACCAATCCTCCAAACTAACCCACCCAGTCCCATTCTCCTACTCTAGATTTACCCCTGACGAATGCACATAACACTATGGGTAACTTAGCATGGTCAATTCACCTGACCTATATGTCTCTGGATTGTAGACGGAAAGTGGAGCACGTAGAGGAAACCGGCACAAACATAGTGAGAATGTGCAAACTCCACACAGATAGTCACCCGAAGCTGGAACCAAACCCGGATCCATGGCACTATGAGGCGGCAGTACGAGCCACTGAACCACCATGCCACCCTTGCTTTTTTCAACACAGTTCAATGATACAGGGACAAAATTTATTCTGCCCTTCACCCATGATGCACGTTCCAGTATCACATACCACGGATAATTTATTTTCCACTGAAAATGTCATCTTATTATTATTTAGTATTATTTAGTTTGTTATTATTAATAATTATTATTAATAGATGTTTTTAGACTGGAACTATTGTATGGCTTTGTGAGTGGGAGATCATGCTGCTCAAATTTGTTTGAGTTCATTGATGAAGTGACCAGGAATGTTGATGAGGGCAGGGCGGTCGACATAGTCTGTATGGTTTTCACGGAGGCCTTTGACCAGGCTACCATTGATAGGATGGTCTGGAAGGTTAGAATCGCATGGAATCCAGAGGGAGCTGGCAAAGTGGACGCACAATTGGCTTCATGGTAGTAAGCAGAGGGGAATAGTGGAAGGATGCTCTCGGACTGGAGGCCTGTGACACATGAAGTGCCTCAGGGGTCGCTGCTGGGTCCCTTGCTGTTTGTTATCTGTATCAATGATATTCTTGCGAATGGACAAGGCATGATTAGGAAACTTGAAGATGACACTAAAAGAGGTGGTATCGTGGACAGTGAGGAAGTATATCAGAAATTGCACCAGGACCTTGTTCAAACTGGAGAAGTGGGCCGAGGAATATTTTGGCAACGCTAGATCAAGGTAGGAGTTTCATGGTGATTGGTAGGACCTTAAGGAGTGAAGCAGAGCAGAGGACCATGGAGTTTCAGTCCACCGTTCTCTGAAAGTGGGGTCATAGTTAGACATGGTAGTGAAGTAGGCTTTTGCCACACGAGCATGCATCGTTCAGGACATGGAGGAGAGCAGTTGGGAAGTTATGTTGTAGTTATACAGGATGTTGGTGGGGCTGCACTTGTCGTATTGTGTTCAGTTTTAGTCTCATTGCGATCGGAAGGATGTTTTTAATTTGGAATGTGTGCAGACGGAATTTATAAAAATGTTGCCAGGACTCAACCGTATGAATTATAGGGAGAGGTTGGACAAGCGAGGACATTTTTCTTTCGAGAATAGGAGACTGAATGGGATCTTATAGAAGTTTACACAGTTCGGGTGAATGGATCCAGCCTTTTTTTCCCTAGAGTTGGGGAATCGAGGAGGAGAGGGCATCAGTTTAAGGTGAGAGGGGAATGAATAAAAGCGAAACTGATGGAAACTATTTTACACAGACAGTGGTACACAAAGGGAATGAGCTGCCAACGGAAGTGGTTGAAGCATTTATATTAACGATATTTAAACGGCATTTGGGCAAGTACATGGACAGGAAAGGACGAGAATGCTATGGGCCAAGTGCTGGG
The DNA here is from genome assembly GCF_047496795.1 of Chiloscyllium punctatum. NCBI lineage: Eukaryota > Metazoa > Chordata > Chondrichthyes > Orectolobiformes > Hemiscylliidae > Chiloscyllium > Chiloscyllium punctatum. The sequence continues at coordinate 20,794,458 of NC_092767.1, forward strand.
AAATGAGGTTAGTGTGGTTGGATATTTGGGTCAGCATGGACGAGTTTGGACCAAAGGGCCTCTCTGCCTCTCTCCCTGCTGTAGGACTTGATGACTCTGCAAATAGAACAGCATTTGTGTCAAACTGTCATTTTTCCTTTGGTCATGAGTTTGAATCATATTTGGACAATATTCTTTCAAGTTAACTTTGCAGATATTTTGCTTTTCAGTTTGTTATCAACAATACGTGTGTGTGTCCGTGTGTCCGTGTGTGTGTGTGTGTGTGTGTGTGTGTGTGTGTGTGTGTGTGTGTGTGTGTGTGTGTGTGTGTCTGCGTGTATTTCTCAGTATTTTTCAAAGAAAAATATCAATGTACATATTTGCAATATCCTCTCGTCATTCCTCTTTCCATCATAGTTTGAGCAACTTTGTTTTGGTCATAAACGTGTTGTTTTAGCAGATTAAAGAAATCTGCCTGCTTTGTTCCTCGCACTGACCCTGACACACTCTGAGAACTATATCATTTACCATACCACCAACGTAGTAGTAATTATTTTTTGTGGTCAGTATCAGCCAACGTTAGTGTCGAGGAGTTCGTTGGAGGAGAATCTGAGGGATAGGATTTACATCTATTTAGAAAGACAAGGACTGATTAGGGATAGTCAATATGGATTTGTGTGATGGAAATCATGTCTAATTAAAGTGATTGAGTATTATGAAAAGGTGACAAAGAAGATTGAAGAAGACTCTGTGGTATAAATTGTTTACACAGACTTCAGCAAGGTATTAAATAAGGTTCCCCATCGTAGACAGATTACTAAAATTAGGTTATATGTAATCTGGGAAAAACTAATCAATTGGATACAAAATTGGATTGAAGGTAATGGATTGTTTTCCAGACTGAAGACCTGTGGCCAGCGGCGTGCTGAAAGAATCAGTGCTAAGCTCACTGCTTTTCCTCACTGCTATAAACAACTTTGAAGTGATTATCGGAGGCATGGTCAGTAGGTTTACAGATAACATCACCAAAGTGGTGCAGTGGACAGTAAAGAAGATGATCTCAGAATATAACGGGATCCTTGACCATCAATGAGCCAAGAACTGACAGATGGAGTATAATTTAGATATTTGTGAGGTTTTGCATTTTGGTAAGTTAAAGCAGGGTAGTGCCCTGGGGAATGTTGCTGAACAAAGATAACGACGGGTGAAGATTCATAGTTCCTTGTAAGTGCAGTTTAGGTCGGTAGAGTGGTGTTGAACGTGATTGGCATGCTTGCCTTAATCGTCAGAGCATTGAGTATAGGAGTAGAGGTAGGGTGTTGCGCTTGTACAGGACGTAGGTGAAGCCACTTTAAGAATACTGCGTACATGTCAGTTGAGTCTGCTAAAGGATGGATTTTGTTAAGCTTGAAAGGGTGCAGAAAAGATTTACAAGGATTTTCTGGAACCTGCGGGTTTGAGCTACAAGGAGATGGTGAACAGGTTGAGGCTTTTCTCCTGGCCTATCAGAGACTGAATGGTGACATGACAGAGGTTTAACAAGTCCTGAGGGGTATGGATGGTCTGAATGGGTAATATCTTTTTCCCAGTGTAGGTGCATCCAGAACTAGACGGCGTAGTGTGAAGGTGACAGGGCAAAGACTTAGAAGGGACCTGAGGGGAAACCTTATCATACAGAGGCTGGTGGGTGTACTGTCAGAGGAAGTGGTGAAAGTGGGTACAATTACACGTCTAAAATGTATCTGGATAGGTACATAAATAGAAATGGTTAAGAGGGATGTGGGTCAAATGCTGACAAGTTGGACGAGATCTGATTAAGATGCCTGATTGGCCTGGACAATTTGGACAAAAAGGATCTATTTCCACACAGTATGACTCTCTTATTCTCACAACAGGATGAGGGAAAATTCATAAAGGGCCATTCGAATGGGAATTCTCTTCCCCAAAATTTTGTGGTGCCTCTCTGATTACAAGTATTCACAGCTGAGTTAGTTAAAGTTTTGACAGAGAAGTGTTTCATGGATAATGGGACACAGGCAGGAAAATGGGGCTCAGACCACAATCTGATCAGCCACAATCTTAATGCCTGGTGGAGAGGGCTCAAATTCTCTAATGTCAAACTTCTGCTCCTCAGTCCCATGTTTCTGCATTCCATTCAACCCCTCAAACCTGCTAGCAATGGCTTCCCCTCTCTGTAACTTGTGCTTCATTTGTTGATCATGTTGTAGACCCAGATTCACTGTGAATACAGCCCCCAAATCTCACCCAGCGATGGATCACAAAATCCGCTGGTCTCACTGATTGCAGCATTCCATAAAAGACCTTCCAGGAAAATAACACCAACTAACTTTCCAATAACAGAATGGGAGAACATCAGAAACAGAGGCAGGTCATTCACATCCTAAGCCTGTCTTGCCCTTCACTAAGATCAATCTGACCTGCTCCAAGTCTCAAATCTTCCTCAATGTCCAAGTCTTCTTGAGCACTTCCATAGAAAACAGAACAAAGAACAGTAATTATTTGAAGATGCCGGTGTTGGAATGGAGTGTACACAGTTAAAAATCACACAACACCAGGTAATAGTCCAACAGGTTTCTTTGGAAGCACACCAGCTTCCTCAGCATCGCCCCTTCATCAGATGCTAGTGGAGGGCTCAATCCTAACACAGAAATTATAGCACAAATTTGCAGTGTGATGGAACTGAAATTATACATTGAAAATTTGATTGTTAAGCCTTTCATCTGTTAGAATACCATGATAGTTTCTCTTCTTTCATATGTAAATCACAAAACCTTTTTTTTAAAGTTGCATTCTCAGGTTAACTGTCAACAATGGTGATGCCTAGACAATATGGTGAAAGTGTTGCCACCCTGTGTTCTCTCTCTATACCACGATGTTTACATTGATTCTAATGTAAAAATGAGATAACAGTGTTTTACATGAATTCATGCAGTTTTTGAGCTCAGAGTTCTACATGAATGCATACAGTTCGGACCTTCATCACTCGACGTTGTGCCATTTATCCTACTCTAAGATCAGACTAATCTACATGTTTCCGTTCACTTTGTTCCATGTGCCTATCCAAGAGTTTCTTAAGTTTCCCTCATGTATTTGACTCTACTATCGCTGCTGGCAGTGCATTCGACTCACCCACCACTCTCTGTGTAAAGAATCTACCGCTGATATCTTCCCTAAACCTTCCTCCAATTGCCTTAAAATTATGTCACCTAGTCATAGATATTTCTGCCCTGGGAAAATGCTTCTGGCTATTCACTCTCTCTATGACTCTCATCATCTTGTACACCTCCAGTGAGAAAAGCCCTCTCTCCTCATGGCTTCCTCATAAGACCTGCCCTCCAGTTCAGGCAACATCCTGGTAAATCTCCTCCTGGTAAGTCGCACTTAATTAGATTTAATTATGACCTCTCCACTTTTTAGAGTCATTCATTGCACAAAGGAAGATGATTATCATTGGTGGGCATCAATCATCTCAGCCGTGGGATACATCTGCAGGAGATCCTCAGCGTGGCTTCCTCAGCCCAGGCATTTCCAGTTTGTCATCACATAATCCCTACAGTGTGGAAGGAGTCTATTCAGCCCACTGCGTCCAAACTGAGCAGATTGGATTCCCGACACTGTGGATACAAGCACTGCGGCCCAACCAGCCCACACCGACCCTCCGAAGAGTAACCCACCCAGACACATTTCCGTCTGACTAATGCACCTAACATAATGGACAATTTAGCATGGCCAATTCACCTGGCCTGAACATCTTCGGACTATGGGAGGAAACCGAAGCACCCGCAGGAGACTTATGCAGCCAAGTGGGGAACGCGGAAACTCCACACAGACAGTTGCCCAAGACTGGAATCGAACCTGGGACACTGGTGCTGTGAGGCAGCAGTGTTAGTTGCTTAGCCACCGTGCCAGCAGAAAAGGGGGCATTCACTGAAATTTACAAAATTTCCAGGACAAGTTGTCCCTCTTCAACTCTTGAAACAGTCTGTGACCATGTACAGCAAGACGTGGACAACATTCAAGATCGTACTGTTAAAGTCTGGGGAACATTTATGAAACAGCACAGTACATTTCCACAGTAAAAAGAGGATTTTATTCAGCACCTCAATCTGGTTTCACAAGAATATGGGGAAGCCATTCATCCCATCAAAACTACTGCGCAAGAAGAAGGATGGACCATTCATACCCTCCTGCCTGTTGCACAGGAAGACAGGGAGTCTGTTCTCTCCCACTTGTGACGGACATGGGATCAGAAAGAGCCATTTCATACCCGGAGTCACTTACAAAGGAACAGGAAGAGGTTATTCAGCTTGTCAAGCCACTAACACAGGAACAGGGAAGTGTCAGAGATGCTCCATCATCACAAACAAATGGAGCAGGGGCTACACAGACAGACTGCTCCAATTTGATCCAAATAGCTTAATTACTCATGGTACATATGTGTTACTTTAACATGGTTTTCTGGCAGTCGGAATGGAGCGAACATTTTTCAGCCATTCTCCAAGTTATCTTCCATCTCCAAGAGGGCAGTCCCATGATCTCCGTGGAGGTGGGAAACCGGTGAGGAATAACAAACTGTTTCAGAATGAAGGTATTTTGGCTGCTGACAGGATTATGTACAAAGTGACAGTCAATGCAGTGTCACACAGTAACTGTGCATTAAAGTGTTCAGAGTTCATTCAGAGCCTGCACCTCTCTGTCAATCGACATGGGAGCTCTTCAGATGCACATAAACTGTCGTGAATCAAACATCCAATGAAAAGTATGACATTGTCACCCCATTCAGCTGTTTGGGACATAATGAGTTGCTGTCCATACCCATCAAGCTTAAACTTCTTATTCTCTCACAGCGCTAAAGATTAAACACATAGTTACTGCGCTCTCTCCTCATGGTAACATCATGCCAGTGTTTAGTCTGGTAAAATTCCCGTACACTCTCTCAGTGACAAAGGGATCATTGTTTATAAAGCAGACCAAACCTTTACACAAAGCACCAAATACTTTCTCAACAAAACACGATCATTGAGAAAGATATTCTAACTTTGATACTTCAATCATTTTGCCTGAAGAGCCACATATCATTTACTTTCTGCCCCTGTATGAATTCTGTCAGTGAATTATGACCAAGGACATCCAGGTCCTTTTCAACAAAAGCACTCGCCAACCTCTCTACCATTTAATAAATATAAATGTACATGATGATATTTGTTGTTCACACCTGAATCATTTTTATACGTTGTGAACAGCTGTTGCCCAAACACTGATCCTGCTGCCACCCATCAATCCTTCAGTCCAGCGAAAAACAGTATTCTTCTCGTATCTTCATTACCCAATTTTTAATCTATGTGGTGTATATTCCACCCCTACCTATCTATGGACTCTAACATTCCCCATTCACCTGTATTCAAACATGTCAAACGTCTTCTACAAATACAAATACTCCACTCCCATTGGTTCTCAACTGTCGATGTCACAACGGACCATCTCCACAAACAGGTTTATCAAAGATCATTTCCCTTTCCTGAATTTAGGCAGAATGTACCAAATTATATAATTATTCTCCAAATTTCTAGTTGTCACATTCCTTATAAAAGGTTCCAATATTTTTTTTCCCTCAGCTGACATCAAGCTATTTAGTTTTCTGTTATCCTACTCCATCCTGTTTTAAACAATGAAGTTTACAATAGTTGTTTTCCACTCTGCAGCATCCTTTCCAGAATCTAACTAGCTTTGAAGAATAATCAGTAATTCTTTCATTAGCTCTGATCTCATCTCAATCACTCTGGGATGGAGCTCATCAGATGCAGCAACTTATGAAACTTCAATTCAATTAGATTTTCAATAATATACTCTTCATTAATTCTGATTTCCTGCAGTTTCCCATTTTGACCAGTCACTATTTTCCCCAATATTTCTGGAAATTAGTTTCTGTACCTTCCTCTGTGGAAATGGAACCAAAGTATTCCTCTCAGCAGGTAGATGGCTGCAGTCAGCTCGTGAATATATTGGAGAACTGCACTTCAGAGATGGTGGATATATTACCCACTGCTGCCTGCAAAGTTCCAGTATCAGTCCAGTTTAATTCATCGTGAGTGCCAGCACAGTCCTGTCCCTGGTATGAGACTACAGGTTATAATGAAGGAGGGGATACAGCTCAGTGACAAACTCAATTTTGAGACAAGCTGGTAATACACATTACACCTGAATAGGTGCAGCTTAGACAAATCTTCCTGGAAATCCCAGAGAGTATAGGACAGTGCCCTGCTCCTCCCAGTTTACACAGCTTCCCTTCTTTGTAGTCTCAGCTCCATTTGTTTATCATGGACCCAGACACACTGTAAATGCAGTATTCAGGGTGGGGTCCCCAGACCCTCGGGGCTCCCTGAATGAACCCAGTAGCTGACATCACAATCCTGAGAACACCATCTACAGAACGTCCACTGACTTTCTAGATGACAGCAGCAAGTCAATTCCCCACACCCACAGTGCATCCATTCAGTGTTGAAAATGCCTCGGTCTCCTCAGTTTCTCTTCCTGGCTGAGAAAGCTGTTACATCTCCACACATTCGCACAGTAACAGTTCCTCTCTCCAGAGAAGCACTTGACAATGGAACATTACGTTTCTCTCTATCTCAGCGACTATAAGTATTGCTGATGGAGTTGATCACCACACTCAGAGAGGAGAGATAGAGGAACATTACTCACGGTAAGCAGGGACATCCCGTAATAAATATGATATTCAGGAATATGGGAAAAGGGGAATTGTTAGAATAACTTCCCATTCTGTTTTCCTTCCAGTCCATCATCAGCAATCATTTTGCTTGCTTTTCCTTTCTCTCTCTCTCTCTCTCTCTCTTTTTGGACATCATCCACTGAACACAAACCTCCCACTCACCCTTCCAACCATCCCTGATATAATAATATTATTTCTCAGTTGTATTCAGTTTTGATAGGTTCACTGAACTCGAAACGCTATTTGTGTTTCTTCCGACAGACTGCCATACCGGCTGAGATTCTCCAACGTTCTTTCAGACGGTGGAGAATTTTATTTCAGATCGCCAGCATCCGCATTTCCTTGGTTATTTCACCTTTAATGTTGTTGTTTCGCGGGATGCCAGCATCACTGCCAAGGGCAGCATTTGTTGTCCATCCTAACTGCCCTTGACCACGCAGCCGATTGTCAAGGCAATGCAGCGGCAACCATATTGTTGTGGGTCTGAGGTAACACTTAGTTCAGACAGGGCAAACATGTTAGGTTTCTTTACCAAAGGTTATTAATAAACGAAGAAAAGAAATCCTGATGGTTTATCGTTGCCATGAGTGAAATTAGGTTTCATTCCAATTTTTGTCATTGGAATTTAAATTTAGTCACCGACTGTGATAGGATTTCAGACAATGGTCTTAGAATCATAACCCGTGCCTCTGAATTACACAGTCAGTGACATTATTACTCTGTTAAACATTCCCTGTTGTGAAGTAACTGTAGAGACAAGAACAAGTTTGTGGTCAAAATATTTGTAACTGGAAGAGAGGTCAGAAGTGAACTGGAGCCATAAAATCTGTTGTTAACGAAAGGGGTAGGTGATGGCGAAGTCAGCAACAGAACTCAGGCAGAGCTGGAGGTTGGGGATATTATGAAGTTGGTGTCAGCAGGTTTGAGCACAGAGAGAATATGGAGACCGAAAATAGTTCACGGTAAAAAGGGACTCAAGTTTCCGAACAGTCTTGTTCCTTCTCAGATGTTTATGAGTAAGTAGTTTGAAAATGCATGAGAAGGAAGTGGCGTTTGTGACTGAAATTTTATGTATTTGTTAAATATAATTAACCAGAATAGCAACAACATTCAGAATCATTTATAGAATCGACAGAGATAGACTTACCAGCAACACCAATAATAGCGAGGATGGGATAGTACCCTGCTTGTTTAATCATCAGTACGGCTTGTGTCCGCAACTCTAACCGTGGCCAAAATGAGAAAGCCAATAAAGACCCCAGGATAAACTCCTGCCCACTGTTGTAACATTCCAGTCTAATGTTCCCAGATTCTGATCCATTGTTAGAAAATTCCAGTCTAATGTTCTCAGATTCTGATCCATTGTTGGAACATTCCAGCCTAATATTCTCAAATTCAAATCCATTGTTGGAACATTCTAATGTTCTCAGATTCTGGTTTCTCTCTCTTTCTCTATAGATGCTGATCCCAATCTTGTTGAGGTTGACTCTGCGCTGAATACTGTGGCATTATAAGTTGAAAGAAGTCCATAATTATGGAAGAGGGAAAGCCTCCAGTGACCCAGTTAGAACCAGGAAGACTGATACTAATCACAGAGAATGTTGGATTCCTTGGATGCTGCCTGACCTGCTGCGCTTTTCCAGCAACACGTTTTCAGCTGCTATTAATCACAGCCACAGAACAAACAGCTCCAGTTAACCCATTTCACGGCAACTCTGATATATCACAATAATTGTTGTGGGTGGCATTTTGATATCGATGATTATTGGTGTAATGGCATATCTCCAGTTGTAAACATAGAGGTCGGGGAGCGAGATAAATCTTTCTCTTCACAAACTGAATGATTCTGCTATGTTTTGGCAGTGGAGGAATTGCTGGGCTCCCGAGGCCGTTTGTGTCTGATCACCAGGCCTGCTGTATCTTTTCATTTTATTTATTTATGTTTAACTTTGACTTTTGTCTGTCCAGCATTTAACGCTGAGGTGGGTTTAGGCATTTTTGAGAGACACCGACAGGGCCATAGACGATGTAGATACAGCCCATTCCTTGTGTTCTTGCAGTCGCTGCCTGGTCCTGTGGAGTAATGGTCGAACTCTCACAGAACCAGGATTCTTAGTTTTACCTTTCGGTAGTTATTGCGGGGGTCTCAGCAGAGTTGGAATGCAGTAAATCTCTACCGGGTGCTACACACTCTCTCTGTGATTTCTCTCAGAACTGTCTATTGATGGTCTTTACTTCTGGATTGGAGAACTGCATGTGAGACAATCTGTTTCCTGCATTTGTTTTTTGAAAGAAGTGTGCTTATTGGACGATACCATATTGGAGCAGTTACTGTATAGCTATTAAGTAAACTATTATTCTGCTAAGTTTTCCAACAGAATTAAGTTATTGCAATTTCCTCTTCCTTTTGTTGTCTTTTCTCGACAGTATTCGAATAAATAGTGTTTTGCTTAATGTCGAATATTTTTACCAAGTCAATTCTATCTGAAACACATCACCTCATATTTACCAGTGGAATGGGCCGAGCTGGAGGAGTGATAATCATGTAAAGATTTATATCGGATACTGAATCCACCTCTCAGATCCAGCCCGGATACGTATTAGCCCTGATGTGTCCTACTCAGCATGAAGCACTGCGCAGACCACGCTGGTGTACTGCTCAGCAATCCGTCCAGGATCTAACAATGTTTAGAACTCACCAGCTCACGACTTATCTGTCCAACAGGCACTGATCTATAAACTTGGACTAGATAATCTTTTCAGCACAGGGTGCTGTGCAGAACACACAACGGCATTGTTTTGTACACACGAACTGGATATCTGTGCAGCATGGGGAGCTGTGCAATGACTAGCAGATAATTTATCTAATAATGTGGAGCAGTTATCTTCCAAGCATACACAGCTATGTACACCAATCACTGCATTGCTGCGTAACACTGTGTTAGATCACTGCCCAGTGCGGGGGAGCTTGCAGCTCATGCTGCAAATGAGAGGATGTGCAGCGTCCTCCATTTCCAGCTCCATATCTACATTGTGGCATGACACAGGGGTGCTGTGGATGTGAAACTCACTGCCAGACGGAGATGGCCAGGGCATCAGTTTAAATACCAACAAATCGGAGGAGCTTGGTGAAAAGAGAGGGGGAGATTGAGAGAGAATTTCACAGAAGGATCTGATGGTAGGTTTAAAAATTGTGGAATGAGAACATTTCGATAGTATCTTGCAATATAGGTCACTATTTCCAGGAATGATGGGTGAGCAGGATATTGGTGTAAGTTAAGATGATGGAGAGTTTTGGATAAACATTTGCCCTGCAGTATTGTAACTGGGAGTAGGATCAGCAGAGTCTTCGACTCAATGGGCTGAATCGAACAATAGTTTGTCTCAGTGCCATTTTCATTGAGTGTGACAGAAGGAATGTCTGCACGAGGCAGAGCTGGTTTCCTGGTGTTATCTTATCGAACTCACCTCGTTACCTACCCACCCCACCCCATGGTGTTCCTCTCATTCAATACCAGCCCGATTTTCCCAGACATCATGGCTGCAGTTGCACACCATCGCTCGAGTACCCCAGCATATTCAGTGATCCGTGCCACTGCTGCCATCGTTAAAAGGCCAATGGGCACACGGTTGAGCTTTCTCAGTTTGAGGCTGCCCTGCACAGTTTACCCCGAGCATGGCAGATTGGGAATTACACCACAGCTTGTCGACAGGGGCATGGAATTCCTGGTGAATTGTCTAGTAGAGAGCGGGACCATTCTCTTCCCAGAGGGAGCCGCACCACCAGACTCATCAAACATGATCTGAGCACACCACTCAGCTGAGTGCAGTATCTGCGGTCCAAAGAAAAGTCCAACAATACAGTAAAATCATCAATAACCTTCTCCACTCTGTCAGGATAAGGCTCACCGTATTCTCTTTACTCTCTCACACTCACTGTATATCTGTTAGCGCCTTCCCCAGAATAAGGCTCCATGACTCTCACCACTGCAATGCAGCACCTTCTCTCTCCCTCTCTCTCACCTACGCAAAACCCCCACATGTTTATAAAATGTTCTTATGAGTGCAGTTTCTAGAATTCTCTGGATGATGTCATTTGTACAATGTTCCAGATAATTTTCAAAATAATTCAACTTTAGCAAAATTTTCATCCTCCAGTATGGAACACATCAGAGGAAGGAGCAGAGTTTTACTTTTTTCAAAATCACTCAGGATGAAAGTGCCTCATGAGGCCATTAAGCCTCTCAAATATGCTCCATAATTCAGACAAAGGGAACACCTAAACACTTGAAGACTCACTCTCTTCTTGAAGACAGGTGCCACATTGGAGTTTCGCCAGTTTCACTGGAACACGCCTGTAATATCGAGAGTTATGGAATATTTCACACAGTGCCACCAGTCACTCTGTAACCACTTCTTTTAAAGCAAGCTATGAATTGCTGATGAGTTGTTTACCCTTGGACTTTTCTGTTTGAGAAAGGCCTTGTTTGTTTTGTTAGAGACTATGCAAAACTTTCATCTGACTACAATTTTTATTTATAATGTTGAAACTCTTTGTGCCTTCCCCTGTGAGGAATGATGTAAAATACTGTTTTAAATTCTCTGCCTGTTCCCTGAAACCGCTTCCCCAGTCACATCTTCCCTATGTCCCACATATTCTCTCCTGCCTTTCTTCCAAGGGTCACAGATAGGTCATGAACTTTTTTTATTTGATATGGGAAAACTCTTGCGGTTAGTTTCTTTTCATATATCTTGCCACTTTTGGAATAGTTTTCTTTGTATTTTGTTTTATACAATCTGCTTCTGGTTCCAGAAGTAAACTTCCCAAATGTGGCCACGCCAGAGAGCCCCACTCTGAATTCTTCAGTTTGTGATTGATTAGCAAACTTCACAGTCTTTGTGCATCATGGGTGGTTCATCTTCACATCTTCATATCATCTTCTTTTTGACCAGAGTCAATCATTACTGAGCGTTATTAAGCAGTATCTGCTTAAATGATTCCCCCACCCCCCCCACACACACACATCTGCTGACCTTCACCTATGTCTGTTTTCACACTCCGTTTTTGACCAGAAAGATGACATAAATCTGCATTTGAAATACCTGGCTCTTTTCAATCATTGAGGGGGAACCTATGGATGTGGCTGAACATATGATCAGCTGAGGGTGTCTCCATTCTCACAGTTTCCCTGCCTCTGTCATTTCTGTGAGATGATGCCGCACTCCTTTGGGAAGCTTCATACATGTCATCCTTTTCATTCAAACAAGAAAACCCTTCACTCTGATGGACTGAGCTTTCAGCTGTGTCTGTCCCGTCTGCCTCATTTCTGCCCTCACTCCATCCCCTCCTCCCCAGAACAATGATAGATCTCCCTTGTCCTCACTTCCTACTGCACGAGGATCTACATTCACTGAATCATCCTCCACCGCTTCCACCACCTCCAGCAGGACAGCACCATCAAACACGTCTTCCCCTCCCGTCCACTGTCAGTATTCCACAGGGACCACTCCTTCCGTGGCACCCTCCATCATCCCGAACACTTCCGCACACCCCCATGGCACCTTCCCATGTAAATGCAGAAGATGCAACATTTGCCCATTCACCTCTTCCCTCCTCACTGTCCAAGGCCCTAAATACACCTTCCAGGTAAAGCAATATTTCACTTGTACATTTTCAATCCAGTCTCCTGTCGTTGCTGCGCACAATGCAGTCTCCTTTACATTAGTGAACCAAACAGAAACTGCTTTGAGGAACATCTCCACTCTGTCTGTATAAATGACCCTGGCCTTCTGATTGCTCCCCATTTCAATAACCTACATTGCTCTCATGATTATGAGAATGCTTTGAGGAGTTAATGATGGGTTGGACCAGAGAGTGTTTTCTATCTGAACTTCCAGAAGGCCTCTGAATTGGTACTGCACAGGAAGCTGCAGAGGAAGATAAGGACTCATGGAGTCAGAGGCCAGATACTACGATTGATAAAAGGTTGGATCTCTGGCAGGATGCAGAGTTAGAATAAAATTGTCCCTCTCAGGAAGGCCGCCGGTGCCTACCAGTGTTCCACAAGAGCCAATGTTGGGACCACAACATTTCACTTTTTAGGTTAATGAACTGAGTGGCGGGGCAGAAGGCATTCTGGCTACATTTGCAGATGATGCAAAGATAGGTGGAGGGGCATGTAGTATTGAGAAGGCAGCGAGCCTGCAGAAAGATTTCGACAGTTTAGGAGAGTGGGAAAAGGAGTAGCAGATGGAACACAATGTGGGAGAGTGTGAGGTCATGCACTTTGGTATGAAGAATACAGGCATTGTCTACTTACTAAATGGGAAAAAAATCAGAAATCTGAGTAACAAAGAGACTTGGATTCCAAGCCCAGGATTCTCCTTAGATAAACTTGCAGGTTGAGTCAGTTAAGAAGGCAGATACAAAGTTGTCATTCATCTCGAGAGGAGTAGGATATAATGGTGGGGATTCTGAGGGTTTCTAAGGCTCTGGTCAGACCACATTTCCAGTATTTTGTGCCTCATACCTCAGGAAGGATGGATTAGCCTTGGTGTGTGTCAAGAGAAGGTTCACCAGAAATGAAAAGCTTAACACATGAGGAACGTTGGAGGACACTGGGTTTATACTCGATGGAGATCAGAAGGATGAGGGGGGATCCAGTTGAAACTTACAGAATACTGAATGACCTGGATACAGACAAAACTGGTAGGACGTTTACACTGGCAGGAGGACACAAGCTTAGAGCAAAGGGAAAATCCATTAGAATGAAGATAAGATGAAACGTCTTTAGCCAGAGAGTGGTGAAATTGTGGAATTCCTTACCACAGACGGCTGTGGAAACCAGATCATTTGGCACCAACGATATAGCCAGGAAAGGGACTGAGGATCTGAAAAGTGACCTCAGAGAGTTAGTTTGGAAGCTGAAGAGCAGGACGAGTAGAGTAGTGATCTCAGGTTTGCTACCAGTGCCACGAGCTAGTTAGATGAGGATGAGTCAGCGAATGCAGCTTTACACGTGACTGCGAGGTTGGTGCAGGAGGGAGGGCTTCAGATACCTAGACGTCGGGATACATTCTGGGTAAGGTGGGACCTGTACATGAAGGACGGGTTGCACCTGAACTGGAGGGGCACAAATGGCCTGTTTGGGAGGTTTGCTTGTGTGATTCTGGCGGGTTTAATCTAGTTTGGCAGGGGTGTAGGAATCAGACCACATGTCTGAGAGGGGGTTAGTTGCAGACGGGACAGCGACCGGGTATATTGAACCTATCAGGAAGGTTTCTCACGCAATGAAACAAAGGGATTAGGAAAAGTGCGTCTGCTTTAATGCAAGGAATGTTCGAAATAAGAGTTTGAAATTAGAGCATGGATCAGTACTTGGGGCTACAATGTCGTGGCCATAACGGAGACGTAGGTTTCACAGGGACAGGGATGGTTGCTTGATGTTCCAGGGTTTAGAACGTTTAAAAATCTTTAGGAGCGGCACGGTCGGCGCAGTGGTTCGTACTGCTGCCTCACAGCGCCAGAAAACCGGGTTCAATTCCCACCTCAGGGAACTGTCTGTGTGGAGTTTGCCTTTTTCCCCGTGGGTTTCCTCTGTGTGCTCCTGTTTCCTCCCATAATCCAAAAATGTGCAGATTGGGTGAATATGTCGTGTTAGATGAACGGGTAAATGCAGAGGAATGTTTCTGATTGGGTTGCTCTATGGAGGGTTGGTGTGGACTTGTTGGGCTGAAGGCCTGTTTCCACACTATAAGTAATCTCATCTAAAAAAGAACAGGGTGTGTGGAAAATGAGGAGACGGTATAGCATTGCTTATCGGAGAGTGCGTCACAGCTACAGAAATGAAGGTTGTTGAGGAAGATTTGTCTACTCAGTCAGTATGGGTGGAAGTTAGGAACAGCAAGGGAACAGTCACCGCATTAGTGGGTTTCCTACAGACCACGTAATAGCAGTGGAGAGATTGAAGATCTCATAGGCGGGCAGATTCTGGAAAAATGCAATAGCAGCAGGATTATTGTTATGGGTGATTTCAACTTTCCAACATCAACTGGAACCTCCTTAGGTGCAGATGGTGTGGATGAAGCCGTTTTTGTCAGGTGTGTTCAAGAGGGTTTCCTTGCTCAGTATGTAGACAGACAGACGAGGGGAGAGGCTATTTTGGATTTGGTGCTCGGCAACGAGCCAGAACAGGTGTCAGAACTCACGATGGGAGGGCACTTTGGTGAAAGTGATCACAACTGCCTCACATGTGGCATCGTCTGGGAGAGTGAAAGGAGCAGTTTCCGAGGGAAGATATTTAATTCTGGAAAAGGAAATTATGATGCTATCAGACAGGAGTTGGGAAGTACAGACTGGGAGCAATTGTTCCACAGAAAGGGCACAGCAGACATGTGGAGACTGTTTAAGGAGCAGGTGTTGCGAGTGATACATAAATGTGTTCCTCTGAGACAGGTAAGAAGGGGTAAGATTAAGGAAACTTGGATGACGAGAACAGAGGAACGTCTCGTCAAAAGGAAACAGGCAGCTTACGTAAGATGGGGGAAGCAAGGATCGAGCACAGCTTTAGAGGATTACAGGCTTGCTAGAAAGGAGCTCAGAAATGGACTAAGGCGAGCCATGGTGGGGCACGAAAAAGGCTTGGCAAGAAGGATTAGGGAGAATCTAAAGGCATTTTTCTCAGACATGAGGAATAAGAGAATAATCAGCGAGTAGGTAGGGCCGATCAGGGATAGCGTAGAGAACGTATGCGTGGAGTCTGAGAAGATAGGGGAAGCCCGAAATGAGTTTTTTGCTTCTATTTTCACCAAGCAAAGTGAACTTGTTGTAAATGACAACTTAGAGGAGCTGGGCCAGATCAGTCTTGACCAGGTCAAGATTGATGAAGTTGATGTGCTAGCAATTTTGGAAAACTTTAAGATGGATACGTCCCCAGGACCAGATTTATCCTAGACAGCTCCAGGAAGCGAGAAAGGCGGTTGCTAAGCTGCTGGTGAGGATATTTGCCTCCTCATTCCCCACAGGAGTCGTACCGGAGGATTGGAAGGAGGTGCATGTTGTTCCTTATTTCACGAAGGGTAATAGGGAAATCCCTGGCAATTAGAGACCTGTCAGTCTTACGTCTGTGGTCAGCAACGTTTGGAAAAAATACAGAGGGATTTGATTGATGACTATTTGGCAAAGCATTGTGTGATTAAATCTGTCAGCATGGCTTTGTGAGGGACCGGTCATTCCTCACAAATTTTATTGATTTCTTTGAGGAGGTGTCAAGACAGGTCGACGACGGTCGAGCAGTGGACCTGGTGTGTGTGAACTTTAGCAAGGCATTTGATAGGGTTCCCCATGGAAGGCTCATTCATAAAGTCAGGAAGTATGGGATACAGGGAGATTTGGCTATCTGGATTCAGAATTGGCTGGCTGGCAGAGGCAAACAGTGGTTGAAGATGGAAAGTATTCTGTTTGGAGGACAGTGTTGAGAGGAATCCCACAGGGCTATGTCCTTGGGCCTCTGCTCTTTGTAGTTTTTATAAATGACTTGGATGATGTGGTTGTGGGGTGGATTAGTAAATTTGCAAATGACACAAAGGTTGGAGGTGTCGTCGATAGTATAGAGGGTGACTGTAGGCTGCAGCGTGACATAGACAGTATGCAGAGCTGGGCTGAGAAATGGCAGAGGAGTTCAACCTGGGTAAATTAGAAGTGATGCATTTTGGAAGGTCAAATTCGAATCCTGAATATAGCATTAAATATAGGATTCTTGGCTGTGTGGAGGAACAGAGGGATCTGTGTGCGCAAATTTGCTACCCAAGTGGATAGGGTGTCAAGAAAGCATACGGTGTTTTGGCTTTCATAAACAGGGGGATAGAGTTTAAGAGGAATGAGGTTTTGCTGCAGTTCTACATGTCCCTGGTGACACCACACTTGGAATATCATGTCCACTTGTGGACCCTATACTATAGGAAAGATACAGAGGCTTTGGAGAGGGTGCAAAGAATGTTTACCAGGATGCTGCCTGGACTGAGGGCTTGCTTTATGAAGAAAGGTTGAACAAGCTTTAACCTTTCTGTCTGGAGACAAGGAGGAGAGAGGAGATCTGATCTGTAGAAAATAATGAGAGGAATAGAGAGAGTCAATACCCAGAGACTTTTCCCCAGGGTAGGATTGACTAGTACGAGAAGTCATAGTTTGAAGATATAAGGAGGAAGGTAAAAGGGAGACGTCAGAGGTAGATTCTTTACGCAGAGAGTTGTGAATGCATAGAATGCATTGCCAGCTCTGATGCTGGAAGCAGAGTCCCTGGGGACATTTAAGCGACTGCTGGACATGCACATGGATAGCAGTGAGCTGAGGGGGGCGTAGGTTAAATTCCTACATTTTACATTAGGATTCAATCTCGGGACAACATCGTGGCCCAAAGGGCCTGTTCTATGCTGTACTGTTCTATGTTCTATTTTCTATTTAGTATACTTAAAACAAACTCAGATAAGTTCTTGCTTGACAAGGGGATCAAAAATAACTGACAGGAAGAGGGAAATGGTGTTGAAAATCTATCATTCGTGATCGAATGGCGGAGCAGACTTGATGGCCCGAATGGCTTCATTTCTGCTCGTATAGTTTTGTGGCCTTATAATATTTCGGTCCTGGATGGCGCGGTGTCTCAGTGGTTTGCACTGCTGCCTCATAGTATCAAGGAACTGGGTTCGATTTGCTCTGGGTGTTCTAGTTTCCTGCCACAGTTCAAAGTTGTGCAGGTTAGGTGAACTGGCCATGCTGATGCCGATTGTGTTCAGGGATTTTGATATTAGGTGCAATAGTCAAGGGTCTATATACAGTTTTAGGGTAGAGAATGGGATTGGTTTGCATAGTCTTTGGAGGGTCAGTATAAACCTGTTGGGCTGAAGGGCCTGTTTCCACACTGTAGTGAATCTAAGAAAATGCAGGTTGCTGCAATGTTCCAATGAAGTGCAACCCAAGCTCGAGTAACACCTCACTTTACACTTTGTTACGTTACAGTCTGTAGGAGTTAATATTCAATTCCATAAATTCACAGCCTGAACCCACTATGGCTGTTTTCCATTTTCTGTACACTCTCCCTCCTGGGCTCCCTAAGTTAGTGTCTTGTTTTGTTCCATTCAACAGAGAAATCCAATTTCTAATATTTACACATTTATTTACACCCATTATATATGTGTGTTACTTTCACCATAACTTAAAGCCCATTTGTCTTTCACACTGGGCCTCCAAACACTCTTTCCCACCTCTGCCAAGATACTAAAACGCTCACTTTTCAATCCTTTACATGTCTGAAGAAGATTTGCACTGGACTTGAAACATTAACATTGTTTCTATGTCTCTGAGATGTTGCCACACCCCTGAGTTCCTTCAAAAATGAAAAGTTACAGAATACATTTTCAATATAGCAAAGATCATTGGATACAGGAAATCTGAAACAAAAACAAAAATTGTTGGACTTACTGTATGCTTTGAGGAACAGTCACAGAACCCGAAAGATTAACTCTGCTTTCACTCCACAGATGCTGTCAGACTTGTCAGTGTCTTCAGCAATTTCTGGTTTTGAACAAGTTTCAAACATGTGTGTCAAAGCTGCTCACACGCCCTCTCCAACATGGAGCACCATCCACCGGGAAGTGAATGATAATGCAAGGTATACAAATTAATTTGCTCTGAAACCACATCAGGCTGTCATCACCAACACTACAGAGCTCTTAATCATGGTCATGGATAGACACAGGGAAACACAGTCGCTTTAAACAGAAGATGGCATTACCGGAGGGGAAGAGATTCAGGTGAAAACGTTAAATGCTTTTGAGGAATGCGACAAATTGGAGGTATGGCGTCATGAAGATACCCAAACAGGACGAGAATTTTTTAAAAAGAAAATTGTCCCACATCAGCAAGCGGAATAGGGCACTGTGTAGAGGGGAGAAGGGTGACCGGGACCCCGTGCGAATGAGGACAGGCAGCAGAATTGTATTGCAGATATTGCAGCTCGAACTGGGTATTCATGTGATGTTGTAAATCACAGCAGCTGTAGTAGCAGCAGCAGCAGTAGAATTATATTCAACCACAATATAATCTCTCAATCTACCATTACCATGAAGCCGATCTCCGCTTCAGTGATGAGTGTGGGTGAACATGCCACGGTCAGAACCGTCTGTACCTAAACCTGATGACAACACATTCAAGCTACCGCACTTACTGCTTACATTAATAAACATCAGAACTAACATCAGATAGAGAGGACGCCATGATCCCAAGACTGTGACCACTTCTTTTAAAACCAGCTGTGAATTACTGCTGGCCTGTCTACTCTTACTCTTACCTGTTAGAAAAATCCTTGTTCCTTTTGTTAGAGACGGTTCAAGAACTTCCCTCCTATTACCATTTTGTTTATATCATTGAAAAACTTACTGTACCTTCCCCTGTGAGGAATGATGCAAAACATGGGTGTAAATTATCTGTCTGCTCCTTGTCGCCAATACTTCAGTCACATCCTCCAATTATCCTCAGTATACTTTCCTAATTAATTACACCTAAGATAACACTCATCTTGAACATTTTTTATATGCTCGGAAAAGTTCTTGCTGCTTGTTTTTGTATTTCTTTGCCAATTTACGGCATCATGTCTTTTCTCCCCTTTTCCTCGCTTTCTAGATTCATACAGTCATATCAATCAAACAGACCCTTTGGTACAACTTGTCCATGCTGGCCAGGTTTTCCAAACTAAACTAGTCTCATCTGATTGCATTTTGCCCATATGCCTCTAAACCTTTCCCATACATATGTTTGTCCTACTGAGTTTTAAATGTTGCTGAACTTGCATCTCTCACTCTTCCTCTGACAGCTCATTCCATATACATACATCACCCTCTGTGTGAAAATATTGACCCTTCGTCCATTTCAAATCTTCCCTCTTTCATCTTAAACCTATGCCTTCTATGGTTGAACTCCCTGGTCCCCGGGAAAAGACCTTGGCTATTCACTCTATTCATACCTCTCATGATTTTATAAACTTCTACAATATCACCCCTCAACCTCCTACACGCTATCTGACACTAACTTTATGAACAAGCATTTACAGATAAAGCACTGCAAATTTGAAACAGTATTCAAATGACAGGTAAATAACATTCTGCCCAAACTTCACACTGTGATTTGTTTTTTCTCCATGTTATAATACTAAGGCAGCAGGAAACTGTTACGAGTACCAATAAGATGTCAAACACCTGAATTGCTTTGTCCAAATGGGGTGATGATCTCTACAGTGAAAGCGCATCACAGGCCTGAACCATATAAGAAGGGGAATTCTTGTACCACACGGTCAGCGTGCAGTTGCCTTTAGCAGAGTGAGATGAAGGCTGATTATACCTTTTGAAATTTGGACTGCAGTGTGAATTCAGTGCAAAGGGTGAGAGGTGTTTTCAATAAGGTTTACTCAAAGAAGGAAACTTTCCAGAGTGAGATGTGTGGGAGGTGGAAAACAGCATGAATGGAGAGGCCGAGCCACATTGAGATCAAAGGCAAAGTGGCAGCACTAAACGCAGCTTGATGCTACTGCAGATTAGGTAGACTTGATTAGAGTTTCAGGTGAAGCAGGGAGGGACCATAATTTAAGAGAATGTACTCTGTAATTTGAGAGGGAGAACCTGGAATCACGAAGGGGACATGAGCAGGGAAGAGGTTGGAGCAGCAATGGCAGTAGTTTCTGTGTGGAATTCAGGAAGCAAGCTGAAATTCATGCCTAGCATCTGCTTCTGGTCCCTGCAATAAACATCCTAAATCTGGCCCTCCACTAATGCTCATCAGTTATACCCTTGATAGCCTTTGTCAACCATGGGTGGTTCATCTTCTTATCGAGTTCTTCTTTTTGAAGAGAAACAAAAATTACTGAGCGGTTTGGGATAACTGTTTGAATTTCTGCTCACGTATACTCACTGTCTTCCTCTGGGTATATTTTCACATTCCGCTTCAGACCAGACGTGAGGCAGAAATCCTCAAATTAGGTGCCTGGTTCTTTTCAATCATTCAGGGGATCTTCTGCCTGTGGCGGAACAGAAGATCAGCGGAAGCTGCCTCCATTCTCCAAGTTTCTGTTGTTTCTGTTTGACGATGCCACATTCCTGTGAGCTGCATCTAACGTGACCTCCTTTTCCATCAAACCAGAAATCCCCGAACTCTGGTGGACAGGGCCTTCAGCTATGACTGTCCCATCTCCCACAGTGTTGCCCTCAATCCGTCCCCTCCACCCCAGAACAATGATAGATTCCTCCTTGTCCACACTTCCTCCTGCATGAGAATCCACATTCACATATTCATCTTACGCCATTCCCACCGACTCCAGCAGGACAGCATCATCAAACACATCTTCCCCTCCCGCCCACTGTCAGTATTTCACAGCGACCGTTCCTTCTGTGTCACCGTCCATCACCCCGAACATTTCCCCACTCCCCCATTGCACCATCCCATGCAATTACAGAAGCTGCAATACTTGTCAATTCATCTCTTCCCTCCTCAATGTCCAAGGCCCAAAACATATCTTCCAGGTGAAGCAGCATTTCACTTGTAACCTTTCAATCTGGTCTCCTATCATTGCTGCTCATAATGCAGTCTCTTTATATTGGCGAGACCAAACAGAGACTGCTTTGAGGAACACACCCTCTCTGTCTGTAGAAATAACCCTGACCTTCTCATTGCTTCCCATTTCAATAACTTACCTTGCTCTCATGCTAACATTTCGGCCCTGGGCTGCTGCAATGTTCCAAGGCAGCACGACCCAAGCTTGAGTAACAACTCACGTTACACTTTCTTACCTTACAGCCTTTAGGAGTTAATGTACAATTTCACAATTTCACAGTCTGACCCCATTATAACTGTTCTCCAATTTCCGTACAATCTCCCTCCTGCTCTCCCTATGACCTTGTGTGGTTGAATCTTCTTTATCGTTCACTCAATAGAGAGAAACCCTATTCCCTATTCACATCTTAATTTAAAGCTATTTCACTTGATCTTCTTATTCACCACTACTAAAAGCGTGTTTATCTTTTGCCACGCCCTCTTTTAGCCGTCAACCCACTCCCCACATCTGTCAAGGGATAATAAAGCTCATTTTCCGATCCTTTTCAGTTCTGAAGAGGTGTCATACTGGACTTGAAAGGCGAACTCTGTTTCTCTGTCTCTGCAGATGATGCCAGACCTGTTGAGTTTCTCTAGAAATGACTAAGCTCAGAACAAGTTTTCAGTAAAACAAATTAGTATGGATACTGGAAATGAAAATGCAAAAATTGGTGGAGAAAATGGGAGCTTTGTAGAAGGTTCACTGGTCCTGAAAGATTAACTCTGCTTTCACTCCACAAGATGCTGCCAGACCTGCTGAGTTTGATCAGCAATTTCTGGTTTTGAACAAGTTCCATAAACGTGTGTTAAAGCTGCTCAAATGCTTGGCCTAACACGGAATGCACTGGGATGTGACCGATAATGCAAGGTGCACAAATTCATTGATCTGAAACTTCATAAGGCTGGCATATCTGAAACTGCAGAGCTCTTAATCTTGTTCAGGGAGAGAAACAGAGGGGAACACATTCACATCAAACACAGGAGATGGCATTGGGGGAATGGAAAAGATTCAGATGCATATGTTAAGGGGTTTGAGTAAAGTAACAAATTGGAGGCATGACACCAGGGAGAGACCCTCAGCACAATGAGATTAGGAAAATGGAAGTGTTACCACATCAGAAACCAGGCTAAGACACGAATACAAGACTGATGCATGAATGGGTCTTGGTGTGAACTGGGGGACAGTCAGTAGAATTGAATTGAACATATTGGAGCTCAAACTGGGCATTCATGTGGTACGGTAGAATCACAGCAGCAGCAGAATTGTATTCAACTATAATCTGTAACATTTTCCCTAGGATAATCCCTCAGCCTACCATTACCATCAGGCTGATCTATGGTTCAGTGACGAGTGTGGGTGAACATGATAGGGTCGGAACCATGTGTAACG
Source organism: Chiloscyllium punctatum (assembly GCF_047496795.1). Classification (NCBI taxonomy): domain Eukaryota; kingdom Metazoa; phylum Chordata; class Chondrichthyes; order Orectolobiformes; family Hemiscylliidae; genus Chiloscyllium; species Chiloscyllium punctatum. The sequence goes on from NC_092767.1 coordinate 20,817,213, forward strand.
AAACCTGATGAGAACCCATTAAAGCTACTGCACTTGACTGGTTACATACGATACAGCAGGACTAACATCTGATACAGAGGAAGAAATGATCCCAAGACTAACAGATCAGATCGAAGTTCTGCAGTGCTGTCACATCCTGACATAAATGTCGATGGACTATGAAACAACTCACTGGTGGAGAGGACTGCATAAATATCGCCATCCTATATCACAGGACAGCCCTGTACATCAGTGTAAAAGACATGGTTGTATTATCTGCACCGTCCTCAGCCAGAATGTTGAGTTGATGATCCACCTCACCCTCGCCATGCTGCCCGCAGAATCAGAGATCTCAGTCTTTAAGCAATCTGATTTGCTGTATGTGACATGGAGAAACAGCTGAACACAGTAGATACAACAAAGACATTTGGCCCTGACACCATTCCTGCAATTGGACTGAAGCCTTGTGCTGTACAACAAGCCGTGTCCCTGGGAAAGTTATTTCATTTCAGATCCAACTCTGGCATCTCCCTGGCAATGTGAAAACTTACTCAGCTATGTCCAATCCCATAACAAGTGAATAACTACTGTCTGACCATTTACCACGCCCTTGGTCCCGTCGCGATAGTCAAATTGGTGTGAGTTCTTTTTGACAGAGCTGTAAAGCAGCACAGAAATAACCAGCTCAGTGTGGTTTTAGATAGCTCCCCATGTGGAGATGGTACTGTTGTAGAAATATCATTGGATTACTAATCGAGACCAGGCTAATGCTCTTGCAGCTGGTGGACGTTATAATTAATAAAATATCGAGATGTAAATCCTGGAGTCATTAACAGTGACCTTGAAGCCAATGTCGATTGTAACCACCACTTTCCTTCCCCAATGTCCTTTCAGGAAGTGAATCTCTCGTGCTTTCCTGGTCTGGCCTAAACGTGACTCCAGACACACAGACATGTGATAAACTCTTCAATGGTCTCTGAAACAGCCAAGCAAGACACTCTATTGTCTCAAACTGTTCTGGGGTCTTAAAGGATAAAACAGATCACCCGACTCCACCCTCACTATTGGAACGGCAAATACTACCGTATTGACCCTGCAGAGATCTGCTTCCTAACATCTGAGAGCAGGTGGCAACATTTACAGAGCTTTCCCACAGACTGCACAGAAACATCGGGAAATGAGGTGGTCATTCAACACACTAAGCATCCTTCATTCTATTTCATGGTGAAAATCTCCTAAATTCAGTTTTCCCCACACAGTGTTCATATTCTTTAGTATGCTTAAACATGGGAACACATAAAATAGGAACTACTGTATTCGCTTTGGTCCATCAATTTTGATCCTTCATTCAAGATACAGGCAGTTATCCAATAAGGCGTGTTTATTAAACACAAATTCGCTGCAACACAATTAGTGAATTGTGCCCCTTTCTTTATAAAGCGAGTTCCCGTTCACTGTTATGGGAGACCGTCTCTGGCATCAGCTGAAAAGCAAATCCCAGCCTCAGCATCCCTCTGTCTGCCAAATTCACCCTCAGTGTGTTCAGCAAAAGCAGGAATATAATCCGCTCTGCAAGCCTTGAAACTGAGCCTGAATGTGGGATTTGTAGTCTACATTTAGAAGGAAATTAATTTCAAACCGGGAGGGGAATATCTTGGAGAGAACTGGAATTCCGCATTGGCATCATTTGGTCAGTCAGCTTGCGTGCTTTCTGGTGAAGATCTTGGTGAAAGATGCAGGGCTGTAGTCAGTGACTGTCGTGTTAAAGTGTGACATTTATACTACTAATTCATTACAGTATTTATTTATAATGAATTAGAGATTTATGTAGCCTGTGCTATTGTTTGCAGGCACAGGAAGAATGTGCAAACTCCACACAAACAGTGACCACAGACTGAAACTGAACCCAGATCTATTGTGCTGGGAGGCAACAGTGCTAACCACTGAGCTACCACTGTGGGCAACACAACTTGCCTGCACAATTCAACACTCGAAATGTAGCATAACAACAGCCCCCAAACTTGTCATTAAGCAACAGGAGGAGGACATTGAGATCTTGGGCGGCTTGGTCAGGTATAGGTGCAGGACATGCTAGCCATCGGGACTATAGTGTAGGAACATCAGGAGGACATTCAGCCCATCGTGTGTGTAATGCAGGAACAGAATGAGTCCAATCAGCCACCCATGCCCCTTACACAGCAATTGGAGCAGATCTTTTACAGCCTCGTGCCTATTTCACGGGAAGTGAAATGGACTGTCGAGGTTATGTAAAAGGATGAACTTAGAATAACCAACTTCACTCGGGAATGGAAAGGTATGAGCAAACGATTGGGACTGAAGACAAATTGGTCGAATCTGTTATTAAGGAATGAACAACAGAAGACTTTGAAAGTCAAACCACAATCCATTAAAGGCAACATGATTTTATTAAGGATAAATCATATTTGAATGATTTTCTATTTATTAAAAAAGTAAGACAAACGAGTTGAAGAACGGGGATCTGAAAGATGTATTATATCTGGACTTCAACAAGGCAATGCATAACATGCTTGACTAAAGATTAATATGCAAGACAAGAGCACATGGGGTTAGAACAATTTATTTGCTTGGAGAGAAAATTGGCTAACCAATAAAAACCATGATATGGAGGTGCTAGCTTTGGACTGGGTGGAGTAAGGTCAATCATTACATGGCACCAATTTATAGTCTTACGGGTTTATTTGAAAACACAAGCTTTCATTTCCTTCGTCAGGTGTTAGAGAGAAAAGACCTTAAGCACAAAAGTTATAAGGAAAAGATGAAAGGGTTGTACAACACATGCACATGAATTGAACATATCTAAGATGGCTGCTAAATCTTTAATTGCTTAGAATAGAGATTCAGGTATAGATTGATGAATATGCAAATCCAAGAGTTCCTTTCAAGTCCTGCCTGGGGATACCTTCAGGTATTATCGATATAAAGGAGGTGATCCCTCCAGTCAGACAACGTATTTTAGGCAAGTGATCTTGTTTGGAGTCTGTATGCGTCTTCACCTGGAAGTAGTTTGGGTTTATTTCCAAAATAGGAGCTCATAAAATATCTCATTGACTGACTCTACAAATTGTAAATATTTTTGAGAAACTATAATGCATCCGGAAATACAAACCGGCAAATGAAAATTCATCTTACAGATTAGATGTGTGTGTGTGTGTGTGTGTGTGTGTATGTGTTTGCGTGCACGTGCATAGGTGTTTGAAAACAAGGTGCAGTGTCTGTGGGAGGGAGAGAGAGAGTGTGTGTTTGTGAGAGAGTGAGGGGGAGTATGTGTGTCTTTGGGCGGGAGAGAGAGGGTATGCGTGTGTGAGAGAGAGGGGACGTGTGTGCGCATGTGAGCGAGGGGAGTGTGTTTGTTTGCGGGGAGGAGAGGGTGAATTTGCATGGGTGTATGTAAAGGGGAGAGGGAAATGATGTGAGTCTCCTTGTTGAAACACGGGCAGATTTGGCAGATCCCTTTCCCCACACACACTGTGTGGTTTCAGAGCTTCCCGTCTCTGCAGCCTCTTTTCCATTTGTTGTTCATGTTACAGACCCAGATGCTGTAACTATAGTCTCCATGCTCCATACAGAGTTGGTTCAGCAAATCCTCAGGTCTCCCTGAATGTATTTTGCAGCTCACAGCACAACCTCTTGCAAACCATTCCCATCACCTCCACTAACCTTTCCATAACAGGAGTCAGTCAGAACCCCATCCGCTCCAAGTTAGAGACCTGTGCCTTGAGAATAATTCTCGACGTGTTTCGTTATGTTATGGCCTGCACAATCATCTGAGAGGAACAAACACAGGCTTTCAGTGGTCATGCACAGACCAAGTTTCAAAGACGTGTCTCAAAGCTCCTGGACCCCATTTCCAACATGGAGCAACAGCCTGCCACATACCATTGCATTTTTTCTGAGCTTCACAATGCCAGCACTCGATACACTCGGGAGCCAAATAACAACACCAGGGAAAGGTACAGAAAAACAAATAATTAATTAACTGATAACATGTTGTGAAAATATAGATAAGGAGACGGGATTGGGAGTAACTGGAGAAGTGAGACAATGGTGTGTCCAATCACATAAATGAGAGCATTCAATAAAATTATTGCCAGATCACTTGAAATGGTTAGTTACATCAAATTATGAATCTGCCTCACAGAACCATCCCAGACACCATAAACTTGGACAAGGGACCAGCCAGAATGGAGAGCTATGCACACCATGCGCGTGGACTACTCTATAAACGGGACTACCTGCCCAGCATGGGGACCATTGCAAACCTTTGCCAGTAGATTGCTAATATACTTGCACTACAAAAATGTCTTGCACGGGAAAATTTGTAACCCATGCAGTGAGTGACGGTAAATGGTCTTCCCCAAATGTATGGCTCTGTATCTCCACTGCCGAAATATAAGGCAAGAGATTGTGTGTGTGTGTGTGTGTGTGTGTGTGTGTGTGTTGGTGGTAGTAGATATGAAAAGTATTATTTGAGAGAGAATAGACATAGATGAAATCTGTTTAAATGTGAACAACTGACAGGGCTTTGTGTCATTAACAGAGGGAGACTGAGGACCGTGTCATAGACAGAGGTGACGACGTACTTTTGAATATTAAAGTAAAGGCATTGCCAGACCCAACAACGATATAAAGCAATCCGTACAGGAATGATGGGATTTTGGTCTGCCTTTAGATACAAGACATTGAATACCGACTCAGATTTGGTTAAGAAGCAGCAGATTATTGGCTTTATTAAGATTGTGTATCATAGCTGAAGGTTCAAACAGCAGATGGGATGACCCAGTGAAGTATAATCTGCAGTTGTCAATAGTTAAAATTAGGAATGGTCAGGATATGGTGTCAGTAATCAGCTTGTGGCCAAAGGGATCATCGTAGTTGTGACTGGTCTGTTTCAGCCTCAGTTATTGGCCAGGGATGAGATGGAGTCAGAGGAAGGAAATGGAGTTTGCATCTACAACAGAAGACAGTGACCTCCAAGCTCTCAATATTTAAATAGCAAGGGCAGTGATGCAATGAATCCTGGTTCATACCAGAAAGTGAGTAGGTCAACCAACAAGGCCCAGTGCCAGAACTAAAGAAGGAGAGAAAGAATGAACAAGTTCACTGTTATTTGTTGTGGTTTGGAGCGTGAATACTTACAGAGTAGAGTAAACGAAAAGAACATTAATACAGTCGCACATGGTTAATGCAAATAATATATCGACAGTGAAACTTACCAGGGACACCAACAATAGCCAGGATAGGATAATAAAAACATTGAATAATGTAAAGTGCATATTTGATCCGCGCTGTTAACGGCCACCAATAATATGTAGAAAAAATCCAAACATAATTGGATAACCTCCTGTCCATTGTTGGAACATTCCAGTCTATTGTTTCCAGATTCTGATCCATTGTTGTAACATTCCAGTATAACGTTCTCAGATTCTGATCCACTGTTGGAACTGTCCAGTCGAATGTTCTCAGTTTCTGATCTCTCCCTCTCTCTGGAGCAACCGATACCTGTTAGTGCTGTTGGTGGTGCTCCCTCCCATACTATGGGATAACATATTGAATCGAGCCCTTTTGTCATTAAAAGATGGAAATTCTCCACTGGGATAATTAGAATCCATGGAGACTGACATTAGTCACCGTCACCAAACAAAAAGGTTCAGTTAACCAGTTCCTTACATTATTTTACATAACACAATATAAGGGAACATTTACTAGGTTTGGATTGAATGAATGAGAGTTGCTGAGGGATAGACCATAAATCTTTCAATCTATTTCATCTGTCTTCCTTTTATATGGGAGTATTGTCGGAACCCTGTTTATAAAAGGAGACAGGAATAAAATAAGAGACGAGCTGCATAAAATGTTTGGTGGAGACGTTTCTAGATGCCTTTGTGTAATACTGATCCAAGTTCGAAATTCCCTGTTATCAAGTCCTTTCTTAACCTTGTGACATCATTCAGAACATTGAAACTACTGCTCAGGAACAGGGAGAAACAGGAGATAGTCACTCAACTGTTCGAGCCTGGGACAGAGGAACAGGAGGCAGTCACTCAACTGCTTGAGACGGTGATACAGGGAAATCTGGAGGCTTGTGAGGCCCAGTTTACTGTTTCCCAGGAACAGGAGGAGGTGACTCACTACCCACCACTGTGAGACACTGGGAGAGAAAAGGAATTGGCTTGGTACTAACAGAAATATCTGAATAAGTTACATGAGCGAACCATTCAATCCTGCTCCAACATTTTTCAAAACCATGGCTGATCTGATTGTGATTCCCTCATCCCATTTTACAGAAATCCCTCTCTCTGCAGCCTCTTCTCCATTTGTTGGTCATGTTGCAAATCCAGATACTGTAACTACAGTCGCCATGCTTCATCCAGAGTTGGATCACCAAAGCCTCTGGTCTTCCTGAATTTCCACAGCAGCTTAAAACACAGCCTCCAGAAAACAATCCCCGAACGTACAAAAACTTGAGTTAAGTCAAATGTCAGTCAAACGCAAATGAGAAGCCTGGTCTGAATCACTAACAGTTGTGAGGATTCCTGATGTTACTGAGCACATGAGCAGCAGAGAGTGATTAACACAGGCGTTCAATGAATAGGCACAGAGCAAGTTACAAAGGTGTGCCTCAAAACTGTTAAAACCCCATTATCCAACATGGAGCACAGGGCAGGACAGTGGGAAGTCAAAGAAAACGCAAGCAGTGCTTTTTTGAACACTGTTTCTAAGCTTCTTAGTGTTGGAAGCTGATGCTCTTGAGTGAGCAACATTCAAGGGCAGGAAAAGATATAGGACAGTTATTCACATTGAAATTGGACAATTAAAACTCGATGGTGGGGACGCAGTTTAAACACCAACAAATGGGAGGGATTTGGGAAATAAACAGAGGGAGAGAGACTCTGAGCCAGTGTTATGGAAGGATGTGTTTGCAGGTTTCAGAATGCTGTAATGAAGACATTTCTATCATATCTAGCAACATAGGTTAGCATGTTCGGGTATGATGAATTAATACGATATTGGTGCAAGGTCAGATAGAGTCAGAGTCTCGGAGATGCACAGCGCAGAATAAGACGCTTCAGACTAACTCGACCATGCTGATGGGATACCCCAAATTAAACTAATCGCATTTGACCAATGTCGATGTAAACCCTTCCTCTTCATGTACCCATCCAAATATCATTTAGACGTTATAATTGGAAAAAATCCTCCACCACCTCCTCTGCACCACCTCTGTGGGGAAAATCTGCTCCTTAGGTCATTTTAAAATCTTTTCCCTCTCATTAGAAATCCATGTCCTCTAGTTTTGGGGAAAAAGACCTTGGCTATGGACACTGTACATGCTCTTCACGCAACAGTAATAAAATAACCCAATCATCAAAGTTTGTGAGAACCCAATTTACTCACACTCTCCCTATAGCTCCAATCCTGGCAACATCCTTGTATATCTTTACTGACTCCCTTCAAGTTTCACAATATATTTCCAAAAGGAAGGAGATCAGAATTGAATGCAGTACTCCAAAAGTGGCCAAAGTAATGTGCTGTACAGTAGCAAGATGACCACCCAATTCATATAGTCAAAGCACTGGCCAATAAAGGCAAGCATACCAAATGACCTCTTCACTATCCTACCTAACTGCAACTCTACTTTCAAGAAACTATGAACCTGCATTCCAAGGTCTCTTTGTTCAGCAACATTCCCCAGGACGTTAGCATGAAGTGTACATGTCCTGCCCTGATTTGCATTTCCAAAATGCAGCACCTCCCATTTGTCTAGATTAAAAACCACCTTCCCATTGTCAGCCCATCTGCCCATCTGATCAAGGTTCCATTGTACTCTGAGGTAAACCTTCTTTGCTGTCCACTGCACCATCATTTTTGGTTTCATCTGCAAACTTAGCAACTATTGCTGCAATGATCACATCCAAATGATTTATGTGAATAGTGAAAAGCAGTGGAGCCAGCACTAACCCTTGTAGCACACCAATGGTAACAACCCTCCTGTTCGAAAATCAATCCTTCACCACCACCCTCTGTCTCCTGCCTTCGGGCTAATCCTGTATACCTATAGCTAGTTCTCCCTGTATTCCATATGAACTAAACTTGTTAACCAATCTAACATGCAGGAAGTTGGAAACTGCCTTACTGAAGTCCATACCAACAATGTACACCTCTGCCTCAATGAATCCTCTTAGTCACTTCTTCAAACATACTCAGTCAATTTAGTGAGACACGACTTTCCATGCATCGATCCATGTGGCCTATCACTTATCAGTCCTTGCTTTTCAAAATCCATGCAAACCTTGTGCCTCATATTCCTTATCAACAGCTTGCCCTCCACTGAAGTCTGGCTCACTAGCTTTTCCTTACCTTCCTTCTTAAACATTGTCAATAATCGCACCAAGTTCACAAGCCTCCTATCCTCCGGTACCTCATCTGTTAGAATTGACGATACAAATATCTCAGCAATCACTTCACTCGCTTCCCACAGAGATCTCTGGTCCATCTGATCAGGTGCTGAATATTTTCCCACCTTTACGGGTTTACGAACTCCAGCATCTCCTTCTCTGTAATACAGGCACTTTTCAACATGTCACGGTTTATTTCCAAAGTTCTTTAGCTTGCATATCCTTCTGCACAGCCAGTACTGACGCACGATGCTTGTTTAGTGTCGCCTCCATCTCCTGCGGTTTTGGACATCGGCAACTTTGCTGATCTTTAAGTGGCCCAAAACTCTCCTGAGTAACTCTTTGTCCTTAATGTATGTGTAGAGTCCCTTTGGATTCTCCTTAACCCTATTTTCCAGAACTATCTCATGTCCCTTTTATGGCCTCTGAATTTCCCTCTTATGCATACTCCTACTGGCTTTAGACCCTTCTCGACATACACTTCATTCGATTTTTGGAAAATCTATCGTTTTCGATTTTTGGAAAACCCATCAGGTTCGCTGATGACCTTGAAGAAAGCAAACTGCCTCCTTACCAGGCCTGGGTTACATGTAACTCCAGACCGACAACAATGTGTGTGACTCGTAACTGGATTAGTGGTGCTGGAAAAGCACAGCAGTTCAGGCAGCATCCGAGGAGCAGCAAAATCGACGTTTTGGGCAAACGCCCTTCATCAGGAATAAAGGCAGAGAGCCTGAAGCGTGGAGAGATAAGCTAGAGGAGAGGGGAGGTGGGGAGAAAGTAGCATGGAGTACAATAGGTGAGTGGGGGAGGGGATGAAGGTGATAGGTCGGGGGCGGGGGGAGTGTGGAGTGGATAGGTGGTAAAGAAGATAGGCAGGTAGGAAAAGTCAGGACAAATCATGGGGACAGGGCTGAGCTGGAAGTTTGGAAGTCGGGTGAGGTGGGGGAAGGGGAAATGAGGAAACTGTTGAAGTCCACATTGATGCCCAGTGGTTGAAGTGTTTCTAGGCGGAAGATGAGGCTTTCTTCCTCCAGGCGTCTGCTGGTGAGGAAGAGGCGGTGAAGGAGGCCCAGGACCTCCATGTCTTCGGCAGAGTGGGAGGGAGAGTTGAAATGTGACTCGTAACTGCCCGCTGGGCAATTAGTAATGGGTAATGAATGCAAGTCCAACCAGTGATACTCTCAACCAGTGAATGAGGACTGAAAAAAACCTTGACTCCTGCTCTCCCTACCTGACATATGCGTCCCTCTTATCCATGACCAGACACTCAATTTCTCCCGTCCTCCAGCATTCCTTACACCTATCAGCCTTACCCTTCACCCTAACAGGGACAGACTGTCTCTGTGATTTTGACATCTCCTTTTTGAAGACTTCCCTCTTCTCAGCTGGCCCCGTAACTGTGATATCTGTTCCACTCCCGTTTGGAAGTTCTTGCTAATATCATCAAAATTGGCCTCCCTCCAAGTTAGAGCGTTACCTTTTAGACCCAGTTCATCCTTTTCCATCTCTATTTTAAAACTAATAGAATTATGATTATGTGTCCCAAAGTGGTTCCCCACTGATAGCTCAGTCTCCTGCCCTGCCATATTTCCCAAAGGGAAGATGACGTTGAGCTCCTTCTCTGTGATGGAGAGCAATGATCAAGCAGCTGCAGCGTTGTAACTGGGAGTGGGGTCAACATTGTCTTCGTCTCATTGGGCTGGATCAAACCATAATTTATCTCAGCGCCATTTTCATTGAGTCTGACATAGGGATTGTCTGCACAAGGTCGAGCTAACTTCCTGGTGCTACCTTATCGAACTCACCTCATTAACTACCTACCCCACCCCATGGTGTCCCTCTCATGCCAGTCCTATTCTCCCACCCATCATGGCTGGAGGCACTCACCATCACACTGATGCCCCTGGGTATTCCGTGATCCCTGGCACTGGTGCCATCTTTAAAAGGCCAGTTGAGCTTTTTTGATGTCGGAGCTGGTTTGTACAGTTTACCCCGAGCATGGCAGATAAGAGGCAATTACACCACATTTTGTCGACAGGGGCACAGAGGTCCTGGTAGATGGGCTAGTACAGAGGGGGACCATTCTCTTCCAAGAAAGGGTCACACTATCAGACCCACCGAGCATGGTCTGAGCTCCCCACCCAGTTCAGTGCAGTATTTGTGGTCTGAAGAAATGTCTAGCAATACAGGACAAGACTCCATAACCTTCCCCGCTCTGTCAGGATAAGGGTCACCGTATTCTCTCTGCTTCCTCACACTCAGTGTATATCTGTTGCAGCAGCGACCCAGAATAACATTCATGCTCCACCACTCTCACTGATGCTTTCAGTACATTCCCTCCCTTTCTCTCTCCCCATTATTCGCCCCCACCACACACACACTAATAACGTGTGGGCGGCACGGTGGCACAGTGGTTAGCACTGCTGCCTCACAGCGCCTGAGACCCGGGTTCAATTCCCGCCTCAGGCGACTGACTGTGTGGAGTTTGCACGTTCTCCCCGTGTCTGCGTGGGTTTCCCCCGGGTGCTCCGGTTTCCTCCCACAGTCCAAAGATGTGCAGGTCAGGTGAATTGGCCACGCTAAATTGCCCATAGTGTTAGGTAAGGGGTAAATGTAGGGGTATGGGTGGATTGCGCTTCGGCGGGGCGGTGTGGACTTGTTGGGCCGAAGGGCCTGTTTCCACACTGTAAGTAATCTAATCTAATCTAATCTAAACATTGCATGGATACAACACTGTGGACTGACTCCCTCCAGACACCTCACCATATCTCCCCCCACCTACACCAGCACTAACAGCAGAGGTACCCACTCGCACCCTCCGGCCCTCCGTCCCTCCCTTTCTCCCATTCCAGGAGAAACAGCCTGGTTTAGGACAGTAAAGGTCAAGCCGAGTGGTGGAATGCCCGATATCCGTTCCCTCACGTTCCCGCCCCCCCCCCCCCCCCACCCCGCCATGTTCAGGGGACCCTGGTGCAAGCCGGTGAGGACTGGGACGCCTCGAGTGGAGATTCTGAAACGTCCCAGCAACCGAGTAAGGAGCAATGTTCAGTGAAGGGCAATTCTCACTTTAAACCCACTGGCAGTTCCGTTTCCCCCCGGCACAACTTAGAAGCCGTGGCCCTGATGCTATCTCCCTTTTGTGTCTAGCTGGTACAAATGGAATTCCCACGGTCTCGGTGGGCAGGACGGTGGGCTTACAACACATCGTCACCACCACCTCCCAGGAAAGGAGCACGGAGAGTCCCTCCTACACCTCCTCCTGTAAACAGCTCAGATACTGAAACGAATCTGTGAGATTTACTGCTTTCCCCACGTGTCCTGACATCGTCAGTAACCTGTTCTCATATACACCATGGCCCTTTGCTCCTGCACCTCCTTTATAACTGTACAGCCTGTTTTGTATTGTCTTTCAATGTCCTTCCTACTAAAGAGCATCACCTCACACTGTGCTGCATTGATCCTCATCTGCCATACACCTGAACACTACATCAACATATAACTTTCTTGTTGGAGTTCCATACCGTCCTCAACAAACTTTACAATTCTTTCAGGTTTGGTATCTGCAAATATTGAAATTGTCCTATAGTCACACTCCACTCAAAAATACTGACACACACCAAACAGAGCGAGTGAAATATTAACACACTCTACAGGTCTATATTACTGTCAATGTATAGAGAGTGCTTCTATGTGTCTGTATTCGTGTGTGTATCTGTGTGGGGTGGGTCTGGCAGTCTGTGTGATGTATAAAGTGATGTAATATCCCCCGATATGAGTTCTGAGTAAGGATCACTCGATCCAAAACGTCAACTTTCATTTTTGTCCAAAGATGCTTCCAAAGATGCTGAGATTTATCTTGTTTTCAATCTCTGTTGCACCCCCACCCCCACCCCACTGTAATCGTGGTGCTACAGTGTGTAAACGATCAGGGATTCAGTCTGAGAGGGAGATAGGGAGGGCAGCAGCTCGCAGCAAAATCCAACCTGAATTTTTATTGCACCCAACATACACACACGTGCATACACACGTGCGCACACACTCACGCACATGCACACACTCGGTTGGTTTGGAGAGCATTGTCATTGTACTTAGGCCCGCAGAGTGGAACATGCTCGTGTGGAGATATGTCTGCGCTCTTTCTGCAATGTGGAAATGTTTTGTCCCTGGGTAGTATTTCCAACACACAGTTTACATATTAAAGCATATTTCCATTGCAATTATATCCAAGGAGTTCTGAGTGAGCCACTTTCCAAGGCGATGAGATTAATTTTAATGCACTTCCTGTAACTTGGAATTTTTAATGTTTTACTCTTACGAGTAATCTTACATGTGAGAAAGGATTGAAAAGACCTAAACCAGACCAGCAGAGTGTGGGCTTGTATCACTTGTAGAAAAGAGGGAAATGGAGAGGAAGGGAGAGTGGTTGTGACCCAGTTTCAGTGATTCACACCAAAAACAAGAAGAGTTCCCATTGCACAGAGATTCAGAGACAGAGATCCACACATTAATGCAGAACACATGTAACAAGCACAGAGAGATAGACATGCAAAAAGAGGTTAACAACGACATATATAGACACACAGGAATAGACAAACATGAACAGAAATATGCAGACACATACTTGGACATGCAAACACACATATACTCATCGAGTTATACAGTGTATTTGCAAACAGGCCTTTCGGCCCATAGAGTCCATGCTGACCATAATCCTAAGTTAAACCAGTCCCACCTACCTGCGCTTGGCCCAGATTTGTCCAAATGTTCTCTTATTCTTGTACATAACCAAATGCGTTTTAAATGTTATAACTTCACCCACAATCTATCACTTCCTCAGAAAGTGCATTCCCTTCACGAACCACATGCTGTGTAAAAATGAATCACCTCACAGGTCCTGATCAGGTGGACTAAATACATTTGTAGGAAGCTAAGGAAGTGATTGCTGGGTCCCTTGCTGAGATGTTGTCATCATCAATAGCCACAGGTGAGATGCTGGAAGTCATAAGTTTGACTAAAGTTTTGCTATTAAACAAAATGGAAAGAAAAAGCTAAGAACTATAGATTGGGGAACTTGACATCAGTGATGGGCACGGTGTCGGAGGGAATAATGAGCTACAGGATTAAAATGCATTTGGAAAGGCAAGGAATGATTAGGGATAGGCCAAAGTGAGGACTGCAGATGCTGGAGATCAGAGTCTAGATGAGAGTGGTACTGGAAAAGCACAGCAGGTCAGGCAGCATCTGACGAACAGTAAAAGTGACGATCTGGACAAAAGCCCTTTATATGCATCGTGAAATGGGGGTGTGCGTGGATAATCATGTCACACTAATTTGATTTTGTTTTTGTTGAGGAGTAACGGACAGGATTGATTACGGCAGAACGCTGGATGTGATCTATATGGACTTCAGTTAGGCATACGACATAGCTCCCCATGGAGACTGGTTAGCAAGATTAGATCACATGGAATACAGGGAGAATTACTCAATTGGATACAGAACTGGCTCAATGGTAGAGGACAGAGGGTTGTGGTGGAGGGTTGTTTTGCAGACTGGAGACCTGTGACCAGTGGAGTGTCACAGGGATTGGTGCTGGGTCCGCTACTTTTCATCACTTCGATATGAACATAGGACAGTTATTACGTTTGCAGATGACACCAAAATTGGAGGTGTAGTGGCCAGCAAAGAAGGTTACTTCAGATTACGACGGGATCTTAATCAGATGGGCCAATGGACCGAGGAGTGGCAGACAGAGTTTAATTTAGATAAATGTGAGATGCTGCATATTGGAAAGGCATATCAGGGCAGGACTTATACACTTACTGGGAAAATCCTGGGGAGTGTTGCTGAACAAAATGATCTCAGAGTACAGATCTTTACTTGCTTGTAAGTGGATTTGCAGGTAGATAGGGCAGTGAAGAAAGTATTTGATATGTTATTGATCAAGTGCATTGTGTATATGCGTTAGGAGACTGGACTGCGACTGTACAGTACATTGGTTCGGGACACGTTTGGATTACTGTATGCAATTCTGATCTCCCTGCTCTGTAGGAAGCATGTTGTCAAACTCGAAAGGGTTCAAGAAGGGTTTACACTGCCATGATTGGAGAGTTTGAGTTACAGGGAGAGGCTGAATACGCTGAGCCTGTTTTTCCTGGAGAATCAGAGGAGGAGGGTTGATGTGAGAGGTTAGTAAAATCATGGGTACAACGGATAGATTGAATAGCCAAAGTCTTTTCCCTAGGGTAGTGCAGTCAAAAACTAGATGGCAAAGGTTTAAGGTTGGATGGAAAAGACAAAAAAGGGCTCTAATGGGCAATATCTTCATGTCGAGGATGGTCCATGTGTAATGAGCCTCCAGAGGAAGGAATTGAGGCAGGCACAATTACAACATTTAACAGGCATCTGGATGGACAAATGAATGGGAAGGGTTTAGATGGAAATTGACAAAATGCTGGCAAATGGGAGGAGAATAATTTTAGCTATCTGGTTGCCATGGACACGTTGGACCAAAGGGTCTGTTTCCATGCTATACAGCTCTATGACGCCATGTCTTTTAACACACTTTCTCCTCTTATCTTAAAGCAATTCCCCCACTCGAGGGAAAAGACACCTACCATTCAACATTCCCGATACCTCTTATGATATTAGAAACCTCTAAAAGGTTAATTCTCAGCCTCCTACGCTCCAGTAGAAAATGTCCGAGTCTGCTGAGCCTGTCCTTATATGCAAACACTCCATTCCCAGCAACATCCTGATAAATTTCTTCTGAACTCTCCCGAACTTGATAATATTCTCGATATAACAGGGCGACCAGAACTGCATAAAGTCCTATAGGATATGCCTCATGGATGTCCTGTGCAACCTGAAAATACCGTCCCAACATCTGTACTCAAAGGACAGTCCACTGCTATTCGACATTTATGTAAATGATTCGAATGAGAACATAGGAGATATAGCTAGTAAATTTGCAGATGACATCAAAATTGGAGGTGTAGTGAACAGTTAAGAACATTACCACAGAGTAAAATGGAATCTTGTTCAGATAGGCCAATGGACTGAGGAGTGGCAGATGGAGGTATATTTAGATTAATGCGAGGTGCTAAATCTTGAAAAAGCAAATCAGAGCATGACTTATATATGATAAACTCCTGGACAGTGTTGCTGAACAAAGAGACCTTGGAGTACAAGGTCATATTTCCTTGAATGCAGAGTTGCATGTAGATAGGATAGTGAAGTAGGTGTTTAATATGCATTCCTTTATGGTTCAAACCACTGAGTGCAAGAGTTGGGAGGTCATGTTGCGGCTGTGCAGGACATTGGTTAGGCCACTTTTGCAATATTGCTTACAATTCTAGTCTCATTCCTATCAGAAGGATGTTGTGAAACTTGGAAAGTTTCAGAAAAAATTGAAAAAGATGTTGCCAGGGCTGGAGGTTTTGAGCTGTAGGGAGAGCCAGAATAAGCTGGGGCTGTTTTCTCTGAATCATTAGGGGCTGAAAGGTGAATTATAGAGGTTTATAAAATCATGAGAGGCATGCATTGGGTAAATAGACAATGTTTTTTTTTCCCCGGGGTAAGCCGGTCCACAATTAGAGGGCATAGGTTTAAGATGAGAGGGGAAAGATTTAAAAGGGACCACAGTAGCAATTTTTATGCTTAGAGGATGGTATGCGTATGGAATTAGTTGCCAGAGGCTGGTTAAGGTAAAGTATTTAAAAAGAAACATCTGGATGAGTATATAAATAGGAAGGGGTCAGACGGATATGGGCAGGTGTTGGCAAAATTGACAAGATGAGATTAGGGAATCTGGTCGACATGGACAAGTTGTACCAGAGGGTCCGTTTCTGTTCAGTACATCTCTATGACTATGTCTATACAATGAAGAACATCAAGTGAAACACCTTCATAACCAGCCTGTCTACATATGAAGCAAACTTCAAAGAATTATGCCTGAAACCCCAGGTTGATCTGTTCTACAACACTACCAATGGCTCAACATTTAATTGTATATGTGTTTTTTTTTTCTTTGTTTTACCAAAGTACAATACCTCGCATTTATCAACATTAAACTCCATCTGCAATTCTTTAGCCCAGTGAGTGATAATATTGGAGAAGAAAGGCTGGAAAGTAATCAGTTACCTTGTACCATTTACTGGTTTTACGAAGAGGGCAGTCACACGTTAGAACTGGGAAACAGTGATCGGTGTTTCAGGCCAGAAAGTAAGCTCTGATTTTGTCTCTGGTGTTCCGTGTTGATATTTATCCGAGATCCTTCAGAGTGCAGTGTGTGTCTGCAGGATTTCATTCCCTCATATTGCAGACTACAGATAATAGCCATTTAATCTGGAAATAATAGACAAGTATTTAAAGATGTTCATAGTTTATCTGGAAGGCAGAGCTCATAAACTCGACATCCTACAGTTGAGGCAAGTACCTTGCATTTTTTAAGAACCTTATTATTTTAACTGGGTAATTCAGTAGAGTGAACCAGATTTCAATAAATCCATACCGATCTGGAAGCTGGCATTTAAAGTTAGAAATTTGGGCATGGTTTAGATTTTCTGCAGTCAGTAGTATCCCTGCCTCTGAGGCAGAGCTCCGAATTCTATTCCAATTCCTGAACTTCCCTGGAAGTGTCCCTAGCTCGAGACCAGATTGTCTGGATTCAGGTGCAGCATGTCAGAACAGGCTAATGAACGAACACACAGGAGAATAATGCTGCAACTTTTGGGGCTATTGTGGAGTAGTGGTAGTGTCCCTACCTCTGGCCCCTATCGGGCCAACTGGAGGCCAACTAATCCAACTAGAGGTGTTTAATAATATGTCTGAACGCATTGAGTAAAATGATTTTAAAATTGTGGTTTGATCGAGATGGAAGAGGTGTCAGTATTGAATATCAGAATTTAAGCCCCGAATGCCTGTAAGCACAGACCTTGGGTGGGAGACATATTTGCACCTTCTAGAGGTTTATAAATTCATGAAGTGCATGGATAGGGGGTGAATAGTCAAGATCTTTTCCCCATGCTTGGAAGTCCACAATTAGAAGGCATAGATTTAATGTGAGAGGGAAAATATTTTAATGTGAAGTCGGGGCAACGTTATTACTCAGAATGTGGAGCGTGTACATAATGAACTGTCAGAAGAAGTAATGGAGGTAGGTATAATTACAACATTTAAAAGGAACCCAGATGGATATATTGATAGGAAGGATTTAGAATGATATGTTCCAATTGCTGGCAAATAGATTAGATTCCCGAAAGTGTAGCATAAGTCTCCACCAACTCTCAGAAGAGTTATCCAGAATCATCTCACCACATTTACCCCGACTAATTCACCTGACATTATGTGCAACTTAGCATGGCCAATTGACATAAGCTGCACAACTTTGGACTGTGGGTTGAAACCCACGCAGACACAGCGAAAATGTGCAAACTCCACACAGTCAGTCAGCTGTGCCAGCAATCAAACTCAGGTCCCTGGTACTGTGAGGCAGTAGTGCTAACCACTGAACCACTGCACCACCCCAAGTAGGGCATGATTACTTTCAGAAATCAGGTTGGCATGGACGACTTGGTCAAAAGTGTTTGCATCAGTGCTGTATAACTCTTCAGATTCATCAAGCCATTTGATCATGGTCCCTGTGTAATCTTCACTGTCCACTATATAGCCAAACTTGGTTTCGTCCACAATCTTTCTAACCACGCCTTCTATAATTCTCATCTGAATCATTTGTCTAAATGTCAAAACAAAAATGGATTGAGCAGAAGTCCCTGTGGAACACCACCGTGCACAGTGTCACAAAGCTGGTCCCTTTTTCTCTAAAAGCTTCCTTTTCTCAAAGATACTGTGTCCTTAAATTTTTTTTCAGAGGCGTCGTAAATAGTTCCCGGCTCCAAGGTGATTGGTTTGGTCCAGAGATTGAACGGTTTTGTGATTAAAGGTATAATGAAAGGGGAGTGGTCAGCTCTCGAGGTGAGCAGTTCAGTCCAGAACCAGTTTGCAGTTTAGCTCTGTGGACAGGCTCTCTCTCTCTCTCTCTCTCTCTCTCTCTCTCTCTCTCTCTCCCTCTCTCTCTCTCTCCCCCTCCTTCTGCCCTTCTAACTTTAACGTGCAATCATTTGTTCCATTTCTACTGTTTGTAAGGGGGGTTTGCTTCTTGGGATGGTTGTGTACTTTCAGAACAGCTAATTAAGTATGGTTTGAAAAGATTGAGTTCTGTAGGGTTCCTTATTCTGTTGTTTGTGTTTCATTGTGTAGTTTTGTAAATATTTTTTGTCGATGTTAAAACCTGATAATTTTCACTGTGCACTTACTGAAACAAATTACAAAGTTAGAGTCTGCGCTGCCTGCTCAAGAATATTTTGAGTGGTCTGGCCTAGTCCATAACAACAGGCCTCCAGTCCGAAAAACAACCGTCCTCGATAGTGCTGTCTACTGCTATTAGGACATACACACACACATACACAGACACGTACACGACACACATACACATACACATGCACCCAGACATACACACATAGACACACATTCCTGAAGAAGGGCTTATGCCCGAAACCTCAATTCTCCTGTTCCTTGGATGCTGCCTGACCTGCTGCACTTTTCCAGCAACACATTTTCAGCTCTGATCTCCAGCATCTGCAGTCCTCACTTTCTCCTCGAAGACACACACAGAGACACACACACACACGCACAGACGCACATACACAGATACAAACACACAAAGACACGCACACAGAGACACACAGACACATGCACACGCACAGCCGCACACACCCACAGACAACACATGCACACAGACACACACGGATGCACAAAGAGACATACACACACACATACACACAAACACACACACACAGACACACACACACGCACACACACAGATAAACACGTGCATGCGAGTGCCGCAGACACACACATCTTTAGAGTCTTCAGGATAAAACTCGATAAGTTATGATTTTAAAGATGGGCTCAAGGCTTGTTGTGAGAGGATAGTAGAACTAGCTTGAAAAACATGTCATCCATGATCAATAGTTCAGTTGACTGGATGAGCCAAATGACCTTTTTACTGCTCTAATTTTGTACGCACTATGGTACGTGCATTCGTCTGTGTTCGTGCGTGTATTTGCGGGTGCATGTGGGTGTGTGTATCCGTGTTTTTGTGTTTCTGTGTTTTTGTGAGGTTGAGTGTGTCTGCGTGTGCACGTCTGTGTGTGTGTTTGAGTGTGCCTGTGTGTGTATGTCTGCGTGTGTCTTTGAGTTTGTCTATGTGTGCCTGTGTATGTATCTGTGTGTGTTTGCACATGTTTGTGCTCCTCATTACTTTTAGTAATGGAAATATCAATGTACATTTTTGTAATTTCTACACTGTTTGTCATTCATCTTTACATCATAGCTTGAGGAACTTTGTTTTAGTCATGAATTTGTTATTTTCACAGAGAAGGAAATCTACATGACTTCTTCCTAGGATGATCATGACCCAATGTGAGACCTATATTTTAAGCCATTCATCAAAATGGTAACATCGATAATTTGCTGTGACCAAAAGAGGAGTGGCAGTAGAAAAGAAAACAGTTACTCAACAAACCAGGGAACTCTGGACCGGTGAGCCTGACATCAGTGGTGGGTGAGTTGTAGGATGGGATTCTGAGGGATAGCCAATTGCATGCATGTTCAAAGGCAAGGCTTGATTGGGGATAGTCACCATGGCTTTTTGTGTGAGAAATCGTGTCACACTAATTTGACTGAGTATGTTAAAGTGGTGACAAAGCAGATTGATAAAGGCAGTGTTGTAGATGCTTTCCATATAGACTTGAGCAAGTTCTTCGTCAAGATTCTGCATATTAGGCAAGTTAGTAAGGTTAGGTCACATGGGAAGCAGCGCACCCAAGACAATTGAATAAAAAAATAGATTGAAGGAAGGCGACAGAGGTCGGTAGAGGATTGCTTTTCAGACTGGAGGCCTGTGAACAGTAGTGTGCCACAAGGATCAATGCTGAGCCCACTGCTTTTCGTCACTTATATAAATGATGTGGATGTGACCATAGGTGGTAAGGGTAGTAAGTTTGAAGATTACACCAACATTTTTGGTGTTGTAGGTAATGAGGAAAATTATCTCAGAGTGCAATGAGACCTCGATCAGACGGGCCCATGGGCTGACGATTGGCAGATGGTGTTTAATTCAGATAAATGTGAAGTGCTGCATTTTGGGAAGCAAATCGGGGTACTTAATGGAAATTTATTGGAGGATGTTGCTGAGCAACGAGACGGAGAGATGTAGTGCAACACTCCTTCAAAGTGAATAGTATAGTGAACAAGGTGTTTGGTATGTTTGCGTTCATTTGTCAGAGCATTGAGTTTCGGAGTTGGGATGTCATGTTACAGCTGTACAGGATGTCAGTGAGCCACATTTTGGAATACTGTGTGCAGTTCTGGTCTCCCTGCTGTACGAAGGTTGCTGTGAAACTTGAAAGGGTTCAGAAAATATTGAAAAGGATGTTGCCAGGTTTGGAGAGTTTGAGCTATAAGCAGAGGCTGAATAGGCAAAAGCGGTTTTCCCTGCAGAATCACGGACTTAAGGCTGACCATATAGAGGTTTATAAAATCATAAGGGGCATGGATTTTGTAAATAGACAAGGTCTACTTCCCAGAATAGGAGATTCCAAAAATAGAGGGCATAGGTTTAAGGTGTAAGGGGAAATATTTTAGATGGAACTTCAAGGCCATGATTTCATACAGAGGGAGGTGTGCATATGGGATTATCTGCCAGAGGAAGTGGTGGAGTCTGGCATCTTGATGGGTATCTGAATAAGGAGGTATAGAAGAATATGAGCCAAATGCTGGCAAATCAGACTCGATCAGATTGGGATGTCTGGTCAGCACGGACAAATTTGCATGTTATATGACTCTTATAAGAGGGATGAGGAGACATTCTAAACAGGCATTTCATGTGGGAATTCTCTTCCCCACAAGTTTGAGATGCTTCTTTATTTACATTGATGCAAAGCTGAGTTAGTTAAATATTTGGCAGAGAAGTGAGTCATGGATAACGGGATACAGTCAGGGAAGTGGGGTTGTGACCATAACCTGATCAGCCAAATCTTAGTGCCTGTTGGAGAAAGCTCAAAGTGTCTATTGGCCCATTTCTGCTACTCAGTCCCATGTTTCTGTGTTCCATTCAGTTCCTCAAACCCGCTACACAGGGACAGTTAGAGGCTACTTACTGCGATACCCTAGTGCACAGAAATACAGGAGACCATTCAGCCCCTCAAAACTCTCGCACACAATTTGGGCTGGTTTGGAAAATGTAATTGGAAAACCCAGGTTGGGTATCAAAGAGGTCGCTCATCTCTCTTGATAGAGCGTCCCCTCTCTGCAACATCTGCTTCATATGTCGGTCATGTTGTAGACCCAGTTTCACGGTGCATACAGCCCCAACACCTCAGCCAGAGATGGTCCAGACAATCTGGCAACATTCAATAACAGAGCTTCCAGGAAAATGACACCTTCTACTTTCCAATAATAGAATGTGAGAACCCCACAACCAGGCGTATGTCATTCATCCACACGACCCCCTCCCCCCACAAGCATGTCTTCACCCACAATAAGATCAGAAGGTATAATATCCTCTATCATGTCCAGTTCTTCACAGCCCTCAACTCTGATTGGTCAAAAAGCACTCCTTACACCCACACTGTGACCTATTGATATGAGCAAAAGATGTGAACACAAGGGCTCAGGGAAGAGTGACCGGCCCTGACATCAAGGCATCATTTAACTAAGGATGGTCTCAAGGAGCCTGAGCAGGATTGCACTTAATGGGAATGAGTTGGAAACTTCCCTGGTTAGAGTGATTTAAAGCATAAAGCACAATGATTGTGGTCTGCGTACAAAAATCCATGCAGTCCTGGACATGTCTGCGAAAGATCCTCAAGGTAGCTTCCTCAGCGCAAACATCTTCAGCTGCTTCATAAAGATTAGAAGTGAGGGTGTTCATTGAAGGTCACACAATATTCAGGAAAAATGTCCCCCTTCAGCTCCTGAACTAGTCTGTGTCCATGTGCAGCAAGATCTGGACAACATTCAGGCTTATGCTGTTGGAAGTATCGGTAACATTCATGTAACAGTGCTGCTGGACACTGAACATTTCCACAGTTAAAAGGAAGAGATTATTCAGCTCCTTACGCTATCTTCACAGGAATATGAGGAAGTCATTCAGCTCAATGAAATTACTGGAGAAATTTAGATAGCCCATTTAGTGCATCCAACGAATTATACAAGAAGAGAAGGAGTCACGTGTTATAGAAGACCGCAGAGCTCCTGAAAAATATTTGAAGATTTGGCCTAGACTCTATCAACAATGAAATGTTCTGATACAGTAATATCCCATAAACATGTACTTGGCAAAAAGGAAAGATCAGACACAGATTGTCAGATGCAGTTCTCCAATCTCGGAAGGAAACAAATCCACTGAAGCTTCCAACTCTGTGGTGACCCCAATAGCTTCTGATGTTACTGAGAAACCAAAACACTTCCTGTAATGTGGCTGCCAGAACTGCCCACAGTATTCTATCTATGGCCTAACCAATGGCATGTTTAACTCATATTATGTCGCCTCGATGAAGAAACACTATGCCTACAGTCCCGTGCGATTTCTTAACAGGCTATTACACTGTCCAGTCACATTCAGGGATGTGTGGAGAAACACCCTCTGACCTCCCTAGTGTTCTGCTATTTATTGAATTCTCCCCATCTAGTTCCTTCATCCAAATGCATCACATCCTATTTATCAATGTTCCATTCCATCTGCCATTGATCTGACAATTCCACCTGTATCTTCCCATAACGTAAGGCTTTCCTCCTCACTGCCAACCACCTGGCCAATCTTTGTGTCAAACACAAAATTACTTATTACGCTCAGCCCCCACCCCCCCCACCCCCTCCACATTATTATTTACATCATTTATGAATACCACAAATAATTAGATACATTACACTTCTCGCTAGGTACACCACCAGACACTGGTGTATCGCTACAACCTTCCCAGTGACTTGGGACAACATAGCTGTTTTCTACTCCTCTAGCACCTCTCCTGTGTGGTCAGATTCGACTAAAACATTTAGGTCAGGACATTTCCTCTCTTGTCTCCAACAGCATCCTGCGATACAACTCATCTGGACTTTACATCATCCAAAACCATTAATCCCAACTTGCATCTTATATAAATCTGCTCGAGAACTTCCCAGTCCATCTTCTTGAATTCTGTACCAGCATCTTCCTTTCTCAAATAAAACAGATGTGAAGCTCTCATGTCACAGTCTATCAATGTTCCCCGGTTTCACATTCTGATTACCCCATTGGTTTCGATATGGGTCCTAATTTTTTACTGGTTATTCTGTTCAGCTTGTTTTTGTAGAACATCTTGGGTTCCCCCTAACTTTGCCTGCTGCACTTCTCCATGCCCCGGTATTAGTCAGTCTGCTGTGGGTGAATTTTCTAAGTTTCCCTGAGATCACTTCTCATTCTTTGAAACAGTACAGAACACAGGTATAATCTCATCCACACTGCATGCAGTCTGTGCAGAACGCCTTTACTTCGATATTCCAATATCCGTTAACTGAAGGCCAACTTCACTTTTACCTTTCCGTTTCCTAAAGTCGCCCCTGAGCCACTTGGTTCAATTTTATTTACTATTCAATTTCTGAACTCTTCAACATCCACCTGAATATCTAACTATATCACACCCAATAGCACTCCATTGTCTCCCCCTACTAGAAACATCTTCAAACCATTTCAAAAAAAGTGGCCTCAGAGTTCAGAGCCTGCGACAGAAGATTGATTCAGCGATGGAGGAGACCTGAACCAGGCTGGAACTGATCTCAGCCAAGCTGCAGAAGCAGGATCAGGAGACCCAGTGTCTCGGGCCGTGCATCATCGAGGTGGAACAGCGGATCGCGGCTTTGGAAACCATGGCAGAATCCTCGGCGGGTCGTGTCGAAGCCCTGGAATGGTAGCTAAGGGCCTTAGTAGAGTAGGTCAACGACCTCGAAAATCAGGGCCATCAGAAGAACATCAGCCTGGTCGGGCTGCCAGAACGAGAAGAAAACAGCGAGCTTGTCAACTTCTTTTCGTTTCTCTCACTTACCGTTGAATGAGAAAGTGGGTTTGGGGATGGTGGGGGTGGTTACACTTTGTTTCACCCGGACTGCCTGATGTCAAAGTATGGATGGGACAAATTTAATTTTCTTCTTGTAAGCCGCATGCAACTTTTGAAAACATTGTTTTGCCTGGATTTGATGAGCGGCTTCAGCTCGGAAGAGCCATGAGGGATTAATGGGTAATATGTACACCCTCTGCAGGAAGGGGGGATCTCTCCACTTATTTGTGTTATATGTTGGCTCATTTTAGAAATATTTGTGAGAAGTTTTGCTTTGGCTGTTATTGTAGTTATAGTTTCAAGTTTGTATGAACTGTTTACTGCTTTCACTTGACGTGCTATAAATGGGGTTCTTCTCCCAGTGGGTCATGGGCTGCTTCGGATAGATATGGCTAACCGCTTGTTTAATGGTGCACGTGGAACCTTAAGGAGAGTCACTCACTCATTAAGAGAAGAAGATACTTTCAAGCCTCAGAAAGGAAGGGGTCAATGTAGCCTTGCTGCAAGAAACACATCTAACTGATCAGGAGCACTTAAAGTTACAGCAGGGAAGGTTCGGTCCGGTGTTTATTTCATCCTTTAATTCGAAAAGTAGAGGAGTAGCTTCACTCATTCATACAAACCTTCCACTTCAGTTGTTTGACCAAATTAACGACAAACGTGAGTGGTTTCTGATCCTTAAAGCTTTAATACATGGAGAGGAATATGGGACATTGTATAATATTGCCCCACCACACCCGCTCAAATGCACACTCCAGGTTGATGACCCTTGGGGAATATTGTACAATTAAAAGGGAGACTTTAACCGACTTATGGACTCCGAAGTGGATAGGATGTCAAGGGGTCTCACGGGCATTTCCCAGCCATCAAGGCAGCTGGTGGACCTGAACAGGGAGCTGCCTTGGTGGACGTTTGAGATGTCTTCACCCTGAAGGTAGGGGCTTCACCTTTTTTCTAACCCACGTAAGTGCTATACCAGGATTGACATTTTTTGCCCCATTGGACTTTTTAAATTCGATGCTGCCCTGCAAAATTCTGATCATGCAGCAGTGTACGTGGATGTTCAGGCCGATGGCGATGGGACAGGCTCGCAGCACTGGCGCATGGGTCCTTGCCTCCTGAAAGATAGCAAATTCATTGAGTACTTTTCGCGGGAATTGAAGTTTTTATTGGGACATTAACTTGGGTAAGGCCAATAATCCATCTGTGTTCTGGAAGACTGCCAAGGCCTATGCAAGGGGTTTGATTATTTCTTGCTCGGTGACTTGGAAGCAGCAGAAGGGACAGCAGTAGTGTATGCTCAAGGCTTGGCTGAAGGCAGCTGAGACTGCATTCTTTGACAGACTGTCTGTAACTAAGTTGCAGCAGATTACAGTGCTCCAGGCTGCTCTGAACACTGTGCTCACCCAGACCGCAAAGAGGGAGATTTCCTTTGCGAAACAGAGGTTATTCGAGTATGGTGCTAAACTGAGAAGGTATTTGGCGCATTTGGCCAGAAAGAAGAGTGCCCCCAATCTATTACATCCATTAGAGAGGGCGCTGGTACTATCACCTGCCGTCCCAAATGGGTTAATGCAGCATTCAGAAAGTTCTCCTCTGGGTTGCTCCAGTCAGAGGATTGTGCGGACAGATTGGTGAAAACGGAGTCACTTTAAGACCCTGGACCTCCCAGGTATAACTTCAGAGCAGGAGTCTCTTTTGAATGCCCCGTGACATCCAAGAGATACAGGATGCGTGACATCCAAGAGATAAAGCAGCTCCAGAGTGGCAGACCGATCGGCCAGATGGCTTGTGGAGTGAGATTTATTAGGAGTTCATAGACATGATGGCTGGACCAATGTTGGATATAGTCAATTATTCTTGTGGACATAACTGCCTCCCATCCTCTCAGAGAGAAGCAAACATGTCTCTTATTCTCAAGAGAGGGAAAGCCCCAGAGGATTGCCTATTCGTATAGGCCTATGCAGTTATTAAACGTGGAATTTAAAATTTTGTCGAAAATACTAGCGTTGAGGCTGGAGAAGATCTTGTCCTTCATTGTGAAAGAGGAACAGGCACATTTTATTAGGAGTCACAGGTCCCCTGTTAATATTAGGAGAGTGCAAAATATGGTTCAGGTGTGCCAGCAAGGTCGATTTCAGGCTTGGTAGTCTCGTTGGATGCAGACAAAGCATTTGCTTGGGTGTAGTGGCCTTACCTCTTTTATGTCTTGGAACTGTTTTGCCTTGGAGGTGTCTTTGCCTGTTGGATGGCAGAATTATATAGTGACGCAACAGTGACAGGAGTTCTCACTAATGGTATAAGGTCTACTGGTATAATTTTAGCATCGGCAGAGGTGCCCCTTTCGCCGTTATTATTTGTATTGGTGATTTGAGCCATTGGCAGAGGCCACCCAGAAGGGTCCCAATATAACTGAACGGGTGGTAGGGTCAGGAAGGCATGACATTATCCTTACACAGATGACGTTCTTCACTCTCTACCTAACCTGATGATATCTTTGCCCCGTTTTAAAGAAGTGATTGATTTATTTGAATCTATCTCGGAGTATAACATCAATTTTATGAAATCGGACGCCATGCCTGTTGGGGTGTTATTCGAGTACCTGATCATGGGGGGTGCAATCCGATTACCTTTCAGATGGTCACAACAAGGTCTCCTCTATTTAGGCATTTTTACCACACCGCCCTTCAGTCAATTATATAAAGCAAACTTCGTGCAAGTGCTCGAGAAGATAAGACAGGACCTTCGGCTCTAGGATGATATTCCAATATCCTGGTTGGGTAGAATACCTCCAGTTAAAATGAATGTACTTCCTCGTTTCTTCTATCCCATGTGAATGGTCCTTTTGATGCTCTCCAGGTCGGTTCTATGGAGGCTTTACAGTTGGTTAAGCTTGTTTATCTGGCACCACAGGTGGCCTCTTATGAAGCTCGCCAAATTGCAGCTTCTGCAGGAGATTAAGGGTGTGAATTTTCTGGACTTTAAGAAATATCAACGAGGTTTCCTGCAATCGGATGTGGCTGATTGAGCTTGCAAAGACCTGCTATTAGTTTGGCTGGACATTGAGGCATCCCAGGCAAAATGTCCCCTCATTAATCTGTTGTTCGTGGGCAAGACGAGAACTGTTATGGACCATTGCAGAAATCCAATTGTCCTTAAAATAGTTAAAGCCTGGAAAATGATGCGACAAAGTGAGGACAATTTACAAAAATAATCTTCCCCTTTAACTCCCATTGTAGGATTGGTAGGATCCCAGCTGGGATTGATAGATTATGGCTTTTGGCTCTGGGAGTCCAGAGGAGTTTCCTGTTTGGGAGAATTATTTGACGTGGTGGTCATGGTGGTTTTAGAGCAGCTGAGCCAGAAATATGAGTTATCTTGGAGGGGACACTTTCGTTACTTTGAGATGAGGAATTTTAGACAGAAAAAAAGACTCCATTAATGATTAGTCCCCATAGGTCGGAAATGGAGGGAAGAGTGCTTCGTCCACAGGTGGTCTCTTGGTCAACACCCTCTATCATTTATTAAGAAGTAGTGTCTCAAATGATAGAGAGCGGCTGCAAGGAATCTGGGCTCAGGAATTGTGGGTGGAGATCTCACCAGAGGAGTGGGAAGATATTTGGGAAACCGTAAGGAAGACTTCAATTTGCAATTGGACGTAGGCTATGCAGTTGAAGGTACTCCACAGGGTTTAATTGACACCCGAGTAGCCTGTCAAATTTAAGACAGGAGAGTCCCCAATGTGCCCCAAATGTACAATAGATGTTGGTACACTTACGTATTGCTTGTGATCATGCCACAAGCTTCGTAGGTATTGGTGGACGATAGCAAGAGTTTTGGAAGGGGTTTTGGGAACCGAGGTGAAGGCAAATCCGGTGCCCCTCCTCTTGTGTTCGCTGAATCTTCCGTCTTTGGACTTGCATGGGAATAAATTGTTTAGTATTCTTTCATTTTGTGCGAGGAAGAACATTCTGATAAACTGGGTTCCAGGAAACCTCCCAGGACTCTAATCGTGGTGTAGGCTAGTTATGGAGCCCATTCCCCTCGACTTCCTTATGAGTATGGGCACCCAAGAAATGAACATTGTCATAGGACGTGGCGGCCCTATTTCAACAATATACGCATGGTTTTATTGGCTATATTGGTCAGGACATTTGTGTAACCGTGAGGGCTCTGAGAGGAAGAATTCTGAACAAATTCGGGTATGGCAACTCATGCTACCGGTGATGGGGAGATTTGGTAGGATTGTGCTGGGTGTTGTAACTTCATGTAATTTAAGTTAATTTGCCTTGGTTCAGCTCGGTTTAATCTATGTTTTGTTTTGATTTTGTTTTGACATCAGCCCATTGATTTTGTGCACAGGGAAGAGAATGAGTCCATTCAGCCTCTCATGCTTCTTACACAGCAACCAGAGTAGGTCATTTCACACCATGTGTCAATTATACAGGATTGGAGGGAATGAAGAGAATATATAGAAGTGAGAATACAAGCTTACCGCTTTCACGATGGAATATAAAGTATTGAGAAAACTGCTGGAATTTAAGAAAATTATTAAAATCGATTATTCAGGAATTAATGAAAGGACATTTACAAAGTGAAGCCACATTCCATCAGAATCAACATAATTTTACAAAAGATGAATCATATTTTCATTATTTATTTGAGTCTTTAAGAATGTGACAAGCAAGCTGCATAATGAGGATCCTGGAGATGTAAAATCAGGACTTGCAGAAGACATTGAATAAGGTGTGCACAAAAAAATTAATCTGCAGAATAAGATTGCATTGAGTTGGAATAACCGGTTCATTTACTGTTTCCAAAAATACCATAGGGCTCAGTCCCCAGGCCCCAACTATTAGCAATAAATACTATCACCTATTTGAGGGGATGGACATGCTATAATCAGTTTTTCAGAAGACACTGACTCAGGTGATAAATTGTAATGCATGGTTAAGAATAGGTTGCAGATGAAACGAAACAATGAAAAGTATGCGGCCGTTTTGGTCAGTGTAACAGAAAGACAACTTACTATCCAAACAGAGGGAAACTACAGAGTGCTTAGGTACAGAGGGATCTGGTATCCTCATCCATATCGCAAAAGACACAGATGCAGGTGTAGCAGATAATGAGAAATGCAACTGCAAATTTGGTATTTATTTCTGAAAGAATAGATTATAAAGTGAGGGAGGTACTGCTGCAATAATGCCAGGCATTTGTGAGATCGCAATTGAGTACTGTGTACAGTTTTGGTGTCCTGACTGCAGGAGGTATGTAATTACCATGGAGGCAGTTCAGAATACGTTTACTAGACTGATTCCAGAGATAAGGAGTTTGTCCTCTGAAGAGAGATTGAGCAGTTCAGGCCTATACTCTCTGTAGTTTACAAAAATGGGAGGAGATGTCACTGAGGACTGGGTAATGCTAAAGGTGATTGATAATGTCGACATGCATTGGGTATTTCCTCATGTGGGGTAACCTACAACAAGAGATCAGAGTTTTAGGATAAGTGGAGAGGAATTAGAACAGTGATGAGATAATGGAGCAGGCTGACATCAGCCATGATTGCATTCAATAATGGAGCAGGCTGACATCTGAAATGACTATATTCAATGGTGGAGCAGGCTGACATCAGCCATGATTGTATTCAATGGTGGAGCAGGCTGACATCAGCCATGATTGTATTCAATTGTGGAGCAGGCTGACATCAGCCGTGATTGTATTCAATGGTGGAGCAGGCTGGAGGAGCTGGATTGCTGACTGATGTTCCTCGTCTTTCCTCAGCCCTTCAAACGTGTTACACAGGAATAGCGGAGGGCTGGTTAATCGACAGAAAGCAGGCACTCCGGATAAATCAGATTTAATCAGTTTAAAAGAATGTAACCAGTAGGGTCACACAGTGACCACTGCAGGGTCCTCAGCTATTTACCATCTATATCAATGATCTAGAGAAGTGGAACAAATGTACTGTAACTAAGTTTGCCAATGGAAATAATATAAGCAGGAAATTAAATAATCAATGGAAGTTGTAGAGTCTGTAAATGGATATGGACAAGTTAATCAAAGGATAAAAGTTTGGCAGGTGGGATTTAACGTCATATATAACCTGTAATTTTCTTCCAGGAAGAACGGCAAGCAGTATGTTACTGAAATACAGAGGGATTACAGGACTTAGTGACACCGTGTGTACTGAAGGGTTTACTCTAAGCCGTGCAGACATGGCATGTGTTGCTCCATCACCCTGATTGTCTGCTGCCTGATGTTCCCAGCGGGCCTATTGCTCTCATCCACCATATATATCCTCCGTCACTGAATGATGACACTGATGTTGAGATCGGAGAGATGATGGAGCTGTCACCCAGTCCTGCCTGGAAAGTTCTGGACCATAGAAGCTGAATGAAACTCTGACCCAAAAACCACTGGTAGCACGGTCCTCCCCCTGATATGAAGCTGCAGGTCGTGTTGAAGGAGGTGACACCGCTCTGTGACCAGCTCCTTGTTCACTCTGCTCCTTGGTTATGTGGAGCTTGGGAAGCTGTTCCTGGAAAACCCCGGGGTGGATCCAGCAGATCCCTTTCCCCAGACAAACTCTCTGCGTGATTTCAGAGCTTCCCCTCTCTGCAGCCTCTGCTCCATTTGTTGTTCATGTTACAGACCCAGATGCTTTTACTGTCGTCCCCATGCTCCATCCACAGTTGTGTCACCAAATCCTCAGGTCTTCCTGAATGTCTGAAGTAGCTCACAGCACAACCTCCAATAACACATTCCCAGCAGCTCCACTAACTTTCCAATAACAGGAGTCAGTTCGGAGTCCCTCAGTTCCAAGTTTGATGTCTGGTAATTTACAATAGTATTCGAGGGGCTTCCTCGTGTAATTGACCGCATTATCAGCTGAGAGGGACAAACACAGATGTTCAGTGAACAGGCACAGACCAAATTTTAAAGACGTGTCTCAAAGCTGCTGAGACCCCCTGCCCACCAAGGAGCAGTACATGGTACACACCAGGAAGTGAACAACAGCCCAACACACACTCCACTGTCCATGGACCACGACATAGGACACATGAGGAAGTGAACAACAGCCCAACACACGCTCCACTGTTCATGGAGCACCACATGGGACACACCAGGCAGTGAAAAGCCCGAGACACACCATTTCATTGTTTCTGAGCTTCACAGGGCCAGCTCTTGATACATTAAGGATCCAAATGGGATCCACAGCCGTGATGTATAGAAGAGCATGAGCCGTGCACTTTGCATGTTGTTTCTGAACTTCATAGTTACATCCCCGGGGATTCAGGAATATTAGCACCAACGGTCAGGTTAAGGTACAGAAAGACAGATACTCGTGTTATATTTGGATGATTACTTGATCAACAAGTTGAATAAACACGGCTCTTCTCAGAGAAATGGGATTAGCCGGAGGAGTCAGATGCTGACGGGTCCAATAACAAGAGTAAGAACATCAAATAAATATGCTGACAGATCAGCTCAAATGGTCAGTTATGCTCGATACCAACTCCACCTCACTGAATCAGATATCATAATCCAGATGAGATATATATTCAGCGTGAAGCACTGTGCAGATGAGGCTAGTGTAGTGCTCAATACAAACCAGCAATCTGTACAGACTGTGCAGACCACATCAGTCCACAGGGGGCTGTGCAGTGAATAACACTGTAAACCTGGAGAAGTTACTCTTCCAGCATGTAGAGCTGTGTCCACCATCCGAGTGCATTGCTCAGTAATACTGTGTTTGATCACTGCACACTGTTGGGAAACTTGCAGCCCATGCTGCAAGTGACAGTATGTGCAACTCCCATCCATTTACAGCTCCATATCTTCATTGTTCCAGGCGCTTTAGAGCATCTAATCAAGAGGAAGGATGAAGCTTACATAAGGTTGAGGAGGCAAGGGTTAAGCAGTGCCCTAGAAGGTTGCAAGGAAACCAGGGTGGAAATGAAGAATAAACTCAGGAGAGATAAAAGTGTGCATGATCAAGGCTTGGCGGGTAGAATTAAGGTAAAACCTAAGACGTTCTACACTTACATGAGAAACAAGAGGATGGCCAGAGTGAGGGTAGGGCGACCAGGGATAGTGGAGCGAACTTATGCCAGGGGTCGGAGGAGGTAACGAAAGTTCTTAATGAATATTTGCTTCAGTATTCACTAATGAGAGAGACCTTGACGTTTCTGAGGACAGCATGAAACAGGCGAATATGCTAGAACAGGAGGATGTGTTGAAACATTTGAGAAACACACGGATAGATAAATTTATTAGGCCAAACAGGATATGCCCCAGGATACTATAGGAAGTGAGAAGAGATTGCTGCGCATTTTGCGATGATCTTTTGCATCCTCACTGTCCACTGGAGTCGTGCCAGGTGTCAGGAGGCTGGCAAAAGTTCATGCCTGGTTCAAGAAAGGGAATAGGGATAATCCTGGGAAGTATTGGCTAACCAGTCTTACACCAGTGACGGGCAAAGTATTGGAGAGGATTTGAGAGACAGGATGTATGAATACTTCGAAAATTATAAATGATTAGAGACAGTCAACATGGCTTTGTGAGGAGCACGTCATGCCTCATAAATCTTATTGAATTCCTTAAGGATGTGACAAAACACGTTGATGAATTAGAGCAGTGGATGTGTTATATATGCATTTTAACAAGGCGTTTGATAAAGTTACCCACGATAAGCTCATTCACAAGATAAGGAGGCATGGCTTACAGGGAGATCTGGCTGTCTGGATGGAGAATTGGCTGGCCCACAGAAGACAGAAGGTGGTGGTAGATGGAACAGATCCCGCCTGGAGCTTGGTGACTAACTTGGTGATCTGTTCTGGGACCTCTGCTCTTTGTGATTTTTTTAATAAGAGATTAGATGACGAATTGGAAGGGTGGATTCATAGGTTCGCTGATGTCACGAACATTGGTGGAGTTGGTGGTTAGTGTGGAGGGCTGTTCTAGGTTACAACAGGACATTGACATAACTGAGCTGATGAGTGACAGATCGAGATAAATCTGGAATGGCGGGATCTTGGGTCCATGTCTATAGATCCTCAAAGTTGCCATCCAGTTTGGTGCTGTTGTTTAGAAAGCATATGATGTGTTGGCTTTCACAGCCGGGGAGATGAGTTTCAGAGCTATGAGGTTATGCCGCAGCTCTATAATCCCACTGTTTAACCAACTGTGATAAAGGTGAATGTTGTTCTGCATTGAGAGCTTGCAAGTACTTGTCATATGACTAGCTAATATTTTCAGAGTTTACTGGACTGAAACTATGTGACATCTGGCTGTGAAACAGATATGTTGAGCTCTGGTTGCTCTTTTAACAACTATTCGAATTTAAACAACCAAGTTTAAATAATGTCCCAATATACTAAACCCATTCGATTTTAAATTTATTGTTTTGCCAACATCAAACCCAGGAGATGAGCTGATGTTGAGGGAATGAAGAGGCACGCTTTTTGGAAGTTAGACAGAGAGTAAACTACCATCGTGAGACTCTGCCAAGGACAACATTCTCTGTGTAAGATTCATTTTTTGAACGAAATATCCTTGCATTAAAAGACAGAATATGACCCAGGGAGATATTCAGTTGAAAGAAGGAGGGCATTGGAGACTAAAGCCACTGTCTGGTTTAAGCAATTGTAATACAGTTTTTCTTTAATTGGGAGATTATATTGTTAAAGGTGGAGAAAGATAACAAACAGTTCAGAGAAGGGGAAGCTTTGAGTTGGGAATAACTGTTGTTATTCAATGTTCACTTTTAGAATTAAGGAATACATTGATATTATTTCCTGTTAAGTAGCGGAATTTGCGAGCTCTCTGTCACTCGACTTTAACAGATTATGAGCGAGGTGAGCTTTTCTGAGTGTTTGGTTTAATTAGCAGAAGGGTTCATCGCCGTGTCATAACACTACACTTGTAATACCGTGTTCTAGTCACCTCATTAAAGGAAAGAGGTGGAAGCTATAGAGAGAATGCAGAGAATTATCTATGGAACAGCAGAAAGGTTGACAGGAGCGAAACAAAGTGAGTGAAATATTGAGAAAGTCACCACGTGAAAAGTAAACACTGGCAGATTCCCAATGTCTATTTAAACGTCAGTGTGGCACTGGGTGTAGTGCGTCTGTATTGATGACTGGGTATCTGTGTGTGCATGTGCATCTGTGTATCGGCATTTGTCTATGTGTGCTGAAAATGTGTGGCTGGAAAAGCGCAGCAGGTCAGGCAGCATCCAAGGAGCAGGAGAATCGATGTTTAGGGCATGACCCCTTCTTCAGGAATTTGTCTATGTGTGCCTATATATGTGCTATTGCATCAGTCTCTGTGTGTGTCTGTGCATCTATATTCATCTCTGTGTGTCTCTGCATGTCTTATTTTTTCACTGTGTGTATCTGCGTTTCTGCATTCATCGCTGTGTGCATCTGCATGTCTGTATTTGTCTCTGTGTGTATCTGCATGTCTGTATTTGTCTCTGTGCGTATCTGCATGCCTATATTTATGTCTGTGTGCAGCTGCATGTCTGTATTCATCTCTGTGTGTACCAGACTGTCTGTATTCAACTCTGTGTGTATCCGCGTGTCTGTATCCATCTCTGCGTGTATCTGTGTGTCTCTATTCGTCTCTGTGTGCATCTGCGTATCTCTGTGTGTATCAGAACACATTGTTTTTGTCTCTGTGTATATCAGTTTATCTGTATTCAACTCTGTGTGTATACGTGTATTTGTATTCCTCTCTGTTGGTATCAGTGTGACTTTATTCATCTCTGTGTGTAACTGCGTGTCTATATTTGCCCTTCTGGGTATCTGCATGTTTATATTTGTCTTTCTGCGTATCTGTGTGTATGTATTCATCTCTGTGTACATTTGCGTGTCTGCATTCGTCTCTGAATCTGCGTGTCTGTATTCATCTCTATGTGCATCTGCTTGCCTGTATCCATCTCTGTGTGTCATTAAATTTGTCTCCGTGTGTATCTGTGAGTCTGTATGTGTGTCTGCGTATCTGTGTTTGTCTCTGTGTGTATCTGTGTGTCTGTTTTCATCTCTGTGTGTATCCGTGTGTCTTTATTCGTCTCTGTGGGCATCTGTGTGACTCTATTCGTCTCTGTGTGTATTTGCGTGTTTGCGTTTGTCTCTGTTTGTATCTGTGTGTCTGTATTCATCTTACATGTATCTGTGTGTCTCTATCCATCTCTCTGTCTATCTGCGTGTCTCTGTGTGTATCTGCGTGTCTGCATCTGTCTCTGTGTGCATCTGCGTGTTTGCATTCGTCTCTATGTCTATCTGCATGCCTGTGTTCATGTGTGAGTATCTGTGTGTCTGTATTCGTCTCTGTGTGTATCTGCGGGTCTGTGTTTGTCTCTGTGTGTATCTGCGTGTCTGTGTTCATCTCTGTGCGTATCCTTGCGTCTGTATTCATCCCTGTGGGCACCTGTGTGAGTCTATTCGTCTTCGTGTGTATCTGCATGTCGATATTTGTCTCTGTGTGTATCTGCGTGTGTGTATTCATCTCTGTGTCTGCGTGCCTGTATTCATCTCTGTTGTGTATCTTCCTGTCTGTATTTGTTTCTGTGTGTATCTGTGTGCCTGTATTTGTTTCTGTGTGTCGCTGCATGTCTCTGTGTGCGCCTGTGCATCTGTATTCATCTCTGTGTCTATGTATTTGTCTCTATGTGTATTTGCGTGTCTGTTTCCATCTCTGCGTTTTGTCTGCGTGCCTGTATTTGTCTCTGTGTGTATCTGTGTGTCCTTGTGCACAGCGGATCTGTCAGCCTCTCTGGTGTTTAAAGTGATGCAATGCCCCCCTCTGCTGGCCTTCACACTCCTCTGCGTTGACAGCACCGCAGGGTGACAACCATCAGGGGATTCAGTCTCGGAGGGAGGGGGAGGGAGGCAGCTCATGGCGCCATCCAAACTGACAGAACCATCTGCACACGCACACCCACAGTTTGGTATATGGAGGATTGTATTCGTAATGAGGACCCTTAGAGAGGAGAATGTTCATGTAAAGTTATGTCTATGGTCGCTCTGCAATGTGGAAGTGATTTGTCTTTGAAGATTATTCATGACACAGAGTGCACAAATTAAAGTGTATTTCTATCGCAAATGCATCCAAGCAAGATTGACAGAACCATTTGTAAGTCAATGCAATGAATGTATTTCACGTTCATTATCTTGACATGTTCTATAATATACTCCTACAAACTATAAATGAGAAAAGATTGAAAATCCTGAAATGGACACAGTAGTGGTGGTAATATCTCAGGAACGATATCGTTAGGTATCAGACGAAACTGCTCTGTGCTTCCAAAAACGTTATTTGAAAAACCAAACAGTGAGAGATTGACAGTATTTGATGCCCTCTGAAAGAAACAAAAAAAAAACTGACACGAGTGCAAAGGCATGGGGAGGCTAGCAGAAGGTGGCATTGTATAACTATAAACTAAACAGGGACAGACGTAGAGGTGTGGGGGGGGGTGGTGGTGGGGGTTGATCTCAATTTCAATGGTTTAACCCAAAAAACGGCAAGACATCATCTCAGGAGATACACACATACATACACAGACACGTTAAACACACAACACATATACATACAGATATGGACACACAAACAAACACACACACTCCTGCACACAGTTTCTTTAAGATAGAGTTGAATAAGCTTTTCATTAATTTGGAAATCAGTGATCATTTGGCGAAGGCAGGAGAATGTAGGTGAGAAACAGTTCAGCTGTAATCCCATGGCACAGCAGGTCCAATGGGCTAAGTGGCCTGATTCTGCTCTATTTTCCCATATTCAGGAGAGAGCTTTCAAAGGCTGAATTTGAATGCAGATTACAGGGTTAAAGGTAGGTTTATTGGCAGTGTGGAGGAACAAAGGGATGTTGGGGTCCACATCTGTAGATTCCTCAAAGTTGCCAAAGCCCTCAAGGTAAGAATGTGTATGATGTGTTGGCTTTCATAAGCTGGGGGATTGAGTTTAGAGCTGCGAGGTTATGCTGCAGCTCCATAGAGGCCTGGTTAGACCACACTTGGAATATTGTGTTGAGTTCTGTTCGCCCCATTAAAGGAAGGATGTGGAAGTTTTAGAGAGGGTGCAGACGGGAGTTCCCAGCACGTTGCCTGTCCTATAGGGCATATCTTATGAAGAAGGTTTGAGGGAGCTTTAGCTTTTCTCATTAGAGTAAAGAAGGATGAACGGTGACTTGATAGAGGCGTGCAAGATGATGAGAGGCACAGAGAGAATGGATTAGTAGATTCTTTTTCATAGGGTAGAAATGGCTAACACGAGGAAAACATAATTTTAATGTGATTGGAGGAGGGTTTTGTGGGGAAGTCAAGAGGCAGGTTATTTACACAGGTAGTGATAGGTGCGTGGATGCACTGCCAGCAGTGGTCGTAGAATTAGCTACATTAGGGACATTCAAGTAACTCTTGGATAAGCACATAGATGATAATAGGATGAAGGCTCTGCAGTTTAGTTTAATCTTAGAGTCGGATAAAAGGTCAGCACACCATTGAGGGCTGAAGGGCTCTTACTGTGCTGTACTGTTCAATGTTCGCTGTTCTAATTTCTTGAAATCTTGTGAAAATATTGTACCTGGAATTCCTTTAACTTCAGTGGAGGTTAATCTGATCAGTATTTGATTGTTGAGGGTTAATGGAAATTTGGGGAGGGTTGAGGGGCTGAATGGTCTATATCTGTTCCTAACCGTTATGTCAAAAGAATAATGATTGGATTGAGGGGAACTCATTTTGAGAATAAGGGCATTCCTATTTCAGACTGGGAAAGGGATGTTCCTTTTTCTTTAGGATTGTATGGTCTGTGGTCTTCTCATGCCCAAGGATCAGTGAAGACTGGGTTAATGAAAACACTCAAGGAGGAGTTATATAGATCGTTGATGAACAAGAGAATCAATGATTGTTGGGAACAGACAGGAAAGGGATGCTTAGTTTCCATCACATCAACAATGGACATTCTGAATTGTGCAGCAGGCTCGAGGGGCTGAATGGCCACCTGCTGCTCTTGCTTCATGTATTGTTCACTCACTCAACCCCGCGATGCTGTTACAGAAGGTGAGGAAGATCGCATTCAGCCATTCAGGATCGATCTGCACCTCTAAGTAATTATAAAGAAATAGGATGAAGCTCTTCAGCCATTTCAGTACATTACGCAGCGCAAGAAGAGGTCACACCTACTTTCTAGATTGCTACACAGGAACAGGGGAGTCCTGGGTAACTATGAGGAAATAGATAGTTGGGAGAAATGTGTATTTTCGGGTTGGAAATCTTTAACTTGGTGAAGTGCCTCAGAGATCAGTGCAACATCAAAAACTATTTAGAATCTGTCAATGATTTGCGTGTGGGAACTGATTGGATGGAAATTAATTGGCTCAAACATGAAGATTCGATAAGATGTCAAGTGGAGGTAGAGAGTCTGTAATGTGATATAGACAGGGAAGGTTAGTGTGCAAACCTTCAGCAGAAACAGGATAACATAGGCTACCGACGTTTGTGCTGTGGCAGAAGGGGAAAACAACAGTAATCTAATTCAAAGAAGAGAGATCACAAAACTCAGTTGTACAAAGGAATTTGTTCACCCGGGTACATACATCACACGGGGTTAGTATGCAGATGCAGCAAGTAATTAAGAAGGTATTTGGAATGATTACTTCATGAAAAGGTTTTCAGGATATTTTACTGCATCTGTACAGAGGATTTCTGAGTCAACATCCGATGTACTGTGGGCAGTGATGATTATATAAACTGAAAAATAAATATACTCAATAGCTTAAGAAGATTTGGCGAATATGTTTCACTGCACTTGCTCTTGGAAAGAAGGCCTTATTCTGTCATACAGCACGGAAACAGACCCTTCACTGCACCATGTCCATGCCGACCAGATGTCCTAAATTAATCAAGTTACATTTGCCAGCACTTGGCCCATATCCCATAAAACCTTCGTGTTCACTCAAATGGCTTCATTCAAATGGCTAAAAATGCTGTAGCTGTCCCAGCCTCCAACATTTCCTCTGGCAGTTCATTCTATACACTCTGAAAAGTTACCACTTTTGTCCCTTTTATATGTTTCTCCCCTCACCTTCAATCTATG
This sequence comes from Chiloscyllium punctatum, assembly GCF_047496795.1. NCBI lineage: Eukaryota > Metazoa > Chordata > Chondrichthyes > Orectolobiformes > Hemiscylliidae > Chiloscyllium > Chiloscyllium punctatum. The sequence goes on from NC_092767.1 coordinate 20,856,901, forward strand.
TGCTCTATTGTGCACTGCCCTAAGCTTGGAAAATGTTCTTGGATCTTCACAATTTCTTTTCTCCTCATGATGTTATAAACCTCTATAAGGCAAGAGCACTTCAGGATTGAGAATGAGAGGCGTTCGTATTGAACTGTATAAGATATTGAGGAGAGTGTATCTGATGCATAGCCTATGGACATTTTCTCTGGTATATGAGTCTCGAACTGAGGATTCAAATTTAAGAAAACAACATGTATATGTTATATACTCTTTTCATAGTATAAGAAAACAAATACTATGAAGACATGATTTTATTGGACAAAAATATGAGGACACATACAAACGTATCTTCATTAAAACTCCTACATGGAGCAGATAACAGGGACATAGTCCTACAGTTCCGAGAATGTGGGGCTGAGAACACATCCAGATCAGCTACGATCTTACTGCCTAGTTGAGAAGGCTTAACGTGTCTAATGACACACTCCTACTCCTCAGCCCTACGTCCCTATGTTCCATTCAGTTCCTCAAAACTGCAAGACAGGAGCGTTTGGAGTTCATTTACTCCGATAACCTGGTGCACAGAAACCGAGGAGACCATTCAGTGACTGAAGACTCGAGTGTATAGCGTTGGAAAAGCACAACAGTTCAGGCAGCATCCAACGAGCAGGAGAATCGCCGTTTCTGAGCATATACTTCTGCGCAAAACGTGGTTTCAACAGAATACAAGGACGCCATTCGATCCATTGAAACTATTGGACAAGAATAGGGATAGCCCATTCAGACCCTCCTGCCTATTACACAAGGAATGAAGGAGTGTAGTCAGCACATCGAGATGTTAAACAGGAACCGGAGTCGCCAAGTCAGGTCCTTGAGCTGCTTCCAGATGACCAGGAGGTGGCCATTCAGCCTATCGAACCATGTGTACAGAAATAGGAAGATGTCTTTGATGCCCGAACATAACAAAGAGTGAAGCAGAATCTACTCAGATAGACTGCTCTATGTTGTTCCTCCTGGTTCCTTTGCTCGTGGTACATATGTGTCACTTTAACTTGGTTTGCTGAACGTGAGAGGGAAAAATGAGAAGTGAAAAGTTTGTGCGAAGTCTCAAGGAAATGCCTTCTATCTCCGAGAAGACATTATTGTACTCCTATAGAGGACCGAAGGTGGTGGGAATAGCGAACTATTTCAGGAGTAAGGCATTAAGGCTGCTGATAGATTTATGAACAGTGCAGAGACACACACCAACTGCACATTGAGACGGTGAGAATTCATTCAGAGCCTGGCGCTCCCTCTCAACCAACATGGGGTCTCCACACTGGTACGTGAACTACTGGGAATTACATATCATGGGGAAAATGCAATTTCTCACAAAATCACCATCTTTTTTCCGGACAGAATAAATGTTAGTCCATAATCCTCAAGTTTAAATGTAATTGCATGTTATTCTCTTGAAGTGCTACGGCTGTTGCTGGATTATACTCTTATACCTTTTATCAGTTAATTATTCGTTTACACAATGTAATTCAATAATTTACTTGCAAAGGTGCAAACATCTTATTGCACAGTTGTTTGCCGTTTCTTTTTTAGGTTTGCTGTAGCCTTAGCCCAAAAGTAAACGTTTTGTTTACTGAACAGCCTTGGGCAACTGTCTGTGTGACGTTTGCACATTGTCGCCATGTCTGCGTGGGTTTCCTCTGGGTGCTACGGTTTCCTCCCACAGTCCAAAGATATGCAGGTTAGGTGAATTGGCCATGCTAAATTGCCCAGTGTCAGGTGTGAATCATAGGTTAGAGGAATGGATCTAGGTGGGTTACAGTTCGGAGGGTCGATGTGGACTTGTTGAGCCGAAGAGCCTGTTTCCATACTGTAGGAATCTAAAAAAAAGCATGTTTATCGGGATTCAAGGGTCAGACACAGTATGTATTTTTCATGGCTAAGAAACAGAAAGGAATAGAAGACAGTGACTGTGGAGACTGATGAGGAGTAAAGTGACATCCCCCCTGTCCCCAATGTCTTCTTGACAGAGAGAATAAAATCAAATGTAGAGAAAGAAACAGATATATTCGGAAGAAGGAATAGCAAGTGACAGTGTAAATGAAACAGGATAATTTGAAATGGAATGACCGAACAATGATTGATCTGTGTGTGTGTGAGAAAGAGAGTGTGTGTGTCAGTGTGTGTGAGTGTGAGTGTGTCTGCGTGTGTGTGAGTGTGTGCGTGTCTGTGTGTGTATCTGAGTTTGAGAAAGTGTGTTTGTCTCTGTGCTTGTGAGTGCGTGTGTGTCTGTGTGTGTGAGCGAGTGTGCGTGTCTGCATGTGTGTGTCTGTGTGAGTGTGTGTGTGTCTGTGTGTGTGAGTGAGTGTGTGTGTGTCTGTGTGAGTGTGTGTGTCTGTATGTGTGAGTGTGTGTGTCTGTGTGTGTGAAAGTGAGCGTGCCTGTGTGTGTGAGTGAGTGTGTGTCTGTGTGAGTGTGTCTGTGTGACTGTGTGTGTGTCTGTATGTGTGCCTGTGATTGGGGGAGTGTGTGTGTCTGTGTATGTGTGTCTCTGTGCCTCTGAGGGAGGACTGGTAAATGTAACCTCCCCGTTTAAGGAGAGAGGGACACAGAAGACAGGAAATTATAGAAGGACTTATTGGATCTTTGGTTTATGAATAGATGTGTGGAGCATAAGACCAAGGAAGTTGTGAAGCATATTGGAAATAGTGTGGTTAAGCTACAGCATAATAAGAGTTACAATTACAATGCCATTGCGAACAGCAGTGATGAAAGTACGGTTAAAACAAAGAAAATCAGTTCGAAGCAGACAGGAACATGAGTGACAAAAAGACTGTTTCCTAGATCCTGTTGTGAGAATGTTGAGATAAGCTTGTCAGTAAACAGACAAGGAATGTATAAAAAGCACAATAAAATCTGTTGCTGATAAGGTCTCAACGTGCAACTATGTAGCCAATACCTATGAAGCTGAAAAAGCACAGCAAGTGAGACAGCATCCTAGGAAGAGGAAAGTCAACGTTTCAGGCTGAAAGACTTCATCAGGATTGGGGTGGGAAAGGGGAGCCGGGAAGTAAATAGAGGGAGGGCCGTGGGGCTGGTGGAAGGCGAGGTGGGATAGCGATAGGGGGGATGCAGGCAGGGAATTATTGTGATTGGTCAGTGGGAAGGGTGCAACAGATATGCGAATGGGAAGATGCTCAGCTTTGGTGAGGTCAGGGAAAGGGGACATGGGGTAAAGCTGTTGGTCGAGAGATTTTGAAGCCAGTGAAGACAATATTAAGCTGTAAGGTCTCCAGCTGAAATATCAAGTTGTGTTCCCCAGTTTCTGTTTGACCTCACTCTGACAGTGGAGGAGGCCTGTTGTCGGATGAGCAAGGGGAGGGGAGTGATTGAAATGGATGGCAACTGGAATGCTGAATTTGTTAAAGCGTGCAGAGAGCCGATGCTCCATGATTATGTCCCTGAGTCTCCCTTTGGTCTCCACAACATAGAGGAGACAACGTTGGGATTTGGAGATGAGCTCAGTGGGCCAGGATCAGGCTCTGTATGAAGCATTATTGCTCTGTACGAAACAACCAACCCGACTTTCCAGTTACCATTCATTTTAATTCCCACTCCCACTCGCCCAGCGACATGCCTTTCCTTAGCCTGTCCACTGTCAGACGACCACCACCTGAGAGTTTACCTTTGAAGCTGATAGCTCAGGCCTCAATATTGACTGAAGCCAATTCAAAAACCCTCCTGCTGCCGCCTTATCCCATGTCCCTTTTCCCTGACCAGACCCACCTGTATCTGATCCACCCTTCCCACTGACCAATCACAGTAACCTCATACCTGCATGTACCTACCACCACCATACCTACCCGCCGCCCTTTCATATCCCATCACTCCATTTCTGGGCTCCCCTCTCCCTCACCCGTCCTGACGAAAGGTCCAAGATCAAAACATTACCTTTGCTGCTCCTCTGATTTTGTCTGGTCTGCTGTGTTTATCCAGATCCAAGTTTATTAACTCTGGCCTCCTGCACCAATAGTACTTACACTTTCCAAGCTGTGGAACGAGGTGGTCTAAATGTAAGAAGAAATAAATTTGGACATTTTAAAAAATGGCGGACACATCTGTTATTTCTTATCAACCCAATACACATATTCCAGAAGAAGCAGCATTTCATTTGTACTCTTTCAATCCAGTCTCCTGTCATTGCTGCTCACAATGCAGTTTCCTTTATATTGGGGAGACCAAACAGAAACTGTATTGAGGAACACTCCCACTCTGTCTGTGGGAATAACCCTGACCTTCTCATTGCTTCCCATTTCAAAAACTTACCTTGCTGTCATGCAAACATTTCAGACCTGGGTTGCTGTAATGCTCCAATGAAGCAAAACCCAAGCTCGAATAACACCTCACTTTAGACCTTGGAACGTTCTATCCTGATGGAATTTTTATTCAATTCCATACTTGCACAGCCTGACCGCATTATGGCTGGTCTCCATTATTCACACCTTCTTTCTCCTTGTCTCCCAATGAACTTACCCTATTTGTGAATCGTTTGTCTTGCAGTTAATTAACGAACCCATTTCCCCCTTCACAATCTAATTAATACTCATTTTACATTTGATTCTCTTTTACCAGAAATAAAAGTCAATTTGTCAATGGCATTGCTCCTCTACATCATCTTGTTTCCCGTCACCCCCCCCCCCCCCCCCCCACCGCAGTCAAGGGATTTAAAATCCCATTTTCCAATCCTTTTCTGTTCTGAAGAGAAGTCACACTTGAAAAGATTCAAGAAAAACCTCCTCTCCATTGTTGTAATGTTCCAGTCCGCTATTCTCAGATTCAGATCTGTCCTCTCTCTGTCTACGCAGCTGTTGATCTCTGTTACTGTTGGAGCTGATGCATCTGCTACTACACTGGGATAGCGCACTGAATGAAGCCCTTCACCAATAGGAGAAGGAAACGCTCCAGTGACACAGTTACATTGCATGGAGACTGACATCAATCACAATCACTGAGCAATCAGTCCCAGCTTTTAATCCAGAATATTCAGTTCACAATATAACTGGACTCGACTACATGTCGACATTGCTGGCTATTGGTCAAATCTCCCATCACCAATTGCTCTCGTGAAGTCAGTTGTGAGGGAGAAAGATGAATGTTATCTTTTCGTAGGCTAGATGATTCTGCTCGGTTGTCCATTTACTATGCTGTAACCATCTCTCCCCAAATCCCTCCACCCACCAAAATATACACAATCAGGATGTTGTTTCTGTGCGGATCTCTCCTCCACGGGAACAACCGTCAGCCAACACACTGTCACTGGGCACAGTTGCCTTGAACATAGACAGGATGTGTGGACTTCTCTGAATGTTCCTCTCACTGCTCTCATAAGTCAACTAGGGAATATTCCTCAGTAATTTATTTATACAAATTGACAAACTTCTAAATGCAGTTTTATTTGTGTAAAACCGTACTTTTTTACGCATTTTGGCCTCAGTCGAAACCAAAAGTGATAATTACAATGAACTTATGCATTAAGACTTATGAATTAATGAGTCAGGTTTGAATGATCATGACATTCGCTGGGAGATAGGACAGAATGGGATCGTGGCTGTGGAGACTGCTTGGGGGGGGGAGCGGGGGTACAATGATATTTCCCTGTCATCATCACGCTTTCTGCTAGACAGAATTAAATCTAATGCACAACAAGGAAACAGCAACTTTTGAGAAATGCATTACTGAATGACAAAATGAACTGAACAGGATCATTTTAAATGTGATAAAGTGAACTGTGTTTAATATACACACCACTTAATCATTGGGAATACAGTTCGATTAGGATCACTGGACCAGAAACATTAACTTTGATTTCTCTTCACAGATACTGCCAGACCAGCTGAACTTGCCCTCTAAGTTCTGCTTTTTTTTTGTTTGAGCTTGATCATATTGTTCATATCCGGCAGGATACTTAAAATTAAAAGCAGACACTAATAACAAAATGTGGAGGGCTATGGGGACAGTGCAGGAGACTAACAGTAGAGATATAGTCGTTCCAAACTGGAAGAGACAATGGCCTGGGTTTCCCCCTCTTTTGCTGTAAATAATTCTGTGTTATGTAACCAAAGCCTTTCGGAGGGGATAGACAAGCGAGTTCAATGAAGGTCACAGAGTGGTCCACCATCAATAATATGTTCCTATTATCTCATGAAATTTCTGCTGCCTCTAAAATGTCTTTTCAAACAAAGTGGAGTTCCTGAGATTTACAGGATAATCAGAAAAATATTCTTTTTTCCTTTGAATCTTAAGGAAGCAACAGATTTCGGCCGTAACACAGGTGTCACAGACACACCAACTATAATAGTAACAGGAAAGGACTACATTGTCCACATATAACCAAATTCAGCATGTAGCCCTGCGAAGAAACATGAAATATAGTGATACAGAAACATGAAAAACAAATAAAAAATGGTGAAGAAGTGCCACAGATGAGGAAGTATCTGCAGAGATAAACAAAGTTAGCAAGAATCCAAAGTCATATATTTGGTGTATTAAGGGGAAGACGATAACGCGGGAAAGAATGGAAGTGTTAGGGACTAAGGGGACAGCCTGTCTACACAGCCAGAGAATATGTTAAATACAGTCTACGAATCGGTCTTCAGTTTGGAGAAGCTGTTTCTGGATTCAGGGAGAGTGACGGTTTGACCCTTGAGTAAATTGACACAGGAGCTGAGGAAGAATTTGAAGTTTATGCAAGAGAGAGTGGGCAAATCACCAGATTAAGGACCACCAAGTCCTTAACAATTGTAGAAAATTCGGAGGGCTGTTAAGGCTGGAGCATTAAATATCTTCAAGGCTGAGACAGACAGATTTTTATACAAGTGTTGTGGGAAATCGCAGGAAAGTGGAATGGGGGATTAACAAAATAAAAATAACCTAATCGAAGGAAAAGCAGACTCAGTTAGAGGATAGACATATTGTTGTCCCAATGTCTAATGGTGTTCTTTTCCAAAAGCCCTGTACTCACAAGAACATCACCTCTGTCGCTATGGAGTGAGACACAGTTTTGAATGCAATCGAAGGATTCAATGAATTCATAAACGCGATACTAATAGACAGAAAGTACGAGAGGACTGCGACAACACACATTGACTGTTGGGGGGAAGATTTGCATTGACAGTCACCACTACCAGAAGGCATACTTCAGCGTGACACCCTCAAGGGCCAAGCAGAGACCTCCACTGGGGACCTGGTAGTCAGTGGCCAGGTGTCAAGGAGTGCTGAAGGCCTAAACACTACATCACTGTTGTGTCTCCTTCCCTCCCTGACCAAAACTGTTTGTGGAGGAGTAGAGAGACATGCCGTTGTAGCAGAGTAAGCAGTACGGCATTGACACGAGTGGCTTCGGACAGCTCCAGCTCAGCAAAATGTACAGGGACACTGAAATACATTCCTTTCAACTTTATTTTTACAGCCGTCGCGATGGCAGTTAGGGCAGTCGCACGTTCCTCTTGTGGGATGTGGGTGCTCACGGAAATTTTCACCGTCCCTGATGACTATATGTGTGGACTGTGCACCCAGCTTCAGCTCCTGGGAGAACGTGTTAGGGAGCTGGAGCTGGGTGGCATGGTGGCTCAGTGGTGAGGACTACTGGGAGTAATTCAGGAGACACAGCAGAGACTCATCCCAAGCTAAAAGAAGCATGGTATAGGGAGGATGAGGCAACAATGGCTGACAGGGGAAATCAGGGTTAGCGTAAAAGCAAAAGAGAAATCAGATAACATGGCAAATGGCAGTGGGAAACCAGAGGATTTGGAAGCTTACAAGTGCCAATATAGGGCAATAAAATAAGAAATAGGAGGAAGAAGGTTAAATATGAGGGTAAGCTAGCCAGTAATATAAAAGACTGTAAGAGATTATTTAGATACATAAAGGGCAAAAGACAGGCAGAAATGGACATTGGTCGCGGAATGCGACGCTGGAGATACAGTAATGGGGAACAAATAATGGCTGAGAAACTGAACAATTATTTCAGGTCACATTTCACAGTCAACGACACAAATAGTATCCCCAAAAATTCAAGATAGCGAGGGGACAGAGCTTATTAGGAGAAGTTGCTCGAAAAACTAAATGGGTAAATAAACTGGACAAGATGGACAATATCCCAGAGTTCCAAGGGAGATAGTTGAAGAAATAATGGACATTTGTGGTGATCTTTCATGAATTTCTAGAATCAGGGAGAGGCTCAAAAGATTAAAAAGTTGCAAACATGATACCCTCTTTAAAAAGGGAAGAAGGAAAAAAGGCAGAAAGTGACAGACCAATTAGCCTAACCTCAGTCATGTGTAAGATCCTAGAATCCATTGAGAAGGATGAGATTACTGAATACTTGCATGTGAATTGTAAAATTGGGCAAAGTCAATATGGGGTCATCAAGAGGTCGTCATGCCTCATAAATCTGTAAATGTTATTTGAGGATGAAACAAGCAAGAGAGACAAAGGAAAGTCAATGGATGTTATCCATCTGGATTTCAAGAAGGACTTTGGCAAGGTGCCGCACAGGAGGCTGCTGAGTAAAATAAGGCTCCTTTTTGTTCGAGGTAAGTTACTAGTGTGTGCAGAGGCTTGGCTGTCTGGCAGCATGTAGAGAGTGGGGGTAAATAGGTCCTTCTTGGGATTGCAGCCGATGACAACTGGTGTTCCACAAGGTTCAGTGTTGGGACCACAACATTTTACTTTGTGCATTAACGATCTACATTAAGGAACTGAGGGTATTCTGGCGAGGTTTTTAGATGATACAAAGGTAGGTAGAGAGACAGGCAGCATTGAGATGGCAGGGAGGTTGCAGAAGGATTTAGACAGGGTAGGAGAGTGGGCAAAGAAGTGGCAGATTGAGTACATCTTGGGAAAGCCTGATGCGATGCACTTTGTGCGGAGGGAGATAGGCATGGACTATTTTATAAATGGAGAAAAAATTCTGAAGTCTGAAGAGCAAAGAGAGTTGCGAGTTCTAGTACAGGATTGTCTCAAGGTAAACTTGCAGGTTGAGACAATAGTTAGGAAGGTGTTGCATCTGCCGCACAGTTTGCTTAAATTCTTCGAATCAGCAAAAGAACTGAGTCAACTCTTACAAACAATAATATTTGTTTATTGAGCACACTCTATGTTAGTCCAATAAAGTTTACTATAAAGTAATGAAAAATACTGCAAACTATCTTTTTTTTTAACTTAACTTTGGCTGATCAAGTGCCAACACACTAGAACTTGGCCGGGCTCCACGTGGTGATTCCTTCTTATTCTTCCGATGGTCTTGGAGTTGTTTTCTTTCTCAATGGTTATTCTCCAGTTGCCGCACTCTGTGCGGCTTTGAGAGATTCGTATTTTTGCAAGTCTTCAAGCCCTTGGGAGGGTAAGGAGGATCTGCCAATGGAATTATCAAGTTCATTTACCCAGATAAATCAGACTCAACCAGGGGTCAGCATATTGATGGCCCAAGAGCGACATTCCATTGTACCATTGAAGTCCAATTTCAGGTGGGTATTACAGGGTCTGTAGCTGTCGGGTTTTTTTTTTGCAAACTGTCTGTGGGTAGCTGCAGCTTGTCTGGATTCTGCAGCATATGGATGAGCAAAGAGTTTATTCAAGGCTGGGAACCATTTCCCAGCATGCTTTAGTCATTGTTCATTTTTAGAACTCCGTGCTAAGTTTATGAATGTCCATCATGTGTTCATTGTTCCTGGTGGTCTATCCGGTCAGAAAGACAAATACAGTGATGGCATTCATTTTGAGAGGAATTTAATATTAAAACAGAGATGGATTGATGAGGTTTTACAAGGCTCTGATCAGACCATATTTGGAGTATGTTTGCAATAGCATCATTTAAGATATATCTAGACAGATACAAGAATGGGCAGATAGCAAAGGGATACAGACCCTCAGAAAATATGCGACAGATTTAGACAGAGGATCTGGAACAGTGCAGGCTTGGAGGGCCAAAGGGCCTGCTCCTGTACTGGAATTTTCTTTGTTAGTCGTTCTTTCTTTTTCATTCTAAATATTGCAAGTTTTCATCTTATTATATGTTACAATTAATAACATAAACCATTTATTTATTTGACAGTGCATGTTAAATTATTGTCATTTCTAAATTAGAGTCAGAGAGTCATAGAGATGTACAGCATGAAAACAGACCCTTTGGTCCAACTCAGCCATGCCGACCCAATATCCCAACCCAATCTAGTCTCACCTGCCAGCACCCAGGCCATATCCCTCCAAACCCTTCCTATTTATATACCCATCCAGATGTCTTTTCAATGTTGCACTTGTACCAGTCTCCACCACTTCCTCTGGCAGCTCATTTCATACATGTACCACCCTCGGCGTGAAAAATTTGTCCCTTCGGTCTCTTTTATATTTTTCCCCTTTCACCCTAAACCTCTTCCCTCAAGTTCTGGACTCCCCCACACCAGGGAGAACACCTTGTCTATTTATCCTATCCATGCCCCTCATGATTTTATGAAACTGGATAAGGTCATCCCCCGGCCGCCGACACTCCAGGGAACACTGCCCCAGCCTATTCAGGCTCTCCTTACAGCTGAAATACTCCAACCCTGGCAACATCCTTGCAAATCCTTTCTGAACCCTTTCAAGTTTCACAACTTCCTTCCGATAGGAAGGAGACCAGAATTGCACACAATATTACAAAAGTGGCCTCACCAACTTCCTGTACAGCCACAACATGACCTTCCAACTCCTGTACTCAATACTCTGACCAATAAAGGAAAGCATATGAGTGTCTTCTTCACTATCTTATCTATCTACAACTCTACTCTCAAGGAACAATGAACCTGTACTCCAAGGTCTCTTCTGTCAGCAACACTCCCTCGGACATCACCATTCGGAGTATAAGACCGGCTAAGATTTGCTTTCCCAAAATGCAGCACCTCACATTTATGTAAATTAAACTCCTAAGCCCGTTGGGCCATCAGATCCTGTTGCAATCCGAGGTAATCTTCTTTGCTGTTCTCTACTCCTCCAATTTTGGTGTTATCTGTAAACTTACTAACTATACCTCTTATGCTCACATTCAAATCATTTATATAAATGATGAAAAGTAGTGGACCCAGTACCGATCCTTGTGGCATTCCATCAGTCACAGGCCTCCAGTCTGATAAAAAAAAAACCCTCCACCACCACCCTCTGCCTTCTACGTTTGAGCCAGTTCTGGATCCAAATGGCTACTTCTCCCTCTATTCCGTGGCATCTAACCTGACTAACCAGTCTCCCATGGGGAACCTAGTCGAATAACTAGTCGAAATAAATCATGTCCACCACTCTGCCCTCATCAATCATTATTGTTACTTCTGCAAAAACTTCAAAGAAGGTTGTGAGACATGATTTCCCACGAATAAAGCCATGTTGACTATCCCGAATCAGTCCATGCCTTTCCAAATACATGTACATCCTGTCCCTCAGGACTCCCCCCAACAACTTGCCCACCACCGCTGTCAGGCTCACTGTTCTATAGTTTCCTGGCTTGTCCTTACCAACTTTCTTAAACATTGGCACCACATTCACCAACCTCCAGTCCTCTGGCACCTCACCTATGTCTAGCGATGATACAAATATCTCAGTCACAGGCCCAGCAATCCGTTCCCTGGCTTGCCACAGAGTTCTCTATACACCTGATCAGGTTCCGGGGATTTATCCACTTTTATACGTTTCAAGACATCCAGCACATCCTCCTCTGTAATAAGAACATTTCGAAGATGTTAGCATTTATTTCCCAATGTTCTATATCTTCCATGTCCTTTCCAACAGTAAACATTGATGCAAAATACCCATTTTGTATTGCCCCCAACGCCTGCATTCCACCCAAAGATTCCAAGCCAATCTTTGAGGTGCGCTATTATTTCCCTATTTACCCTTTTGTCCTTAATGTCTTTGTAAAATCCTTTTGGATTTTCTTTATTTCTATTTGCCAATGTTATCTCATGTCCCCTTTTTTACCCTCCTGATTTCCCTCTTAAGAATATTCATATTGTCTTTTGTACTCTTCTAAGGGTTTACTCGATCTACCTTATCTGTACCTGTCATATGCTCCCTTCTTTTTCTTAACCAGACCCCCAATTTCTTTAGTTAAGCAGCATTACCTATATCTAATATCCCTTTCTTTCACCGTAACAGGAATATACTGTCTCTGGACTCCGTTACCTAATTTCTGAATACTTACCACATTCCATCTGCCCCTTTATCTACGAACATCTGCTTCCAGTCAGCTTTTGAAAGTTCTTGCCTAATATCATCAAAATTAGCCTTACTCCAATTTAGAACTTCAACTTTTAGATCTGGTCATTCATTTTCCATCACTATTTTAAAACTAATAGAATTGTTGGCAGATAGCTGAAGCTCACACACTTCAGTCAGAATTAAATCGATTGATTATACATAAATGTGTCAGAATGATAATTCTATCTGATTTTTCAATCGTTTGCTCACTCTGAATATGCAATCAGTCAGAGGTCAACCACTTTGCAAATGATATAGCCTCAATGTATGCATTTGACTACTGGCATTTAGTGTGTCATTGTGATCACCAGAATAATCAGACAACATTTTCTTTTTGGTATAAAACAAAACGCACACTCTTTACTTTTGTATCATAAAATGTTGGTAGCTGTTTACATTTTAGTTCCATCAATATAGAACCAACCTAATTGTTTTCAGAGATGTTGCAATTATTGTTCAGTTGAATAATTGTAGTTCATATCTCATCATTGCCCAATTCACAAACATGGCTAACTCCTGATCATTGTTCAGGTCAGTAAACCCACCACGTTGCAATCATGGCCGACATTAAAAATGGATTCCAAAAGGCCTGAATTCAGGCACCGTGCTACTGGACCTCACAGCTGCCTGTGACACTGAGTGAGATACTGGCCTGCTCCAGAATCTTAGCAGAAAGTTTCCAAGCTGGTTCAGGACAATCATTCAAACATTCCTTCAAAGTGAATCATTTGGATTCCACCTTGGGCACGAGGAAACTAGCCAACACGCTATCAGTCATTATTCCTGATGAAGGGCTTTTGCCTGAAACATCGACCTTCCTGCACCTCGGATGCTGCCTGACCTGCTGTGCTCTTCCAGAACCGCTCTAATCTAGACTCTGGTTTCCAGCATCTGCAGTCCTTGTTTTTGCCTATCAATACTGTCAGTGTAGTTACAAATACAGTCTAAATTAGATACCAATGTTTGATCAGGAACCAAGTCTTACAAATTCATCTTCAGTCAGGGCATGACCCAGAGAGCATTGTATGGACATGGAGTGTCTGAATCACATGGTATTGGTTATGGTGCTGACATCTGGCATGTTGCCCATACTTCCTACATCTGCTCCCTAGTCCAGACGCTGTGTCAACATGTTCACAATTGACAGCTTTCTGCAGCATCTTGTGTCTCACTGTGAATCCTCTGAAATTATATCCAATAAAGGCACCTTCACATTCACCAGTATCAAAATAAAATTGTACCTGCCTGTGGATGGTCAGATATTAATACATGGGTCACCCAACAGAATGTATCTGAAGAAACCAGGAGCTAATGACAAACCAAAAATCAGTTTAATAACTAAACTTGGTGGATTTTGTCTAGTCGAGGTAACCACACATATTGTGTTGGCACTCAGCTGACTGTAACCATGCACACCATAACTGGAAGTCTTGGCCTTACGCACCTTCCAGCTTCCTGACCTCACACATATCACTCCCTTACACATTCACCAACTAATGAGAATCCACCAGCTGAGAGAAACTTGGAACATAGAACAGTGCAGCACAATAAGAGCCCTTCAGCCCTCAATGCCTTGCCAACCTTTTATCCTACTCTAAGATCAGACTAACCTACATAAACTTCAATGCACTAGCTTCCATGTGCCTATCCAAGAGTCTTCTTAATTATCCCTAATGTATCTGACTCTATTTCTATCATTGGCCGTGCATTCCACCCCACCACTCTCTGTGCAAAGCAGCTATCTCTGACATCTCCCCTAAACCTTCCTCCAATCACCTTAAAACAACGCCCCTGGCAGATAGCCATTTCTGCCATTGGATTAGACTCCCATGTCCAATCTTTGACTCCCAATTCTTGTACACCTCTATCAAGTCAGCTGTCATTCTTCTTCGCTCCAGGGAGAAAATCCCTAGCTCCCTCAAACTTTCTTCTAAGACATGTCCTCCAGTCCAGGCAGCATTCTGGCAAATCTCCTTTGCATACTCTCTAAGGCTTCCATATCCTTCCTATGATGAGGCAAACAGAACTGAACACAATATTCCAAATGTGTTTGAACCACAGCTTTATAGAGCTAAGCATTAACCTCACTGCTCTTAAACTCAATCCCCCTGCGAATGAAAGCCAACACACCATACACCTTCTTAACAACTTTATCAACTTGGGTGACAATTTTGTGGGACCTATGGACATGGACCCCAAGATCCCTCTGTTCCTTCCCATTGCCAAGAATTCTGCATTTATCTCTGTATTATGTATTCAAATGCAACTTTCCAAAATAAAACACTTCACACTTTTTAAGGTTGAACTTTATCTGCCAATTATTAGCCCAGCGCTGCATCCTGTCAATGTTCTGTTGCAACCTACAACAGCCCTCCACACTATCCACAACTCCATCAACCTGCATGTCTTCAGTAAACTTACTAACTCACCATTCCACTTCCTTATCAAAGTTATTTATAAAAATCACAAACAGCACAGGTCCTAGAACCAATCCTTGTGGAACACCACTGGTCTCTGAGCTCCAGGCTGAATACATTCCATCTGCAACCATCCCTCTGTCTTCTATGGGCCAGCCACGCCCGTATCCAGAGAGCCAAAGTTCCCTGTGTCCCATGCCTCCTTACCTTCTGAATGAACCTACAATGGGGAACCTTATCAAACGCCTTGCTAAAATTTGTGTTCACCACATCTCCTTCGATCTACCTTCATCAACATGAATTTTTCACATCTTCAAATAATTCAATAAGGTTTGTGAACCTCCTATCTCTAATCAAATTATCATTTTCTAAATAATTGTAAATCCTGCCTCTCAGAAGCGTTTCCAATACTTTGCCTACCACTGATGTAAGACTGACTGTTCGGTCATTCCCAGGATTATCCCTATTCCCTTCCTTGAACAAGGGAATAACATTTCCCACACTCCAATCATCTGGCCCCACTCTAGTGGACAGTGAAGACACAACGATCACCACCAAAGGCACATCTTGCACCACTTGCTGTAGTAACCTCGTGTATACCCCATCTGGCCAAGGGGATTTATCTATCCTTATGTTTGTGCTTCAATCAGTCTGTATTTCCCCTCAACTTGTCTACACCCTGTCCAACCAACTGATTGAATGCTTTCCATTTCAGTGCTATATACAGTGCTGCCTTCCTGAGCAAGTATAGTTCCCCAACGTCCTGCGAATCACGGAATCAAAGAAAAAGGAATGCACCAATCCCTTCCTGATGAAGAGCGCATGCTCGAACCGTCGACTCTCTTGCGCCTCGGATGCTGCCTGACCTGCTGTGCTTTTCCAGCATCATACTTTTCGACTCCGATCTCCAAGAACTGCAGTCCTCACTTTCTCCATTACTGTGGGCTGTCCCCTCTGCACAATGAGCAGGGAATTAACCATCAAAAATCATTTTATGTGGAGCTGACTGCTCAGTTCTGGAAAGTTGCACATGATGAATACATTTAAAAAAAAAGAAATTACAATTCAACAAATAGTCATTCAGTCCCAGAGTTACAATTTTTGTTCATGGTTTGGGCAGCCTGACAACAAATAGAGAATGATTGAGGAACTCCGGGGCACATAGTATTCCAGGTGTTACATTCCAGCTTACATTAATGCTGGGAGTATTATCAGACAAACTGTTGTGATCATGGCATGAGTTGAGATGGAACGTTTTTGCCATCACAGAGACGTGTTTGAGAGGGGTCAGGGCTAACAACTCAATATTCTATTGTACTGGAACTATAGTCAGGACAGGAGAGGGTGTTAAAGAGGAGGTGGTGTTGCATTATCAATTAAGGAACAGTTACTGCAGTGAGGAGGGACGATACCTTGGACGTGTCTTGAAATGAGGCTTTATTGGTCGAGGTTAGGGTCCAAAAGATGACAGACACAATGCTGGGGATATTTTAAAGAGCCCCAGAAAGATGAACATGCAGATGCAAATGTATAACCAATTCACTGAGGTGTGTAAAAACCAATTCACTGAGGTGTGAAGGAAAGCAAGTCCGAAGATGTTACATAGATAGGAAAGCAAGGCTGGAGATGTTACAGGGATAGGAAAGCAAGGCAGAAGATGTTACAGGGATATGAAAGCAATGCTGGAGATGTTTCAGAGAGAAGAAAACAAGGCTGGAGATGTTACAGAGATAGGAATGAAAGGCTGGAAATGTTACAGAGAGAGGAAAACAAGGTTCTAGATGTTACAGAGATAGGAAAGCAAGGCAGGAGATGTTATAGAGAGAGGAAAGCAAGGCTAGAGATGCAACAGAGGTAGGAAAGAAAGGCTGGACATGTTACAGAGAGAGGATAAAAAGGATGGAAATGTTACAGAGAGAGAGGAAAGCAAGGCTGGAAATGTAACAGAGATAAGAAAGCAAGGAGCGAGATGTTACAGAGATAGGAAAGCAAGATTGGAGGTATTACAGAAATAATGTGGCCTGTGCATGCTAGAACAGGTTAGTGAGATATTTTTGAACTCCTTCACAGGATATGGGGAAAGATGAAGCAGCTGGAGTTTAGAGAGATAGGGAGGGGTGTTGGGGCTGGCGGAGTTTACAGTGAGAGGTGGGGCTATAGTATGATATAAATGTTGTAGTGATTACGGAGGGTTACTGAGATACAGATGGATGTAGCGGCTGGAGGAGATGACAGGGAAAGATACAGAGATACACGTAGATAGTTTAAAAATGGAATTGTGCAATGTCTTAATAGAGAAAATATTGTTGACATCTGTGGAATAAACATGGTACTGGGAGGAACTGAAGGAGTGAGACTTTGGACTGTCCAATCACAAAAGTTATAGAGTGTCATACAGCACAGAAGAGGCCCTTCGATTGATTGTGACAGAAAAGTAAAAGCCCTGCAGACACTAGAAATCCCTCCTTCCTGACGTCTGGGGGCTAGGGCTAAATGTGGGAGAGGCGTCCTACAGACTCCTCAAGCAACAATGTGACATAACGAAGCCTCACGTGTCAGATCAAACACAGAGATGGAAACGTCCTGCTGACTCCCTTCCTTCAGCTGATGGATCAGTGTCCCTCTACATTGAACATTTGGAGGACGCACTGACAGAGTGAATGAGCTGAAGAATGTATACTGGGTGGGCTATTTCAAAATCACCACCAACAGGTGCTCAGCAGCACCATTCCTGATCGGGATGGTCATGTCAAAAAGAACATAGCTGCGAGACTGGGTCTGCACCAGGTGGGGAGGAAACGACTGACAGGGAGAAACATACTTGACCTCATCTTCACCACGGCTGCAGAGACATTGATCGATGGCCATATTGGGAACAATGACTACCGCACACAGTATTTCTGGAGACACACACACAATTCACAATGAGTCTGTGTGTGTGTGTGTGTGTGTGTGTGTGTGTGTGTGTGTGTGTGTGTGTGTGTGTGTGTGAGCGCACATGTGAGAGATACTATCCCCATGCTAAACAGGACAGATTTCGAAGAGATCTAGAACTCAGCACTGGCCTATGTGAGGTGATTCGGGTCATGACCAACAGCAGCAGAATAGTACTCCAGCACAATTTTCACTGTCACTGCTTGGCATATGGTCCACTTTACCCTGATCATCAGGCCAGGGGATAAACCCTTGTTCAATGAAGAATACAGAAGGGCTGGCCAAGAGCAGCACCAGGTACTCCTCAAAATGAGGTGACGTTACCAAACAGGACCACTTACTCACCAAATACCATAAACAGCTAGTGACAGACAGATCTAACCAACAAATCTGACCTAATCTCCACAATCCTGTCACATGTAGTCAGGTTGAATGATGGTGTCAATCAAACAACTCACTGGAGGAGGAGGATCCCCACATATCACCTTCCTCAGTGATGGAAGAACCCAATACAACAATAGAAAAGCTCAGGCTGAAACGACCACAACAATGTTCAGACAGAAGTATCGATAGGAGGATCTATTTTAGTCTCCTCCAGATGGCAGTCTTCAGCTAATTCGATTCACTGCGTGTGGTAATTCCAAACGGCTGGAGGGATGGGGAATGCAAAGTCTGTGGGCCCTGATAACATTCCATTCAAGCTGTTCCTGCTGGGATACAGCACTGACATCAACCTGTCAATGTGGGAAACTATCCGGGTGTGTCCTGTACACACAGACAGACAAAACATCAGACAATCATTGACTGCCCCATTGCTCTCATCTCTATCATTAATAAAGGGATGGAAGATGTCACCTACAGTGGGATCAAGCAGCACTTCCTCAGCACCAACCTGCTCACTGAAGCTCAGTTTGGGCTCTCATCCCTTGGGCTCATTGAAGCCTTGGTTTAACGATGTACAACAAGAGACCACGCAGCTGAATTGCAGAGGTAAGGCAACAGTGACTGCACTAAATATCAGCATAACTGTATTTGACCAAGTGTTGTATCCAGGATTAATGGCAAAACTGGAGCAAATAGGAATCATTTGTACTGGCTGAAGTTATACCTGGTACAAAGGAAGGTGGTTGGGGTTGGAGTTGGAGGAGAGCAGCCATCTCAGCTCCAGGACAGCTCCGCAGCAGTTCCCCTGTGTTGGTGTTTGAGTAAGCCTGGAGATATGAAATGGTAAAGTAAGGTACCATACTCTTACAGGATGATAGGGCTGCTCTCTCGTTAGACAAAGACGAC
This sequence comes from Chiloscyllium punctatum, assembly GCF_047496795.1. Classification (NCBI taxonomy): domain Eukaryota; kingdom Metazoa; phylum Chordata; class Chondrichthyes; order Orectolobiformes; family Hemiscylliidae; genus Chiloscyllium; species Chiloscyllium punctatum. The sequence goes on from NC_092767.1 coordinate 20,875,803, forward strand.
TGGCGGTAGTTTAACTGGACAGTCATAATGCCTCAGGTAAGGGAGATGTTGGGTAGGACAGCCCTTTGCAGTCACCTCAGGCAGTGCAGCATTGAACCCACACTGTTAGTATTAACCTGCATTACAAACTAGCCGTCCAACTGATTGAGCTAACCAAGTCCTCACTCAGCTCCTTGAGTTAGATATTGTAATATTATTCCATTTAGATATGTTGTTAGACACCTTTGGAGAAGGTGGAACTAGAAGCAAGCTTCCTAACTCAGAGAGAGGGACAGCATCAGTGAGCTATAAGCGTGCTCTCTGCCCTAGGCCCAATAATTTTCAGCTGCTTCATAAATGACTGAAAAATCACAAGTGGGGATGTTTGCCAATGATTATGCAATGTTCAACACTATTTGTGATTTTCTCAGATACTGAAGCAACCCTTATCATAATGGAACAGGACCTGGAAATATGCAGGTGTGTGCTTAACAGTGACAATACCATTTCCGTTACAGATGTGCCAGACAACGATTACTTCTCACAATGGAAACTTGAACCACATCCTCTAACGTTCAATGCCACCACCATAACTGAACACACAAAATGCAATATTGCCGAGATTACCGTTGACCTGAACTGGACTGACCATATGAATTCATTACCCATTTCTGTGAAGGGCTTATGCTGAAACATTGACTTTCCTGTACCTCAGATGCTGCCTGACCTGTTTTCCTTTCCCAGCGCCACTTTATGACGCATATACATTCATTGGCTACAGGAATGTGTCAGGGGCAAGAAATTCTGCAGGAATAACTCGCCTCAAAATTTCCGAAAGCCTGCCCCCTATTGCTAAGACACATGTTGAATGTGTGTGTGATTAAATACTTCCATTTGCCTGGGTGAGTGCAGCTTCATCCCTCATCCACTGACACTCAGTAGCACCAATACCTGCCATCTACATGGTGCTCTGCAGAACTTTACCAAGGCTCCTTACAACCGTCCTCTGAACCCCCGACCATCAGAAGGACAAAGGAAGCAGATACATGGGACCCCCACCGTGTTCGCGTTCTGTTCCAAGCCACCCACCATCCTGATTGGGGAGTGTATTGCCATTGCTTCAGTGTCACTGTTTCAAGTTCCCTATCTATCAATAAATGCCGTTGCAATCACATTTCATGAATACATTACCATAAAAAATATTGTCTAGACCTGTTCAATGTTGGACACTGTGTTTTGTGTTTTGTGAGCTCAGGCTGGTTGGTCCAGGCAGTACCTTGCTTGTTGTGAACAGCTGCAGGGATATGATGTTTGAAACAATCTGTCCGTCTCTCAGAGGCATGGCCTACATACCGAGCACCACAGACACTGGCATTTTCATCCCACATCACTGACCTCTGAGATAGTCAGTAGCAACTGAAAACGTACTCATATTTGACTGGAATATGTTTAAACACAGTGATATTGAAAAAAAACTCAGATGTTCAGGCAGCAGAATTACAGAGTTTAGGTGGCACACAGAAGAGATATACTTGCAAGACATGGCTGTTTACAGGTCGTTGTTATAAATATTGAACTGTGTCTGGACCAGCGCCATGTGCTAGTCCATTGACCAGTCTGAACCACACACATCTCCCTGCTGTTCAGGTATGTCTCTAACCAGTCTATTGTGACGGATTGTGTGAGTAACTGCCCAGCTCCAGTTTGGGAGCTCTCTGGACAGATTTTGGAGATGGCCAGTGTTTTGAAGGTTGTGGTGAGGCCCAATAACACTGTGTCTGAATTCAGGCTTTTCCTAAAAATTCATTTTCAACTGCTTTGCTGCCTGCAAGATGGTGTGTTCACTGATCTGAACATGAATCCGCTGTTTACTACAGTCACTGAATTGTGTAATAGTCAAGTGTGCGCTCTGGTATTTCAATTATTGTTCACTTCAACAGTTCTCAACTGAAAAATAATGATGTTTGGTTTATTTTAAAATATGCAAGAAATAAAGTGATATTAACTCTTCATTACAGAAAATGTGAAAGTGACCTGTTATATATTTCCCATGAACTAATCAAGCAACAGTCAGATATTGTCTGTAAAGCAGGATTCTGTGAACAGGACTATGTCCCAGGCAACATCACCACCCTCGCTGGTAGGTTCTGTCCCACTGACAGGACACAACCAGGCAGCGGGGACAGCTCCTTGGTATATAGTCAATATAGGGTGGCATGGTGGCTCAGTGGTTAGCACTGCTGCCTTATAGCACCAGGGTCCCAGCTTTGATTCCAGCCTCGGGCAAGTGCCTGTGTGGAGTTTGCACATGCTCCCTGTGTCTGCGTGGGTTTCCTCCCACAGTCCAAAGATGTGCAGCTCTGGTGAATTGGTCATGGTAAACTGCCCAAAGTGTTCATGCATTAGTCAGAGAGGCGTGTGTTGCTCTTCGGAGGGTCAGTGTGGACTGGTTGGGCCGAAGGGCCAGTTCCCATACAGTATGGAAGCCAATCTAATGATAGTGCTCAGCATTGATGCTGGATCCTGTGGCTGCGAGACTGCTCTGTGGCAGGTTATGGTGGAATCAATAAAAGGGAAACATATAATTGACCACATCGTCACCGATCTGCCTGCTGCAGATACGCCTCTCCATTTCAAATATCAATAAGAATGGGCACTCCACAATGGGGAGCAAGGGCTATCTTCACATTTTGCAGGCCCTCCTCACTATGATATGTAGCCCGTTGAGTACTGAATGGGACAGACTGTAAACAGATTGGATAATTAATGATGATGCAGCCTTGAGGTGCAGAGGGCCATTGGCAGCAGCAGAATCATACTCTGTCCAGCTCATTCACTCTTCAACCTCACAGCCAGACAGACCTCCCACTGTACAGTAACCATCACAGCCTAACATACCTCCAACTGTACAGTAACCATCACAGCCTAACATACCTCCCTCTGTACAGTAACCATCACGGCCCATCATATGTCCCACTCTACGGGAACCATCAAGAGTGGCATGGTGGCTCACAGTGCCAAGGTCCTGGGTTCGATTCCGGCCTCGGGCGACCCTCTGTGTGGAGTTTGCACATTCCCCCCGTGTCTGCATGGGTTTCCTCCCGCAGGCAAGGTGAATTGGCCATGCTAACTTTTAAAGTGTTTTAGTCAGAGGGAATTGGATTGCGTGGTTTACTCTTCACAGGGTTGATGTGGACTGGTCAGGCCAAAGGGCCTGTTTCCACACTGTAGGGAATCTAATCTACTCTGCAAGGTTCAAGTCAGGAATATGATAGAATAATCACTTGTCTGAATGAGTGCAGCTCCAACAGTGTTCTAGTCTGGACTTACTAGCGACAGGCAACACAGTTGCATGGGGAAGATCATGTCCACAAACTTGATTGAATGTTTTGAGGAAGTGACAAAATTGATTGATGAGGGCATGGGGCTGAATGTTGGCCAACTGGACCTTAGCAAGTCCTTTGATATGGTTCCTTATGGCAGGCTCATGCAGAAGGTGAAGTGAACTGGGATCAGCGGTCAGTTAGTAAGGTGGATAGAGAACTGCTTGGTCATAGAAGACAGAGTAGTGATGGAACAGTGTTTTTGTGACTGGGGATCTGTAAATAGATTGGCGGAGTTGCAGATTGTGTGGATGATTGCCAGATAATACAGCAGGATGTAGGTCAGCTGCAGACTTGGACAGAGAAAACACTGATGTAAGTTTATCTGGACAGTTGCGACGTGATCCATTTTACAAGTTCGAATGCAGTAGAGAAGTATAAAGTGGATGGAAAAACTACTGGCCGCATCAACATCCGAAGGGATCTTGGTGTACAGGTCCACAGTCCCCTGAAAGTGGTAACACGGGTGGAGAGAGTGATCAAGAAGACTGACGGCAAACTTGCAGACAGGCATCGGAGCATGCAGTGTGAAAATTAGCAGGTCATATTGCAGCTGTAGAGAAACTTAGTTTGAGTTACATTTAGAATTATGTGCTCAGTACTGGTTGCCACACGATGCTGAAGTGTTGGAGAGGGTACGGAAAAGTTTTACCAGAGTGTTGTCTGGTTTGGATGGTATTAGCCAAAAGGAGAAATTGAACAAACATGGTTTATTTGCACCTGGGCATCACTGGCGATGGGGCTACCTGATAGATATTTACAAAATTATCATAGGCATAGATAGAAGGACAGCTAGAGGCTTCCCCCCACCACCCACTCAGAGTAGAAATATCAACTACTCAGGACCATAGGTTTTAGGTAAAAGGGAGAAAGTTCAGGAGATGTGATAGGTAAGTTTTTTTCTGCTGTTCATGACAGAATGTGAAAGTGCCTGGAATACACTGATAGAGGGGAAGAAGCCAATATAGCAAGGTATCAGTGGGATCTTCGCACAATTATGAGTAAGTAGGGAATAGAATGACATAGAAGGTATTGGAGCAAAAACTTTTGTTTTAACTTTAGAAGGTCATCCTGTGTCAGTGCGGGCTTGCTGGGCTGAAGGGCCTGTTCCTGTGCTGGACTGTTCTTTAAGACAAGATTTGAGCACGGGAGTGGCGAGATGCTCATTGAATGATTACTGATTATCAACAGCCACATTATTGTGGATCCCTCCCCTCATCATCTTGAAGCTTCAGATCGTTTCCCAATGTAGGGAAACTGGTTATTGAGAATTTGACATGAATGTCAGAGCTGGTACCTGGTGAAGCCACCTTGGCCCTCGCTCCTGCAGACTTCTGTCTTGGACACCAACATCTCGGGGGAAACTGCATGAACAGAAGCTGCATGTACTCCACACCCACCAATGCTGACATCTGACACATGCCAGCTTCACCATGCCATCCCAGCACATCTCCGACCCACTGACAGTACACTTCTGCACTTCAATGCTGCAGCTCAGGGTGCACTGACAACTCTCATTGCAATGCTGCTACAAGGACACTGTGCTCAGGGACACACACCCAGCTCATGGGCTGTCCCTTTGGGCTGCTCACTCCGTGTTTGTATGCACACAATCCTGCTGCAAGGACACTGTGTTCAGGGACACCTACCCCGCTCATGGGCTGTCTCTCTGGGTTGCTCAATCCATGTTTGTACACATTCACTTTGAACTGACTTGAATGCTCACAGCATTATTGCCTTGCCTTACCCTGCCTTTAGCAGCGTTTTTCCTCAGCTACATCTTCCAGGCTCACCCATCTGCTGTGTTGTCTTGGTATTTAACAGAGACACAAACCCATGAAGCTTGATATCATTGTCCACAGTCAGTCACGGTGCCCAGCACAGGGACTCAGAGCGAGTCTCAGATCCCAGTCTGGGAGCTTGGACACGGTCAGTCACGGTGCCCAGTACAGTGAGGCAGGAGGAGTCTCAGATCCCAGTCCGGGAGCTTGGACACGGTCAGTCACGGTGCCCAGCACAGTGAGTCAGGGGGAGTCTCAGATCCCAGTCCGGGAGCTTGGATACGGTCAGTCACGGTGCCCAGCACAGTGAGGCAGGGGGAGTCTCAGGTCCCAGTGCAGGAGCTTGGATACGGTCAGTCACGGTGCCCAGCACAGTGAGTCAGGGGGAGTCTCAGATCCCAGTCCGGGAGCTTGGACACGGTCAGTCACGGTGCCCAGCACAGTGAGTCAGGGGGAGTCTCAGATCCCAGTCTGGGAGCTTGGACACGGTCAGTCACGGTGCCCAGCACAGTGAGTCAGGGGGAGTCTCAGATCCCAGTCTGGGAGCTTGGACACGGTCAGTCACGGTGCCCAGCACAGTGAGTCAGGGGGAGTCTCAGATCCCAGTCCGGGAGCTTGGATACGGTCAGTCACAGTGCCCAGCACAGTGAGTCAGGGGGAGTCTCAGATCCCAGTTTGGGAACTTGGACACGGTCAGTCACGGTGCCCAGCACAGTGAGTCAGGGGGAGTCTCAGATCCCAGTCCAGGAGCTTGGACATGGTCAGTCACGGTGCCCAGCACAGTGAGACAGGGGGAGTCTCAGGTCCCAGTCCGGGAGCTTGGACATGGTCAGTCACGGTGCCCAGCAGTGAGTCAGGGGGGAGTCTCAGATCCCAGTCTGGGAACTTGGACACGGTCAGTCACGGTGCCCAGCACAGTGAGACAGGGGGAGTCTCAGATCCCAGTGCAGGAGCTTGGACACGCTCAGTCAGCCTCTCGTTGTTGTTAGGGTCAGGATCCTTCCCCTGTGAGGGGGTGAGGAGATGAATGTTAGGCTGCCCCATATCCCTCATCGCTCTTTGTGCCCTAGTGTGGGATAGTTCCTTCCGGAATGTGAGAATTACCAATTAGGGAAATGGAAGTGGTTGGTACAGCTGTTGGTGCTGGCACAGTTGGGGGAAAGGTGTCGAGGTGTTCTGACTGAGGGAGTGGGCAGCACAGACACCAGGCAGAGTTGGGCAGAGGGGCAGAGAAGAGATGACAGAGAGACTGAGAGAAGGTGCTGCATTCACTGACGGTGGGAGAAAATGAGACTTGGTGGGAGCTGGGTGCAATAACAGAGAGACAGTGAGGGTGAGGTCACAAATTTCAGATGGTGGCACTTATCCTGGTGGAGTGGAGAAGGTCACTGACCTCCTTCCAAAACTGCTGGGTATTCACCCAGAAGTCTGGTACCTCACTGGCATAGGGGTCAGCCTCGGACGAAGCTGGCAGGGTCTGGTGTCATAGCTTCCCCTGCCAGCCCTTTAGGAAGATAATGTCCCTCTCCTGCACCATGCCATCCATCTAGCAGGAAATCGAGAGATAGTGGTTTGTTCATGACGGTGGAGTCTAAAAGGCTGTTTCTGAGCTGCTGACAAAAATGTGAAGACTTCAACAAATGCAAATTGACAGCCAGCAAGTGGTGTTAGGTACTGGAGACTGTTAAATATTACAGAGTTAGAAGACTTGCAGCAACAGGGCGGAATATAAACTTTTGGAGCACTTGTGGTGTTCAAGGACCCTCAGAACATGAGGAGGTGCAGAGAATGGGAGCATTCCAAATATGGGATTATAGGGGCTGGAAGTTCTTAGATGGATAAGGAGGATGAAAAGCGCCAATTTAGCACACGCAACCATTGTAATTATAGAGATTTAGGAAGGGAACCTGTGCTGTCATTGAATACAGTCATGTGGAGAGTTACAGAAGCTTAAGGGTTTACAAATTTAAAAAGGGATAGAGTTGAGGTGATCAGAAGTTTAAACAAGAATAAAGAAATTTTAGAGATCTCAGGTACAGATGGGAATGGATGAGGTGAGATATTGTGAGGAACTACAAGAGTTATAAGTCGGGGAAGATGTCAGATATAAAAGGGAGAGCTGCATTGTCTGTATGCAGTTAGAGACATGAGGAGTGTTGTAGCGCCTGCTGGAGGGGTCACAGATAATAACAGTTCCAACGGCTGATACAGTGGCTCAGGAAGGCAGCTCCCCACCACCTTCTCAGGGACAACCCCAAATCAACAACAAATGCTGGCTCAGCCAACAAAGCTCATCGTCATGAATGAATGAATAAAATATCTACAAGCAGCACTGAGGTAACTCAGGAAGTCTCTTTCACCAGTACTTCACAAACCCGGAACCACTTTACCCTGGAAGGACAGGAGCTGCAGGTGCACGGGAACACCAGCATTTCCAAGGTGCACTCCAAGCCACGCTCCACCCTCCCAGCACTGTGTCTGTCCCTACACCCAAAGGACGGCAGTGGGTCAGGAAGGTAGCTCCCCATCACCTTCTCCAGGGAATTACAGATGGGAAGGTAATGATGAAACTCTGCTGTTTACAGCCAGACAGAAAAATAAATCCAGCAGTGGGTGTGAAATGAAATTTCCCTTTCACAACAACATGCTGAGCATGGAGAGAGGATTTGTCTGATTGGCACAAGGCAGAGAGTGTGAAGAAAGGGGTCTTTTTCACGATGGGAACTGGTGATGGGGGGAGTACCGCAGGGGTCAGTGTTGGGACTACACTCTACACGTTATTCATTCAGAATCTGAACAAAGGATGTGAAGGGGTACGAGAAATGGGTTTCCAAGAAAGATCTCAGGGATGGAATTCGTGTCATATGAGGAGCGGGTGAAGTCTCTGGGTCTGCACTTGATGAAGTTTCAGAGACGGCGGTAGAATCTCATTCAAACTTACAGAATACTGAGGAGCCTGGATGGAGTGGATGTGGGCAAGATGTTTCCACGAGCAGGAGAGACTAGGGGCCAAGGGCACAGCTTCAGAGTGAAGGGATGACCCTTCAGAATGGAGAAGTGGAGAAATTTATTCAGCCAGAGGGTGATGGATCCGTGGAACTCACTGCCTCATGGGGCTGTGGATGCGAAGTGATTCAGTGAATCTAATTCAGAGATAAGCAGGTTCTGGATGAAGAAGGAGATCAAGGGTTACAGGGAGTGAGAGAATGGGATTGAGAAACAATTCGTCCATAATCGAATAGTAGAATAGACCTGATGGACCGAATGGCCTAATTCTATCCTTATACACGATGGTCTTATGGACTGCCCTTATTCCATAGGTTTCTACATGTGCAGTTAGTATTTCTGGCATATCGTTTAACATTCCAGCACTTTCGTCATTATTGCTGCCACCTCTTGGTTTCAGATCAACTGCAGAAAGCAACGCTATGGAGTAACGTGTAAATCCTGGTGTACAAGTCTCAGAAAGGTAGCATACAGGGCCAGCAGGATATAGAGAAGGTAACTGGAATGCTGGCATTGATTTTAAAGGGAATGGAGAATAAAAATAGGGAAGACTTGTCATAAATATAGAGAACTCCTGTCAGCCCACACTGAAAATACTGTGAACAGGTTTGGTCCCCTATTTGGAGGGAAAATGTCGATACATTGGAGGCAGCCCAGAGAAGGTTCACCAGGCTGGTCTTCAAAATGGAGGGATATTGATGGGAAGAGGTGAAGATGGTTGAACTTGCAGTCGTTAAAGTTTAGAAAATGAGGCAAATATATTGATACACCAAAGATCCTTGTTTTCTGACAGATTCCGTACATTGTTTCACTGAGCAAGGATCTGTAACCGGAGATAAAGGGGAATACAGAGACCAGAGAAGCGAACAGAGAAAAGCTGGGTTGGAGTGACTGGAGGACGTTACAGAGTTTGGGTGGTTTGAGATCACTATTGGTGGTTAGAGATCAGATGGTTGTAGGGCTGAAAGATGTCAAGGAGAGATATAGGGTTATCAGTTCTGAAGGAGTAACAGAGATCGGGAGGAATATAGGGATGAGAGATTACACAGTAGTAGTTGGAGCTACAGGAGGTTATAGAGAAAGGGAGTGTTATAGGCACTGTAGATTACACAGATGGAGTAGTACTTGGAGCTACAGGAGTTTATAGAGAAAGGGAGGAATGGACGGACTGGAGATTGTACAGATTGTGATGGTAGTTGGAGCTGCAGGAGTTTATTGAGACTGGGAGGATTGTTGGCGCTGGTAATTACACTGACATGGACAACAGTTGGAGCTGCAGGAGTGAGTGAGATAGGGAAGGTTGAAGAGGTTGGATTAGTTCACACAGCCAGGGAGAAGTGTAGGGATTGGAGGAGCCAGAGATACTGAGGGTTGTAGGGCTGCAGGAGTTCAGAGAGTTATTGAGGACTGTGAGGGTAGGTTTGCAGCATTCCCATCAGTTACACAGAGATGTGGCGTACCGTTCTGGAGGGGGTTACAGAAATCAACAGGGTTGCAGATACTGGAAGATACTACAGAGACAGTGAGCTGTAATATTTGAGGAGGTTACAGGGACAGGGTGCGTTGAAGGGTTGACGGCTGCTACAGGTGTTAAACATGCTGTAAGGGATCAATAACCTTACATCGATCAGGGGGATTGGAAACTCTGGAGATAAAGAATGAGAATTGCAGGAACTGAAGAATACCACAGAGATGGGGAGTAACATATGAGTTCGAGGAGTGATAATATGAGATGAACCGTATTCAATGGACTCAGGGAAGATACAGGGAGATCTGAAGGGATTACAGGTGATCAAAAGGACAGTGAGGCTTCACAGTGTGGGATTGGGGTATTTTACGCCGACAGGGAATATTCTATGGAATGGTGATATTTACAGAGATTATGAAGTTGTATAGAATTGAGGGACGAACAGAGATATGAAAGGCTGCAGTTAATGAAGATTTTTGTTGTTGTCAGATGCTGAGGTTCTGGAAACTATATGGACCGGAAAACTGGACAATCTGTCAGATCTTACAGAGACAGGAACAGCAATAGAGCCTGGAGACACTAACACAGATAGGGAGCATGGCACACACTGGAGGAGGTTTCTGCTTTAGGGATGGTTGTAGGGAAGTGTAACGTTTACACAGATAGGGGTGTAAGAGCTGGAGAAGGTTCTGGAGATGATTAGATTGATGGGGAAACTGGAGGAGCTTACATTGACAGGGCGGGTGATAGCGACAGGAGGATGCTACATAGACAATAAGTCTTGTCGAAATTATCGGGAGAGTCACAAGCATTGGAGTTGGTTCCACATATCGGGGTTTTGCAGGGACCTGAGAGGATGACGCAGATAGGGATGGTTGTTGGATGTCCACATTTGCAGAGTGTTTCAGGACTGGAAAAGGCTACACAGTGAAAGAGGTTTGTTGGAGCTGTGGGAGTTCACAGAGACTTGGAGGTGTGAAGGGTTTGGGGCTGTTTATGGACAGAGGGATATATTTAGGGACAGTAATATGGAACGCAGAGGTAGAGTTTAGATTAGATTCCCTACAGCATGGGAACAGGGACTTCGGCCAAACAAGTCCACACCAACACTCCAAAGAGTAACCCACCCAGACCCGCTTCTCTCCGACAATGCACCTAACACTATCGGCAATTTAGAATGGCCAATTCCCCTGAGCAGCACATCTTTGGACCGTGGGAGGAAGCCAGAGCACCCGGAGGAAACCCATGCAGACACGGGGAGAACGCGCAAACTCCACACCGACAGTCACCCGAGGCTGGGGTCGAAACCAGGTCTCCGGTGCTGTGAAGCACTATTGTACACCACTGAGCCTTCGTGCTGCCCCAAGTTGCAGAATTATGCAAATAGAGAATGTTTGAGATGCTGGGAGGATTGTAGGAATGGACGAGCAAACAGCGATGTGGACTGCTGTTGTGGCTTGAAAAAGGTCTGGAGCTGTTTATACAGATAAGGAAGTTGGTCGGGATGGGAGAAGGTTACTGAGGTCGTGTGGTGCTATAGGCCAGGATTCAGGAGTGTGATCGGAACTGCAGAAGGTTACAGTGATATCATGTTCTCTTAGGGTTTGAGGAAGGTACACACGTGGGTATTTTGGTCCAGGCTGGATGATTTTACAGTGATGGGGGCACTGTAAGTATTGTGCAAAACTACAGGAATATAAATTATTGTACTGGGTGCAGGATGAGATTATTGAGATTGGGCATGTTATCGACATTGGAGCAATTTACATACAGGGAGCGTCGTCAGCATTGGAGAAGGTTTCAAATATACAGCGGGAATATGGGAGTGATGGAGGTTACAGAAATGGGAAAAATTCTGGGAATTACAAGCATTCAAGACATTGGCACAAACAATTTAGACCGAAAGGCATGTTTCCTTGCTGTATGACTCTATCTCATAACAAGAGACAGTGTGAGGAGGGAATATAGAACAAAAACATCCCAGGTTTCAAAACCATCTCCTTAAGGAGGCCTGCTTTCCCCTCTGTTGTACTGATCCTCACTAAGACAGCACAGGCCTGAATTGACATAGGAAGGCTCAGTACAGGGGCGGGGGGTGATTGAGCCTTGGACCATCATGCACTGTGTTCGTTCTTCAACACTGTATCGATGTCATGTCTTCTAGACCAAAGTTCGATCCCTTAAATACACTCTGCTCTGTTCACTGTGATTGATCTTATCGATCTGCAGGATTTACTGAAGGCTCCATATGTCTCTCTCCATCTCTCTGGCTGACGGATTGTCTTCAATGTGGTGATGAACGAAACAGGAATTGGGAATTCTGCTAAGTCAGGAGCATCCTGAGTACCTACAGGAGACAGAGAAAGAGACAGAATGGGACATTAGATTGATACAGTGAGGGTTACACATGGAGAATGGCACTGAGTCCCACAGGTATCTGGAAAGTCCCAGTCTCCATCCCTGGCCTGTGCTGCTGCGTCTCCCTGGCGTGGAGAATACTGTTGGCTCAGGATCTGGAATAACTGCAAAAGGTGCAGCCACGGGCAGTAATTAAACCCTCACAGTGACAGATACCACATGGAGAGATACTGAGGGATATCACCAGAGTGCAGGAAGGTATCAGGATCAAATCACGGTCAGGAAGAAGGTGCACTTGGAGCAGTACTCAGGGATACGGGAGCAATCAGTGGGCTAGGCAATGGCCTCGTCGTACTCTCACTTGACTACTCATCCAGAATTTAATGCCGGTAGTTGGGATACCCATCTAACTTACTTAATACCTTTAAGTATGGGAATCTGTTATGGACTGCCGGTCTGGCCTACATATGAATCCAGACCTAGAGCAAGGATGTTGACTCTCAACTGCCCCCTGAAATGATCGGGAAGCCACTCAGCTAAAGGGCAGCTTGGGGGTGGGCATGAAATGCTGGCCCGCCAGAGACAGCAACATCTCACGAGTGAATTAAAAACAACCCTGCTGGGAGCAGTGTCCGGGCCAAACATTTCGGTGGGTTTATGGACAGGGCTTTAAACTGACAGAGAGGATGTAGGGATAGAGTTCAGGTGAAAGGAGTTCTCCAAATCCAAAGAGAAAAGGTTACGCATCAGAACAGCATGGGAATGTGACTGAAGACAAGCAGTAAGGAACAGGAAGGGACAGTGAATTAGGCTCTGACGGGAAATTCTAGGAAAAAGTCAATTTCAGTTTTTTTTTTGGAATTGTCAAAGTACCAGCAAGGTTTGGTCACCAGAAAGATGTGGTTACAGGAGAAACTGTGCTGTACTGTTCTGTGTTCCAAACAGGGAGGGTTACAATGGCAAGAAGAGGTTTCACGAGGCTGAACGGGATGAGATGTGAATGAATAGACACAATTAGGAAGGTTTTCCCGGAGTGCCAGAGGTAACAGAAGGTCCTAATCTGAAGCAGATGACCCAGACTGGGATGGGTGTGGGGTTTGGAGGTGGTTTCACAGGGAGGAAGGAGCATAGAGCCATAGGAGAGAACAGAGATGCGGAGAGCTGTAGGGCCTGCAGGAGTTCAGGGAGACGGAGAGGTTGGGAGGGATGGGCCAGTTGACAGGGATAAGCATGTTGATTGGATGGAGCAGTTTACACAGGCAGGAATGTTTTAGGTGAATCGAGCAGATTACAGTGATAAAGTGGGTTGTATTGACTGGAGGAGGAATCAGAGATATGGAGGGTAGGCATGGCTGAAGATGTTTATAGATACAGGAAGGTTTAGGCTCTGCAGATCATTTAGATATGAAGGGTGTGGTGTCTGACAGATTTTCCAGAATGGCAGTAATTTTGTTTGGAGACAGTTTCACAGATAAGGGAGCATTCGTAACCATCTCCAGAATGGTCAAAGTGGGAAGGGTTGGGGGGGATTTTCCCTTCACAGTAACAGGGACATACTGGATTCTTGAGATCACACTTTTAAAAGCCTCCCATTTGCCAGTTATTCCTTTTCCATCAAACAGACTGACCCATGATTTGGACGTGCCGGTGTTGGACTGGGATGGGCAAAGTTAAAAATCACACAACACCAGCTTAAAGTGCACTAGGTCTATTTAGAAGCAGTGGCTTTCTTCATCAGGTGGTTGTGGAGCACAGTCATAAGGCACAGAATTTACAGCAACAGGATGGCAGTGTCATGGAATGAAATATTAAACAAGTTTTGATAAAGTCTTTCATCTTTTAGAATGATTACCAGCGCTTCCAAACGCAGAGGGTCCTTGATTATCCAAATATCAATTATCCGAATATCGGATTATCCAAAGGAGATCTCGAGGTCCCGATAGAAACATTACATCAAAGAGCTGTTTCAACCCTGTTTGTGTTTGTTTTGTTCACACTGATTAAAACCGATCTCACCTTACTGAACTCCTGCCGAGAACAGTCCTGGACATTGAGCCCAGGTACCATCTCCAAATGACTGACCTCCTACCATCTCTGACTCTCTAGACTTAGACTGGAGTTCAACATAGGGGTAAATCCTAAATCTCTCTTCCCCAGATATTCTCTCGAACATTGTCCTGCACAAAGCAGATGTGGAACTTTTCAAAATGTTGAAGGAAAAGTTGTCTGTGTGGCGATGTGTGCATGTACGCGTGAGTGTATGTGTGCATGTGTGCGTGCGCTGTTTGGAGACTTACCCACCAAACGCAGTAGCTGTCTTACTGTTGGTGTCCGCTCTAGCTGCCCTGGAGGGGGAGTAGATGATGGGGACAGGGGCACACAGGGGGGCGGAGCAGCTGGGGGTATGGGCGCGAATGGCGTGTGCGGAGGGCGGAGGGTGTAATGTTGGACAGGTTTGCGCTGGGTGGGGGGGCGCTTTTGGAGGCGGCAGGGGCAGTGTTTGACAGGTTTGGGGGAGCTGAGGGTGATGTTGGATGGGTTTGGAGGCAAGCGGGGTGATCTGTTGGAAGCGGGCGATGGGTGATGCTGGATGGGTTTGGGGGCGGGCAGGGTACTCTGTTGGAGGCGAGCGAAGGGTGATGTTGGATGGGTTTGGGGTGGGAGGGGTGCTCTGTTGGAGGCGGGCGGACTGTGATGTTGGATGGGTTTGGGGACGGGCGGAATGATCTGTTGGAGGCGGTCGGAGGGTGGTGTTGGATGGATTTGGGAACGGGCGGGGTGCTCCCTTGCAGGCGGGCGGAGGGTGATGAAGGATGGATTTCGGGGTGGGTGGGGTGCTCTGTTGGAGGCGAGTGGAGGGTGATGTTGGATGGGTTTGGGGGCGGGCGGGGTGATCTGTTGGAGGCGGGCGGAGGGTGGTGTTGGATGGATTTGGGGCAGGCAGAATGATCTGTTGGAGGTGGTCGGAGGGTGGCGTTGGATGGATTTGGGGACGGGCAGGGTGATCTGTTGGAGGCAAGCGGAGGGTGATGTTGGATGGGTTTGGGGGCGGGTGGGGTGCTCTGTTGGAGTTGGGCGGAGGGTGATGTTGGATGGGTTTGGGGGCGGGCCGGGTGATCTGTTGGAGGCGAGCGGAGGGTGATGTTGGATGGGTTTGGGGGCGGGTGGGGTGCTCTGTTGGAGGCGAGTGGAGGGTGATGTTGAATGGGTTTGGGGGCGGGCGGGGTGATCTGTTGGAGGCGGGCGGAGGGTGGTGTTGGATGGATTTGGGGCAGGCGGAATGATCTGTTGGAGGTGGTCGGAGGGTGGCGTTGGATGGATTTGGGGACGGGCAGGGTGATCTGTTGGAGGCAAGCGGAGGGTGATGTTGGATGGGTTTGGGGGCGGGTGGGGTGCTCTGTTGGAGGTGGGTGGAGGGTGATGTTGGATGGGTTTGGGGTCGGGTGGGGTGCTCTGTTGGAGGCGAGTGGAGGGTGATGTTGGATGGGTTTGGGGGCGGGCGGGGTGATCTGTTGGAGGCGGGCGGAGGGTGGTGTTGGATGGGTTTGGGAGCGGGCGGGGTGCTCTGTTGGAGGCGGTTGGAGGGTGATGTTGGATGGGTTTGGGGCGGGTGGAATGATCTGTTGGAGGTGGGCGGAGGGTGATGTTGGATGGGTTTGGTGGCGGGCAGGGTGCTCTGTTGGAGGTGGGCGGAGGGTGATATTAGATGGGTTTGGTGGCGGGCGGGGTGCTCTGTTGGAGGTGGGTGGAGGGTGGTGTTGGATGGGTTTGGGACAGACGGGGTGCTCTGTTGGAGGTGGGCAGAGGGTGATGTTGAATGAGTTTGCGGCGGGCGGGGTTATCTGTCGGAGGTGGACGGAGGGTGGTGTTGGATGGGTTTAGGAACGGGCGGGGGCGATGTTGTGGGGTGGGGGGCGGTGCTGGAAGAGTTTGGGGGCGAGCAGTGGGGCGGTTTTGGGGGCTAATGGGGCGTGAGGCCTCACGCATGGCTTGCTGCTGCCTTGTCACCTCAATGGGGACTAGGCATTACTGAAAACTCTGAGCCCTCGAGGAACGACATGGAATCGATTAATCGAATAACCAATTATCTGAATGTACTATTGCCCACCCATCTCGTTCAGATAATCAAGGTTCCTGTGTAAACAGCTGGATGTTAACCTGGTTTTGTGTGATTTTTACCTTCACCCAATCAACCCCTGCTCGATCCTTCTGAATGGCCCCAATATTGATCCTGTTCCAGTTTAAGACCTGAATCTGTGGACCTGTCTGATCTTTCTCTATAACTATGTTAAAACGAAGACAGTTGTGATCACTGGACCCAAAGTGCTCTCTGACTGATACTTCAGTCCCTTGCCCAACCTCGGTTTCTGAGGGGAGGTCCAGTGTTACATCCGTCTGAGTAGCATGGAGCCCTCGACATCTTGGTTTAGGAAACTTTCTTAGACGTATTTGACAAATTCCACCCCGTACGGTCCTTTTACACTCTGGGTGACCCAGTCAATCCATGGGAAGTTAAAATCCCCATCCAATACTACTCTACTATTTTTATAGGTACCTGCAATCCCACTACGCATTTTCTCCTCTCGTACCCGCTGGCTATTTGGGCATCCAGAACACCATCCCAGCAGACTTTTTGTTTCTAACTTTTAAAAAATATGGCCTCATTTAATCACTGCTTAACAATATTGTCTCTCAGCGCTGCTGTTCTGTCCTCCCTAATCAAAGGGACAACTTCCCCTCCTCACTTACATGTCCTTCTGTCACGCCTGTTGCTTCTGTATCCTGGAATACTGAGCTGCCAGTCCTGCCGTTCTCTCAGCCATGTTTCTGTTATGGCTGTAATATCCCAGTCCCCAGAGCTAATCCATGGTCTGAACTTGTCTGCCTTACCAGTCAGGCTTCGTGCGTTGAAATTACTTCCCTGAAAACCAAACGTCTTTTCCCTCCCTATTCTGTGCCCCGGATATCCTGGATAGGAAACTTGCTCTCGATGGCTGATATATTTTCTCCTGACTAGTTGATGGCCCCTGTCTTATTCAGAGTCTCAACTCCCTGCCAAAATAGTTTAAATTCTGCCAGGTAATACAAGCAAATCTCCTCCCTGAGATGCTGGTGCCCCTCTGCATCCAGTGCCACTCGTCCCCCTGGTACAGGTCACCTCTACCCAAGAAGAGATGCCAATGTCCCAATTCTGAGGGACAGTTTGAATTAATAACTGGAAAGGTAGGGATTGATTAGGGATAGTCAGCACGGATTTGATACAGGAAGATCTTGTCTGATGAAATGGTGTCTGAAAATATTGATGAGGGCAGTGCATATGATGTGGGTAACATGGAGTTCATTAAGGCCTTCGACAAGGTCCCACAAGGAAGGCTGGTCCAAAAGGGAAGATCCCATGGGATCGAAGGCATGTTGGCAAATTGGATCCACAATTGGTGGAGGGTTGGTTTTGTGATTGAAAGCCTTTGCCCAGCGGGTGTTCCACAGGGATCTGTGCAGGAGCCATTGCTGTTCCTTATGAGCATTAATCACTTGGAAGTGAAAGCAGAAGGTATCATTATCAGGATTGCAAAAGACAGGAACGATGAGGGTGTTGTCTACAGTGAGGGGGATGGTCTCCGGCTGCAGTCTGAAGGTTGAGGCTGGGACAGAATTTCAACAAAGTAATTTCAATTGATAACTAGGCAAAAGCACAGCAGGCAATGAGGGAATACTCATCAATTAAACTGCATTTACTTTGATGTAAACTGATACTGGAGGGTGTGACAGAAACAGAGAGGCTGGATAAGCTGGAAAGCAACATGGGGGAATGAGATAGAGTTGGCAGATAAGATTTATGAGAATCCAAAGAGATTCTACAGCACACAAGTGCAAAAAGGCTGCTAGGGAGACA
Organism: Chiloscyllium punctatum; assembly: GCF_047496795.1. Taxonomy (NCBI): domain Eukaryota; kingdom Metazoa; phylum Chordata; class Chondrichthyes; order Orectolobiformes; family Hemiscylliidae; genus Chiloscyllium; species Chiloscyllium punctatum. Next base: position 20,893,671 of record NC_092767.1, read on the forward strand.
ATAGTGCCTCAAAGATCAATAAGGCCATCCATGCCTGGAATCAAGGAAATGGGCGCGACCCGAAATGAATATTTCATGTCAGAACGTACTGTGGACAAAGTCTAGGAAACAAAAGGAAAGAAATAGTGATGTCTTGGAAAGAGTCCCCATTACAGAAGAGGTGGTGCTGGAGGTCTTAGAACACAAAGGTAGAGAAAGCCCGAGGTCCTGAACAAGTGTATCCCAGAACATTGTGGCAATGTCGCAGTGGGGACTGTGGCAGATATATTTGTATTATTATCTTTCTATTTCCATTGGGTGTAGGTGGCTGAGGTTTATAAAAGGTTTATAAAAACATGAGGGGTATACGTTGGGTGAATAGTGAAGGTCTCTACCCCAGTGTAGGGGAATCCATAACTAGAGGGCAGAAATATGAGGTGGGAGAGGAAATACTTAAAAGCGGCCAGAGGAACACATTTCCACACAGAGAATGGTGCCCATATTGAATGAGCTGCGCTGAAATGGTAGAGAAAAGTAGAATTACATCATGGAAAAGACATTTGGGCAGGTAGATGGAGATGAGAAGGTTTGACGGGATATGGGCCAAACGCAGGCAAGTGCGACTCGTTTAGGAACCGTGGTCAGCATGGACTAGTTGGATCGAAGGACCCGTTTCTGTTTTGCATGGCTCTTTCTCCAGTTATTGGAGGAGGAGACTACTGAGACAAGGCATGTTGTAGGCACTGAAGCAAGTTACAGCAATAGAGATGGTAGTCTGGAATGCAGTATATTTCAAATCTGTGGAGGGACTATCGGGACGGGAGGAGGTTACGGGGACAGGAACTGTTATAGGAGTTAAAGATTATTGAAGACACTGGTCCACGAGACATGGTATATGTACAGTGTTGGAGGGGGAATACAGAACAGAAAGATCCCACACACTCATTGGAAGCCTGCTTTCCCCCCTGTTATACTGATGTTCACTAAGACTCACAAGCCTGGATTGATAACTGTGACACTCCCGATGCTGTCTCTATGCAACGAACTTACAGTCGGGGTGGTGACTGAGCCTGGGGTATGTGTGTACTGTGCTCCCCCTCCAGCACTGTATCTGTGTCATGTCTTGTTAGCCGATGTTTGGAGCCCTCTCATTGCTCTCTGCTCTGTGCAAAGTGAGTGATCTTACCACACTGCAGGATTTATTGAAGACTGCACATCTCCCTGCCCTTTGTCTTTCTGGCTGACCAACCATCTTCAATGGACGAGGCACCCAGCAGTTGGGAAGTCTATTGAGTCAGGAACTTCCTGAGTACCTACAGGAGACAGAGAAATAAACAAAATGGGAAACTAGACTGATGCAGTGAAGGTTATATATGCAGAATGATCCTGACCATCACAGAGATCTGGGAAATCCCAGTGTCCATCCCTGGCCTGTGCGGCCTCGGCTGTCTGGAGTAGAGAATTATGCTGTCTCAGCATCTGGATTAGCTGCAAGAGTGAGGGACGTTAACAGAGGCAGCAATTAGACCCTCACAGTGAGGGATACCACATGGAGAGATACCAAGTGATATCATCAGAGTGCAGGAAGGTAACAGGAACAAACAATCATGAAGGAAAAACAGGTTTAGCTTCATGATGCACTGGTATCAGTGCTCAGGGATGAGCACCCTGTGAGCAGACGAAGTGATGGCCTAATGGTATTATTGCTAGAGCAGTATCCAAAACCTCAGCTAATGTTCAGGAGAGGCAGGTTTGAACCCCACCAGCTGAAATGGTGGAATTTGAAATAAATAATATTGAAAATAGTAATTGACAATCCACAAATACCATTGCTGATGTACAATAGATCCAAACACTTCTCCTTTCGAGACGGACATCTGCCCATCCTGACGTGGTCTGCACGACGTACTCACAGCAAAGTGTTTGCCTCTCAATTACCCTCTGAAATGGCCGAGCGAATTACTCAGCTCAAGGGCAGCTAGGGCTGGGCAAGAAAGGCTGTCAGCCAGAGACACCCATATCCCATACCTGATTTACAACAATAATCCATTCGGATGGTCTCACTGGAACACTGCTGGGACCAGTGTCCTGGCCAGTCATGTCAGTAGGTTTATAGACAGGGCTTTAAACTGACAGAGAGGATGCAGGGACAGGGTTGAGGTGAAAGGAGCTTTACAAATCCAAATAGAAAAGGTGACGCATTGGAACAGCATGGGGATGTGGCTGAAGACAAGCAGAAAGGAACAGGATGGAACAAAGTTTAACTACATCCGTACATCAGTGAATAGATTTGTGACAGGAGATCTTGGGAAAGAGTAAATGATTTGTTTTATTTGAATGGACAAATTGTCTGATAAGTTAGACTGATTTGTGGCACAGATTTAGACACCAGGGAGACGTGGTTATAGGGCGAACTAAAGTTGTAACATAAATATTCAATCCTTCACAAGCTTGTGGAAACTCAGTCAAAATGGGTAACGCTAACAATAATGGAAAAAAAGACATTACAGCGAAATCATTAGGTCTCAGATCATGAGGTAGAGTTAGTCTGCATGTAATTCTGGCTGCTACTTGTCAAGGACACAAGCAGAACAGTTTTAGCCACTGAACAGCATTTCATTGCTCATCACTTCATTAAACAAGAACTCATTGGAATTTTAAATAAAGGCATTGTGATAATTTAGTGCAACTTCAATGTTCACATAATCTTGATAAGCACACTGACAAGAGTGATATTCGAAGAGGAGATTGTAGAATTTTTTTCAGTGTTCCTTTGAATAACAAATTGTGCAACTGGCTAGAGACGCAATTATCTCAGATCGACAGTTGTGTCATGAAACTTAGTGAATGAGTAATGACACCTGGGAGAGGTGCAGTTTAAAGAAATATAAAGTTTTAAAGTGAATCACAAATAGGACAAGCTACAACTAGAAGCAAAAACATCCAATGACATGGGTTTGAAAGGAGAACTGACCAAGGTAAACAGGCTAAACAGACTGAAACATGTGTCTGTAAATGAACAGTGGAAAACTTTTGAAGGAACAGTGTAAAACACTCAACAAAAGGACATCCTATTGAAACAGAAAATCCTCAGCAAGAAATTCCCACCAGTCCCTCACTTAGGACAAAATGGATCATATTAGATGATGAGGCTTAAAAGATCACCACAAAGAACTTAAAATCCTCAAATGAGAGAGGGTTTAAACATTAAGTGTTAAAGGTATTGCAAAGGGTCTGCTAGCAGGAGGAGGGCAGTGGGAAGGGGAATCATTGTCAGGAGTCAATGACACGATATGAACAGGGAGAGGTGAAGGTGCTGGAGGTGGTGAGAGTGTTACCGAGAGTGGTCAGGGCCTGAACGGTGTCTCAAAGCCAGTACAGATTGCTGCAATGGAGGTGTTTGCAGAGGTAGGGAGGGACATATGTATTTTTATTGATTCATTCATGGGATGTGGGTGACACTGATTGGACCAGCATTATTTGACCCACAGCTAATTGACCAGATGGCAGTTAAGAGACAGCCATATTGCTGTCGACTGGATACACATGTCAGCCAGACCAGGTTAGAATGTCAGATGCCCTTCCCTCAAGGTGGTAAGTGAACGAGAGGAGTTCTTCAGACTGATTTACACAGCTTTTATAGTGGCCTCACCAATGTCTTGTACAGCCACAACATGACATCTCAACTCCTACTCTCAATGCTCTGCCCAGTCAAGGTAACCACCCCAAAGGCCTGCTTCATCAACCTGTCTACCTGTGACACTACTTTCAAAGAACTGCGTACCTGCATCCCTGGGTCTCTGACTGACAACACTACCCAGGGCCCGAACATTAACTGTACAAGTCCCACCCTGGATTGTTTCACCAAAATGGAGCACCTCACAGATATATAATTAAACACCATCTGCTATTTTCAGCCCACTATCCAAGCAGTACTGTTCATCCTGTTGAACCACAGATAACCTCCTTCACTGTCCACTTTACCACCAAATTCAGTATCACCCAAAAAACTTACCAGGAAACCAATATCCAATCCAAACCATTGATCCAAATGACAACAACTCTGGAGCCACTACACCGCTGGTCACATGCCTCCAGTCAGAAAAACAACATGTCTGCCACCACGTTCTGCCTCCCACCAGCAAACCAAATTTGTATGCAGTTGACTAGCACCTCCTGAATCCCATATCCTTTTACATTGATCTGAGCTTCTTACTCAGTTTACCATACAAAACGTAGAACACAGAACGTTAGAGCACAAGACCCCTAGGCCATGATACCATGCCAACTTTTAATCCACTGTAAGATCAAAATAACCTGAATACCCTTCGTTTTACTGCCATCCATGTGTCTATCCAAGATTGTATTAAATCTCGAATTCATCTCTCTCTCCTTCCACTGCTGGCAGTTCATTCCACCCATCTAACAGCCTTTGTGTAAAGAACCTCTCTCATCTTAACCACCCACCAATCACCTTAAAATTATGCCTGGTCATAGTAGCCATTTTTGCTATAGTATGAAGAAGTGTCACACTATTCACTCTCTCTGTGCCTCACATCATGTTGTTTACCTCTACCAAGTCACCCCTCAACCTTCTTCAGTCCAATGAGAAAAGCCTTACCTCCCTCAAACTTTCTTCATAAGACATGCCCTCCACAACAGGCAGCATCCTGTTAAATCTCCAATTTACCCTCCCTAAAGCTTCCATTGCCTTCCTGAAATGAGGGGACCAGAACTGAACATAATATCCCAAATGGGGTGTAACCAGGGCTCTATAGATCTGCAGCATAACCTCACAGCTTTAAAACTCAATCCCCCAGCTAATGAAAGCCAACACAACATATTCCTTCTTAACAACCCCATATGCTTGGGTGGCAACTATGAGGGATCGATAGACGTGGAACCCAAGATCCCTCTGTTCCACAACATTGCCAAATAATCTGCATTTAACTCATTCAAGTTTGACCTTCCACAATTTATGATCTCACACTTTTCCAGATTGATCTCCATCTGCCACTTCTCAGCCCAGCTCTGCACCCTGTCAAGATCCTGCTGCAACCAACAACAGCCCTCCACACTATCCACCACTCCACCAACCTCCAGGTCATTGGCAAAATTACTAACCCACTCTTCCACATCCACATCCACATCCAAGTCATTTATTTTTTAAAAATCACAAAGAGCAGGAGGTTCTGGAATCGATCCCTGCAGAAAACCACTGGTCACTGAGCTCCACGCTGAATGCTTCCCATCTGTCATCACCCTCTGTCTTCTATGAGCCAGGAATTCTGTATCCAGACAGAGAGGTTTCCCTGTATCCCATGCCTCTGTACTTTCTGAATGAGCCATAAATGTGTTTTATCACATTCTCAAAGGATTCAATAACATTTATGAGGCATGATCTGGCCCTACCAAAGCCATGTTGACTGTCTCTTATCAACCTATGGTTTTCCAAGGACACATAAATCCTGTCTCTCACAGTCCTCTCCAATAATCTGCACACCACAGTCATAAGAACATGAGATCTGTAATTACCAGGATTATTCTCATTCCCTTTCTTGAACAGGGGAGTAACATTTACCACCCTCCAATCATCTGCTACGACTCCAGTGGACAGTGAAGGTGCAAAGGTCATTGCCAAAGCCGCAGCAATCCCTTTCCTCAATTCGTGCAGTAACTTTGGGTACATCCCGTCTGGTCCAACAGACTTGCCTATCCTTATGTTTACAAAATACTCAGCACATCTTCCTTCTTAACATCAGCCTTTTCACATATATCAGTCTTTTTTTATGCTGTCCTCACAAATGACAAGGCCCCTCTCAGTAGTGAATCCTGATGCACAATATGCAATAAGGAAATTCCCTACCTACTGTGACTCCAGGCACAAGTTCTCTCCACTACCCCTGTCCGGCCCAACGCTAGTCTGGCCATCCTCTTGTTCCTCACATAAGTGGAGATTACCTTACGGCTTTTCCTTAATCCTTCCCAACAATACTTTATCATGCCCCCTTCTAGTTGCCCTAAGTACATTCCACGCTTCCTTCCTGGTCCCTTCAGAGAATCCCGACAGTGTGGAAACAGGCCATTTGGCCCAACATCTCCATACCAACTCTCCAAACAGTATCCAACCCAGCCCGATTCCCCCACCCTATTATTCTCCATTTGCCCTGACTAATGCGCCAAACCTACCCATCCCTGAACACTATGGGTAATTTAGCATGGCGAAGTCACCTAATCTGCACATCTTTGGGCTTTTTGGGGAAACTGGAGCACCTGGAGGAAACCCACGCAGACACGAGGAGAATGTGCAAACTCCCCACAGTCGCCTGTAATCGACAGGGTCTAATCGAAATGGAGTCCGTGGTGCTATGAGGTAGCAGTGCTAACCACTGAGACATCGTGCCATCCAATGTAACTCTCTGGAGCCCTGTCTGATCCTTGCTTCCTCAACCTTAAGTAAATTTCCTCCTTCCTCTTGACGAGATGCTAAAGTCCATGTCGACAACGTTTACTGCTCTACGTTCATCTATCTCTTGGCCACCTCCTCGAAGAGTCAATCCAGTTTGTGAAACACGGTTTCCCACTCACAAAGCCATGCTGACTATCTCTAATCAGCCCTTGCCTTTGTAAATATAAGGAGCTCCTTTCTTTCAGAATCTCCTCCAACAACTTCCCATCACTGGGCTCACTGGGCTGTAATTTCCTAGCTTTTCCCTGCGGCCCTTAAGTGATGGAACAGCATTAGCCACCCTCCAGTCTTTCAGCACCTCACTGTGTCTGTTGATAATATAAATATCTCTGTTTAGACACTGCAATCTCTTCCCGAGCTTCCCACAATATTCTAGGATCGACCTAATGAGCTACTGAAGACTGATCTACTTTATTTGTTTTAATATTCCAGCACTTTCTCTTCTCTGTTGAGGATTCTTTCCAAGACATCACTATTTATTTCCCCAAGTTCCCGAGCTTCCATGTCTTTCGCCACAGTAAATACTGACAAGACTATTTTGTCTAATATCTCACCCATCTCCTCTGGTTCCACACATGGGTGACCTTATTGATCTTTAAGGGGCCCTATTCTCTACCAGGTTACTCTTTAGCCCTTATTAAAACTTGTTTAAAGGCTTTTGATAATTAATTGAAATACACCACATCCCCAATACCACTACACCCCTCCTGCAAACTTACAATTCTGCCATTTATATTCACACCAATAAATTAAATCCAACAGGCTCAAAAACAAATTCTCTTTTATCAAATGTGTTTCTAAGTGGCCAGTTATTGTATATTGACATATCCTTTCTAACAATTTCAGTATGGTCCCGACGTACTGTCAGGCTAACACTATTTGGTTTCAGACTGACAGCAGAAAGGGGTTGTGGGAGTTGTTGTTTATCAATCTGAAAAAGGTAGCTCAAAGGGCCAGCAGAAGGTAATAGAGAAGCCAAATCAAATGCTGGTATTTATTACAGAGGGAATGGAGTCTAAAAATAGGCAGGTCTAGCTAAAACTATGCAAGGTACAAATCAGACCACACCTCGAATATTATGAACAGTGTGAGTGCACGAAGGAAAGATATTGTTGCTTTGGAGGCAGTCCAGAGAAGGTTCACTCGGCTGATTCTGGGAATGCAGGGATTTTCTAATGCAAGAGGTGGAGTAGGTTGAGGTTGAACCCATTGAAGTTTAGATAATGAGAGAGAAATGGAATGAAACATCCAAGATTCTGAGTGGGTCTGATCGGACAGATGCTGGGAAGTTAGAAAATAGAACAGTACAGCACAGCAACAGGCCCTTCGGCCCACCACGTCTATGCTGTCCAAGGTACTATTCTAACTCATACCATCTGCCTGCACATGGTCCATATCCCTCTATTCTCTGCCTGTTCATGTTTCTGTTAAATCCAACTTCAAAACTTTACTCACATTTCTGCTTCTACGACCTCCCTCGGTAACATCCACTATGTAAAAAAAAACTTGCCTCACACATCTCGTTTAAACTTCCTCTTTCTCACCTTAAACCTATGTGCTCTAGTACTTGAACCTTACACATTGGAAAAGAGATTCTGACTATCTACATTATCTATCCCTGTTCCAAATGTTCTATTTCTGTATCTGGTCACCTGTCAGCCTCTGATACACTCACAAAACAACTCAACTTTGTTTAATTTCCTCTTACAGCTAACACACCCTTAAAAACCCTAACACAGGCAACGTGCTGATAAACCCCTTTTGCACCCTCTCCAAAGCCTCCCCATCCTTCCTATTGTGTGGAGATGAGACCTGCACACAGTACTCCAAATGTGGCCAAACAAACGTTTTATAGAATCACAGCATCAGATGCAAACCACGATACCCAACATTGTGACTGATGAAGGTCAGTGCTCCATTTGCTTTCTTTCCCATCTGAAACACTTCTGTTGCCATTTTCTGGGAGTTACTGACTTGCACCAAGATCCTTCTGTATATCAATATCCCTCAGTATCCTAACTTTCATCTTGACTTTGACATCATCTCACACTTGTCCAGATTAAACTCAATTTGCCATTTCTGTCTATCTCTCCAACTGTTCTGTCACCTCCTGCAGATGTTAATGAATCAGCGAAACAAGGGTTTTGTGGAAAAGGCAGGAAAGTAGAGTTGAAAGTATCAGATCAGCCATGGTCTGATTGAAGGACAGAGCAGACTCACTGGGCCAAATGGCTTCATTCCCCTCCAACATGTCCTGGTCTGAGCACAGACTCAATATTTCCTGCATAATATTATGGGCCTTGGCTCACAGGACTCCTTTAAAATGGGATTATTGGATATTTATTAGTACACAGCATTTGATCTACAAATATGACATGATGTTATAGAAAACCATCTCACATACAATCCAGGATTCCATCCGTTACAGCATTGATACTCATTGCTGTATCAGTCGGCATGGAGACCACTGTCACACACAGTAACTGTATTGCCCTTGCCATAAGTACATTCAGTGTCCTGACTGTAACCATATTGACATTCCCATCACTGGTTGGTGTCTACAAAAGGATTCCTGCTAACGGTTGCTGCTGTTTGTTTATTCTCAGCTCCACTTTTGATATGCAGATCCACATGACTGCCTCATTAATACATTAACCACATTCTTCCTTCACAAATTGTTGGCTTTTTGCCTAGTCTGCCTATTGGGACTAGATTGGGTTGGGATATCTGCTCAGCATGAATGGGTTGGACCGAAGGGTCGGTTTCCATGTTGTACATCTCTCTGACTCTAATGACACTATCCCAACAACCCTTCAGTATTCACCTCCCAGTGATGGTCATTCTGCAGCTAAATATCCGGATTGGCAGTTCCATCATATCTGTTCACTGTCATTCCTTCTGCCTTATGGTGAATACAGGGAGTCATTCCTCAGTCGTGGGGGGTTGAACAGATGCGTAGAGGTTACAGAGATAGGGAGGCTTACAGGGACTCGAGGATGTTAGAGTTAAACAGAGTTACACCTGGTCAAGAATGTTCATGGGACAAAGGGGTTTGGGGATTGGAGGAATTTACAGAGATAGAGGGAGCTGGATTAGATTCTGGAGATAGGGATAGGGATGGAGAAAGGAAGAGGCAGGCAGACTGAGAGGCAAAGACAGGGAGCTGTTTCATTTGGGAGATTATTGTGTATACTAAGAGATATGGAAGGTTGTTGTGACAGAAGACGTTTACAGATATAAGAAGGCTTCTGGGCTCTGGAGGCTACAGAGACAGGAAGGAAATGGAGAATGTCAGGTTACTGGGTTGGAGACAGTTACACAAATGGGGAGGGTTGCACAAACTGAAAGAGGTTCCTCTGGTCGGGAGGGATATGGTGTCGGGAATGAGGGTGAAATTTAATAAGATAAAGATCAAAGAATTGGAGAAGGATAAGGAGATTACAATTTTTCACAGCTAAGGAAGGGTTGTAGGAGCTGGAGAAGATTACAGAGGTAGGGACGGATGGAGAGGTTAAAGACAAATACATTGACATGGAGGGTGGTATTGGTGGGAGGAGCTTACAGGGATAGACAGGGCTGTCAGGGTTTACAGGGATGGAGGAATTTAGTATCTACTGCAGAAGGTTAGGGATTAGGGTGTTAGGGACTGGAGAACCTGACAGAGACAGAGACAGAGAGAATGGTGTGGAGATTGCAAACAGAGGAAGGATTATCGGGACAAGACATTATTACAGAGATTACTAACACAGCATAGGCCAGGACTGATGCCTGCGATCCCCTGTGCTGTCGCATTGAGGACCAGTACAGCAGAGGTGAAAGCAGGACCCTCACAAGATTGTGGGAACGAAGCCTAGAATGTTGCTGTTCCTTACCCAGCTCTGTATCTATGTCCTGTCTTCCAGGTCTGAATATAGAAGTCTACTACCTCCACCCTGTGCTGTTTACTGTGAGTGATCTTAGCGGCTGCAGGACTTACTGAAGGCTTCAGATCTCCCTCTCCATCTCTCTCTGGCTGACCAACCAGCTTCAATGAGATGATGGATGAGACAGGAGTTAGGAACACCCTGAGACATGCATGAGACAGAAATAGACAGAATGGGAAATTAGACTGATGCAATGAGGATAACTCATGCAGAGTGGCACTGAGTACAGCAGAGGTCTCGAAATTCCCACCCCTTGCCTGTGCTGCTGCGTCTCTCTGGAGTGGACAATTCTGTTGACTCAGGATCTCAGACCATCTGCAAGAGGGAGAAATGCTGACAAAGGCAGCAAATAGACCGACACAGAGAGGGATACCAGATGGAGAGATAGTGAGTGATAGCACATTATTAGACACTGCATTAACAGGGAATTGTTTGAATTTGTAACAAAGGCACTGGGATAATTGTGAGGGGATACAACCTTCCTATCTCATCATCTCTTTGGCGGTGGGTCACAGACGAGGCTGACTCTCTCCCACTCTGGAGCTGTGTGGGTCCTGAGTTGGCTGTACAGACCGATGTTGCCTTTCACAGATTCTGTTACACTTGGGGCAGAGGTGGCCATGGGAAGGGGGTGGGTGGGGCGTTGGTGTGGCAGTACGCTCCTTGTGTTTTTTTCTCCTGGATTCCCATTTTCCCCACACCAAATCTCGAAGTGTTTGACACATTCCCAATGCTCCTTCCCCACTTCAGACGGTCTTGGCCCAGGACTAAGCGGAAATGAAAACAAATGATCAATTCTGAAGAAGCCAACGTTTAGAAATGTGGACACATTTGTTAAAGAGATCACTAGGGAGTCTCCGAGCAGGAGGAGTGCAGTAGGAAGAGGAAACATTGTCAGCGTTTAATCAGATGATCAGAACAGGGAGAATTGAAGGTGCTGGAGGTGGTGAGGGTGTCACAGAGAGGGGCAAAGGCCTGAACAATGTTACAAAGCCAGTACGAATTGCTGCAGCTCGAGCTGATTGTAGAGGTAGGGATGGACATCTGAATTTTCATTGATTCATTCATGGCCTGAGGATGTCACCAGTTGGACCAGCATACATTACCCCACTGCTCATTGCCCAGAGGCAGCTCAGAGTCAGTCGTATTGCTGTGGGACTGGAGTCACATGTGTGCCAGACCAGGCAAGAATGCCAGATATCCCTCTCTAATGGACATACGTGAACAAGTTGATTTTTACCAGATAATCAACAATGCTTATACGGTGGCCTCACTAATATCCTGTACAGATACACCGTGACATCCCAACTCCGACTCTCAATGCTCTGCCCAATGAAGGGTGACCATCCCAAACGCCTGCTTCACCAGGCTATCTACCTGTGACGCCACTTTCAGTATCTAGCTATCATTTATTGTCATATCCTTTATAGCACATTCCAGCACGTTCCTGACTTACTGTCAGGCTAACACCGTTTGGTTTCAGACTGACTGCACAAAGGGTTTTGGGAATCCTTGTGAATCAATCTGAAACCGGTAGCTTACATGATCAGCAGGTCATAGAGAACGCAAATCAAATGTTGCCATTTATTACAAAGAGAATGGAGTCTAAAAATAGGGAGGTCTTGCTAAAACGATGCAAGGTACAAGTCAGACCACACCTAGATTATAATGAACAGTATGCGTGCCCTAAGGAAAGACATTCTTGTGTTGGAGGCAGACCAGGGAAGGTTCACTCGGCTGATCCTGGAGATGGGGGATTTTCCAATGATAAGAGGTGGAGTAGATTGCTCTTGAACCTATTGGGGTTTTGAAGAATGGGAGAGAAATTGAATGAAACATCCAGGATTCGGAGGGGCTTTGACAGGTGAGATGTTGTTAAGTTAGAAAATCGAACAGTACAGCAGAGTAACAGGCCCTTCGGCCCACCATGACTGTGCTGACCATGATGCCATTCTAAACTAATCCCATCTGCCTGCACATGGGCGATTTCCCTCTATTCTCTGCCTATTCATGTTTCTGTCTATATGCCCTTCAAATGTTTGCTCTCGTTGCCACCTCTCCCACCTCCTGAGCAGCTTCTACTCTCTCGGTAAAGACAACCGGCCTCATTCATCTCACTTAAAACTCCTGACTCTCACCTTAAACCGAGGCGCCCTAGTATTTGATATTTCTACATTGGAAGGAGGATTCCAACTATCCACACGATCCACGCCTCTCCTAATGCTATATACCTGTACCAGGTCACCCCTCAGTCTCCGATACTCACGCAAAACAATCCAACTGCGTCCAACCTCCTTACAGTAAACACATTCCCATCCAGGCAATATTCTGCCAACACTCTGTTGCAACCTCCCCAAAACCTCCACATCCTTCCTGTGGTGTGTCGATGAGAACGACACGCAACTTTCCAAACGTGACCGAATGAAGTTTCATTTAGTCACAACATGACATGCAAACGTCTGTACTCAATACTGTGCCCAATAAAGGTAAGCATACCATACTCCCCCTCTACCACCACATTCTACTGTGTTGTTATTTTTAGGGAGCTATGGATTTGCTTCCAATATCTCTCTGTTTATCAATGTTTCCAGCGAGTCAATGAATGTATTTCTCTCTTCCATTTGACTTCATAAATGCATCACTTCACACCTGTCCCGATGAAATTCAATTTGCCACATGTCTGCCCAGCGTTCCAGCTGATCTACATACTGCTGCAAACTTTAACACTCTTCCTCACTATCCACAATTCCCCAAACTATCCCTAATCATTACATGCCTTTCCAAATGTCGTCTGCAAAATTACCACTCAAACTGCTGACCTTTTCATCTGAATCACAGATATAAATTACACACAGACATCGCAGCACTGATCCTTGTGAAACAGCGTTGGCCACAGACGTCCAATCAGAAATTGACCACTCCACATGCCTCTATCTACTGTCACCAAGAAAATATTGCATCCAACCTACCAACGAGCATGGATTGTGATTTGATCTTCCAGATCCCACTTGCTATTTGGAAGCTGTCCATTCAAAATGACTCTATATTTTGATTCCCAGATTAAATTGTCTATCTCACTAATGCACTGACTGCGTCCTTTCTTCACAACAAAACGGGACCTTGTTTGGTTTTTTGCTGATCCTGCCTAAATCCCTACAACCCCTCAATAATCACATTGCTGTCATGATCATTCTGCAGCCACACCTCCACAATAACAGTTCGATCATATCTGTTCCCTTCAGTTAATGCTGTCATTCCATCTGCCTTGTTGCAAATGCATGGCGCGTGTCACCGAGAGAGGGCCTTTGAGGGATGGATAGCGGTCACAGATTGGGAGAGATGTTTGGGGGCGCGACAATGTTGCAGGGTTAAACATAGTTACAGTTGCTACAGAATGTTGGCAGGAGAAAACATTTTATTGTTTGGAGGAAGTTAGAGAGATAAAAGCATCTTTGAGGAGATTCCAGAGATAGGGAAGTGTATAGGGTTGTGGATCGTTCCATAGACTTTGTTAATCAGGATGTAGAAACATTCACAGGATTCCAGGATGTCGTACATTTAACAACAGTTGTGAGATCTGGATAATATCACAGTGATCGGGAGGATGGTATTGACTGGAGAATATTACAGGGAAAGGCTGGGTATTATGGACTGGAGAATGTTCGAAGTACATGGAAGATGATATAAGCTGGAGAATGCTGCAGCAATAGAGAGGAGTATATGGACTGGAGGATGTTGCACGGACAGGGATGAAGTTGTAGACTGGATACAGTTAGGAGAGATGAATTTATGCACTGGAAGGTATGTCAGAGAGTGAGTGGTGTGCATGCTGCAAGATACGACAGGGATAGGGAAGCTTGTAGAGACTGGAGGAGAGAGTGATAGAGAGCCTTTGAGAGACCAGATTCACTTATGAGCATAGGATGTGCTACAGTGAGTAGAGCCTTTTGCAGATATAAATGAGGATACAATGGCCCCAAAGCAGTCAGACCTATACATAGGTAAATAGGAACTGAAGGAATTGAAGAGATTACACAGGCTAGGAGTGTTGAATGCAGTGGAGTTGGTTAACCTGATAGGGAAGCTTTTAGAGACTCAACAATGTTAGGAAATAATGGGAGTTGCAATGGTGAGAGCAGGTTTCAACAATTCGGAGGATATAGACCTGAAGGAGCTTTGACAGATAGCGATGGTACAGTAAAGGGAATTGTAGTGGCTTCCCTTTCATAAGCAATCCATAAGCCCTTAAAATAGCCTGATTGACATGAGCATTATCTCTCGACCATTCATCAGACAGCGCTGCAAATACTTCACTGGTTCTGCCTACCAGCTTAGACTGAATGAGCATTACCCAGAAGACCTCGGGCCACTCTACCTGTCTATGCAACTTTTCAAATGAAATACAGAGTTCCTTGACAGTCGAGTGACAGGTAGTTAGGATAGCGAAGGCGGCGCTTGGTATGCGTTCCTTTATTGGTCAGAGTATTGAGTACAGGAGTTGGGAGGTCATGTTGCTGCTGTACAGGACAGTGGTGAGGCCACTTTTGGAATGCCGCATGCAACTCTGTTCTACTTCTGATTGGAAGGATTTTGTGAAACTTGAAAGGGTCCAGAAAGGATTTACAACAACGTTGCCGGGGATGAGCTAGACGGAGAGTTTGAACAGGTGATGGTTGTTTATCCTGGAGAGTCGGAAGCTGAGGGTGACCTTATAGAGGTTTATAAAATCAAGAGGGGCATGGATAGGGTAAATAGACAAAGTCTTTCTCCTGGGGTGTGCGAGTCCAGAATTATAGGGCGAGGTTTAGGGTGAGAGTAGAAAGACATAAAAGATAAAAAGGGGCAGCTTTTTCACGCGGAGGATAGTACATATATGGAATGAGCTGCCAGAGGAAGTGGTGGAGGCTAGCACAACTGCAACAGTTAAAAGGCATCTGGATGGGTACATGAATAAGAAGGGTTTAGAGGGAGATCGGCCGGGTGCTAGCAGGTGGGAATACATTGGGTTGGGATATCTGATCTGCAGGATGGGACCATGAATGGGTTGTGGAACCTGGAGGATGTTATGATTTGAACCACAGGTAATATTTGATTGGATCTTTCAGCCAATCTTACAGATGGTACAATTGCAACATTGAAGAAGCATTTGGATGGACATATGAATAGAAAGGGTTTGGAGGGAGATAGGCCAGGACTGGCAGGTGGGACTAGATTGGGTTGGAATATCCTGTCGGCATGGCTGGGTTGGAATGAAGGATCTGTTTCTATGCTGTACTTCTCTATGACTGTAAGATCGGCTGAATGGTCCAATCAAAAATTACCTGTGGCTCAAATCATAATATCCTCCAGGGTCCACAAGCCATCCCCTGTTCTATCCTACAGGTTCAATGAATCCTGGAACCTCTAACCTTCTGCAAGTCCCACGTCCCTTCCGACATTTGTACCATCCTCCAGGTTCTGCAGCCCTTCATACCTCGTAACATGGCCCAGACTCTCCAACTCCTCCTTCCTCTGCAATGTTCCCCAGAAGAGCACTGGAGGATGGTGTGGGTTACAGAGATATGGAGGGACATCAGGACGGGAGGATTTTGCAGACATTAGGAATATATGGACTTGAGGAGGTTTCACGTTTTATGAGTGTTGTAGGGACTGGAGGAACTTCCAAAGATAGGGATAGTTTTAGATCGGAGGATTCTGCAGAAAACCTTTACGTGGTTAAAGGCAGGATTCTTAGCAGCGTGCAGGAACAGAGGGATCCTGTGTCCCTCAGGTTCCCACCCAAGTTGACAGGCTGTTAAGAAGGCGGATGGTGTGTTGGCTTTCATTGGCAGGGGGATTGAATTTAAGAGATGTGAGATTTTGCTGCAGCTCTACAGAACCCAAGTGAGACCACATTGTGAACAGTTGTGTTCGCTTCATTGTAGGAAGGACGTGGAAGCTTTAAAGACAGTGCAGAGGAGATTGAGCAGGATGCTGCCTGGACTGGAGGGCATGCCCATAGAAGGTAGGTTGTGGAAGCTAGGGCTTTCTGATCACAGCGAAGGAGGAAGAATGGTGACTTGATAGAGGTGTACAAGGGAATGAGAGGCATAGATAGAGTGGATAACCAGAGACTACTTCCCATGGTGAAATGGCTATCACAAGGGGACATATGTTTAAGGTATTTGGAGGAAGGTTTAGCTTAGATATCAGAGGGGTATGGGCCAGGTGCTGGCAGGTAGGACTAGATTGGGTTGGGATATCCTGTCTGCATGGAAGGGACTGGTACGTTATTTACACAGAGTGTGGTGGGTGCGTGGAATGGACTGCCAGCCATGGTAGTAGATTCAGACACATTACAGACATCTAAGCAACTCTTGGATAGGCAGATCAATGATCGTAAAATGTAAGGTATGTAGGTTCGTTTCATCTTCAGAGTAGGATAAAAGGTAGCACAATATTGAGGGAGGAAGGGCTTGTACTGGAATGTGCTATTCCATGTTCTCAATAGCAAGGGTTATGATGGCAGCAAGAGGTTTCGGGAAGCGGGAGAGGATGCGATCTGAATGAAGTGACACAATAGGAGGCGTTGCTAAAGCTGTATGAGGTAACAGAGACAGCAATGGTCTGATCTGGAGCAGATGACCCAGACTGCGAGAATTGTGGGGACTGGAGGTGCTTTCACAGGAAGGGAGGAGCATAGAGCCACAGGAGGTTACAGAAATGTGGAGAGCTGTCTGTCCTACAGGAGTTCATGGAGATGGGGAGGTTGGGAGGAATGGAGCAGTTTACAGGGATAAGGATGTTGGTAGGATGGGGTGTTTTACACAGACAGGAATGTTTCAGGTGAATGGAGCTGAGTACAGAGATAAAGTGGGTTGTACAGATTGGAAAAACAAATAGACATATGGAGGGTAGTCGTGACTGAAGATGTTTATAGACACAGGAAGGCTTAGGTTCTGCAGGTTATTTAGATAAAGGGTGTGTGGAATCAGACAGATTCTCCAAGTGATAAAGTCAGCAATTTTGGTTGGAGACAGTTTCACAGATTAGGGAGCATTAGTAAACTCCTCCAGTTTGGTCAGAGTGGGAAGGGTTGTAGGGGAGGGTGATGTTTACACATGGAAGAGCTGGAGAAGATTGTGGAAATGAGTAGATGGATGGAGACACTGGAGGAGCTTACATTGACAGGGTGGGTGATGACAATGAAAAGATATCACACAGATAATGGGTCTTACAGGAACTGTATTGAAAGAGTCACAGACATTGGAATGACTTCTGCAGATTGGGAGTGTTACAGGGACTGAGAGGATTGTAGGGTCTCCACAGATTGATTGTGTCTTTAAGAATATGTAGATACGGAAATCTTAAACCCAATGTATGCAGTCTTCATTTCAAGACCAGAGCCTTATTATCCCTCATCAGCCAAGGATCCCTAACCCTGCCAGCTTTTCCCTTTACCCCAATGGGGCATACTGGCCCTGGAATCTTGAGATCACACTTTGAAAAGCCTCCCATTTGCCAGTTGTTCCTTTTCCTTCAAACAGACTCACCCATTCGATTAGAATCATAATGTGGAGGTGTCGGTGTCAGACTGGGGATGTACAAAGTTAAAAATCACCCGACACTCAGTTCCAGTCCAACCGGTTTATTTCAAAGCACTAGCTGTCAGAGCACTGCTTCTTCATCAGGTGGTTGTGGAGCACAATCCTAAGGTACAGAATTTATAGCAACAGGATGGCAGTGTCATGGAATATAATATCAAACAAATTTAGTTAACTCTTTCATCTGTTACAGTGATCACCAGCGCTTCCAAAGCGAGTTGGATTATAGCTGGGCGTTGTGCAATTTTAAATTCACGGCATTGACGCTGGCCAGATCCTGCAAAATGGCCCCAAACCTGGCCCTGTTCCAGTTTTCCTCTTCAATCTGTGGACCTGCTGATCTTTTTCCATAACTATGTTAAAACGAAGACAGTTGTGGGCACTGGACCCAAAGTGCTCTCTGAATGACACTTCAGTCACTTGCCCGACCACGTTTTCTGAGGGGAGGTCCAGTGTTACACCTGCCTGAGTAGAGTAGGGTCCTCTGCATATTGATTTAGGAACCTTCCTTGGACACATTTGAAAAATTGCTCTCCGTCCAGGTCTTTTTATATTCGAGGTGGCCCAGTCAATACAGGGATTATTAAAATCTCCAGCCTGCACTCCTCTATTATTCCTATAGTTATCTGCAATCTCTCTACACAGCTGCTCCTCTGGTATCTGTTGGGTCTACAACAGTCTACAATACAGTCCCAACAAAGTGACCCCCCCCCCCTTCTTTCTAACTTCGAACCATGTAGAATTTTAAATGAATATATGTTTTAAAAATTGGAATTAACAATCCATAAATAAGTATTGATAAAATCCAAACGCTGACCTTCAGAGAAGGACAACAGTTCAATCTCATGTGGTCTGCACGACATACCCACAGCAAATTGTTTGCCTCTCAATGACCCTGTGAAATGGGCGAGACAGCTGCTTAACTCAAGGGCAGCAAGGGATGGGCAATAAAGGCTAGTCAGCCAGAGACACCCACATCCCATACCTGATGTTTTAAAAAATCCATTCAGATTGGTCCCAGCACATTTCCAGTGGAACAATGTCCTGGCCAATCACGTTGGTAGATTTATGGACAGGGCTTTAAACTGACAGAGAGGATGCAGGAACAGGCTTCAGGTGAAAGGAGCTTTCAAAATCCAAAGAGAAAACGTGAAGCATCAGAGCAGCGTCGGAATGTTACCGAAGACCACAGAAAGGAACAGGATGGGACAAAGTTTAACTAAAACTGTAGATCAGCAAATCCATTTGTGACAGGAAATTGTGGGAACGAGTAAATTATGTTTTTTATTAATGGACAAAGTCTCTGCAACAAGGGAGATGGATTTGTGACACAGAGATAAAAGGGATTTAGACACCAGAGAGATGTGGTTACAGGGCGAACAAAAGGTGGAACGGAAATATTCAATGGGTCACAACCTTGTGCAAATTCAGGCAAAATGGACGATGCTAACAATAATGGGTAAGAAAGGCATTACAGAGAAAGCATTTGGCATCAGATCATGAAGTAGAGTCAGGCTGAATGTCAATTCTGGCTACTACTTGCCAAGGACACAAGCAGCAGAACAGTTTTAGACCACCCACCGAACAGCATTTCATGGCTCGTCACTGCAATAAATAGGAATTCATTGGAATTTTTAATACAGGCATGGTGAACATTTAGTGAAACGTCAATATTCGCAAAGTCTGGGACAATCACACTGACAACAGTGATATTGGAAGGGGAGTTCGGAGAATTTTTTTCAGCGTTTCTTAGAATATCATATTGTGCAACTGGCGAGGGACGTAACTGTCTCAGAGCGACTGTTGTGTGATAAAACATCGTGAATGAGTAATGTCACCTGGAGAGATCCTCAGGGAAATTGTGATGAAGTGCAGTTTAAAGAAATGTAAAGTTTTAAAGTGAAACACAGAAAAGACAAGCTACAACTAGAAACAAAAACAGCCAATTACATGAGTTTGAGAGGAGAACTGACCAAGATAAACAGGCTAAACAGAATGAAATATGTGCCTGTAAATGAACAGTGGAAAACATTTGAAGGAACAGTGAAAAATACTCAACAGAAGGACATTCCACTGATACAGACAAAAACTCAGCAAGAAATCCCCACCGGTCCCTCACTCAGGACAAAATGGATCATATTAGATTATGAGGCTGAGAAGATCACAACAAAGTACTTAAAATCCTGAAGTGAGAGAGTGTTTTAGGAGTAAGTTTTAAAGGGATTGCAATGGGTCTGCTAGCAGGAGGGGGGCAATTGGAAGGGGAATCGTTGTCAGGGTTTATTGACACGATACGAACATGGAGAGGTGAAGGTGCTGGAGGTGGTGGGAGTGTTACAGAGAGTGATCAGGGCCTGAACGGTGTTACAAAACCAGTACGGATTGCTGCAGCTGGAGGGGTTTGCAGAGGTATGGAGGGACATATGTATTTTTATTTATTCATTCATGGGATGTGGGTGTCACTGCCTAGAAAAGGATTCTTTAACCCCATGCTAATTGCCCAGAGATTGTTGGGGCCCTGGTGGATATATTTAATACTTTGCTGGACACAGGTGAAGTGCTGAATTACTGGAAGATCGCTAATGTGGTTCCTTTGTTCAAGAAGGGCAGCAGGGATAGGCCAGGTAATTACAGAGCAGATAGTCTGACAGCAGGGGGGAAGGAAACTATTGGAAACAATTGCGAGGATGAATCGACACTTGCAAAGGTAAGGATCAACTCAGTTTAGTTATCACGGATTTGGCAGTGGAAGATACGGTCTGAGGAATTCAGTTCAGTTTTTTTTTGAAGTGGTGCTTAAGTATATTGATGAAGGCTGTGCAGATGATGTGGTTTACATGGACTTGACTAAGTCCTTAAACAAGATCCAACATGGAAGGCTGGTCCAAAAGGACTGGGTTCCAAGGTAAGTTGGCAAATTGGATGCAAAATTGGTGGATAGAATACTTTCACCGGGTGTACCACAGGGAACTGTGCAGGAACCATTGAACATTAATAACTCGGATGTGAAAGCAGAAGGTATCATTAGTCGATTTGCAGATGACATGAAAGGTGAGGGTGTTGTTCACAGTGAGGAGGATGGTCTCTGTCTGCTCTCTGATGTCGATCGGATGATAATCTAAGCAGAGTTTAGTTCTGATTGAAGTGAGGGAATACTCTGTGGGAGGTACGATAAGCGAAGTACAAACATAATAAACGGTAGGTACTTGCGGAGTACTGAGGAATACAGGGACCTTGGTGGACAAGTCCATAGATCCCTGAAGGTGTCAGCACAGGGAGTCAGGGTGGTAAAGGCACCTCAACTGGGAGCGGGAGAGGGACCCATATCCTGGTGGGGTGAATTGCTAGAGCTGCTTGAGAGGATATAACCTAGTCTGGCAGGGTGTTGCACCTTAAATAAACGTAAGGCCAGTAAGAAGATTGAGGCTAGTACACGAGTTAAAGACAGCAATTTCAGCAGACAAGGCAGGCAAGAACATAGCAGGGAATGGGGTAAAACTGATGATTAAACTACATTTATTTCAATGCAAGGGGCCAGACAGCTAAGGAAGATGAACTCAAGGCATTGATTAGAACATGGGACTGGGATATTATAGTTATTACAGAAACACAGCTGAGGGAGGGGCAGGACTGGCAGTTCATTGTTTCAAGGTAGAGATGCTACACTAAGGGGAGGCAAGAGAGGACATGTGGTGGTGGGTTTTATTTGCATGAATCATCACAGCAGTACTTAGAGAGGATATTCTTGTGGGATCGCCCAGTGAAGCTATGTTAGTGGAACTGAGAAATAAGAATGGGTCATCACTTTGATACGATCGGACTGCTGACCTCGAATAATCTGTGGCAGACTGAGGAACAAATATGTCGGGGCATCTTACATATCAACCATAATAAGAGGGCTGTTATGGTACGGTTTTTGAACTTTCCAAACCTAGACTGGGACTGCCAGTGTTCAGTGTTTAAGGGAGGAATTTAGTAATTGTGTTCCAGAAAACTCCCAATCAATATGTAAATGGCCTGAAAAGAGAAAGGGGCAAAACCTGACCTCCAGTTGGGAATTAAGGTAGGGAAAGGGACTGAGATGTGAGTGGGAAAGCATTTTGCCAAAGTGACCACAGTTCTAGTAGTTTGAAAACAGCTTTGGAAAAGGACAGGCTTGGTCCACAAGTGCAAGTTATAAAATGGAGCCTGACCAATCTTGATTGTATTAGCCAGGAACTTTCAAAATGTGATTGGGGAAGGGAATTATTTGCAGGGAAAGGGAAGTTTGGCAAAAGAGAATAATTTAAAAGTGAGATAAACTGATCGAGCAGCGCCAGCATTTTCCTGTTTGTGTGCAGGTCAATGCTGACAGCATTCGGAAACACTGGCTGTATATTGAGGGTCTGGTCAAGGAAAAGGGGGCACATGTCATGTATAGCCAGCTGGATCAAGGGAATCCCTGAGGATATACAGGGGCTATAGGAATACACTTTGAGTAGAAAACAGGAATGGAGAAAGGCTAAATGAAATAGCCTCAGCAGAGAAGGAAAGGGGAATCCAGCAGTGATTGTATCAGTATATGAAGAGTGCATAAGTAACTCGGGACAAAATAGTGTCAATTAAAGATGAATCAGGCCATCGATGTTTGGAACTGCAGGATATTTGCTAAGATCGTAAACTATTTTTTTCACTCCAGAACTTACTGTGGAGAAAAACTGGGGAACTCATGGAACAAGAGTAATATGTTAGACCACAATTGGAGTTCTCTGCAATTCAAATCTCTCTGCTACAGGAAGGATGTTGTGAGACTTGAAAGGGCTCAGAAAAGATTATTAAGATATTGCCCGGGTTGTTGGTGAATAAGCTGGGGTTACTGTCACTGGAGAATCGGAGACTGAGGGATGACCTTACAGAGGTTTATATAAACATGAGGGGCATGGATAGGGTAGGCATTCAAGGCCTTTTCCCAGAAGTTGGGGAGTCCAAAACTGGAGGGCTTAAGTTTAAGGTTAGAGGTGAATGGTTTACAGAGGGACTGAAGGGACAGCTTCTTCACACACATGGTGATGTGTGTATGGACTGAGCTGAGAAAGTAATAGAGACTGATACAATGACAACATTTAAAATGTATCTGGATGGGCATCTGAATAGTAAGGGTGTAGACGTATATGGGCCAAACGCTGGAAAAGGGAATGGATTTATTTAGATCTTCTGGTAAGCCTGGATGAGTTGGGGACTGAAGGGTCTGTTTCTATGCTGTATATCTCTATGACTTGATAAGAGTGCATGTTATAGAAGAGGTGGTGCTGGAGGTTTTAAAACACAAAGCTATGGCAAGTCCCAGAACCTGATTAAGTGTATCACAGGACACGGTGGGATGCTAGGGAAGAAATTGTGGAGCCCCTAGTAAAGGTATGTGTACTACAGACAGCCATGTGTGATGGGCTGGCAGGCTGGAGTGTGGCATCATGGACAGTGAAGGATTTTTTCTGAGATTACAAAGGGATCTTAATGAAGTGGGTGAATGGGCTGAAAAACTAGAGATGGAATTCAATCTGAATAAATGCAAGGTAATGCATTTTGTAAAACAAACAAGGGGAGAGCTTATACAATTAATGTTTGGGCCTCAGTCAGTGTTTTAGAGCAGAGGGACCTCCGGGTTCAGGTACATAATTCTTGAAGTTTGCATCACAGGATGGATAAGACAGTGCTTGGCATGCCTGACTATTGCTCAGTCCATTGAGTGGAGGATTTGGGACGTCATGTTGAGATTGTACAGTCATTTGTGAGGCCTGTTCTGCAATACTCTGTCCAGTTCTGGTCACCCCAGTTATAGGGAGGATATTATTAAGCTGCAGGGCATTCAGAAGAGATTTCCCAGGATATTGCTGGGTATGGAAGGCTTGAGTTCTGAAAAATGGCTGGATAGGCTGAGTCCTTTTTCCCCGGAGCTTGGAGGTTGGGACATGATGCTATAAAGGTTTATGAAAAAAAAAGTGATTTATAGATCAATTTAATGATAGTTGCCTTTTCCTCAGGATGGGGGGGTGTTAAGAGGAGGGGCCACATTTTTAAGGTTAGAGGAGAGAGATGTTCAAAACAAAGATATGGGGCAATTTGCTACACAGAGGGTGGTTTGAGTGTGGAATGAACTTCCTGAGAAAGGGGTTGATGTGGGTACAATTACAACATTTAAAAGATAGTTGGATAAACAGGTGAATAGGGAAGGTTGGAGTGATATGGGCCAGCAACAGGCAGCTGGGAAGAGTTTAGTTTTAGATTCTGGTGGGGATCAACTGAAGGGTCAGTTTCCATGCTGTATGGGTCCATGACAAGAATATGGTTTGATTCCATTATTGAAGAAAGGATCAGGGCTGGGTCCACTGATGTGCATCATCTACATAAACAATTTGGTTGAAATTATAGGAGTGATTGTGCGAAGGTTTGTTGACGATCAAATGAATGGTGTCGTGGGCAGTAAATACGGTTATCAAAGGGGATCTTGACCAACTGGGCCAGTGGACCAACGAATGAAAGATGGAGTTTAATTCAGGTGTTGGATTTTGTTAAGACAAACCAGGGAGGACTAATACAGTTAATGGAAGGGCTCTGCCAGGGTTGTCGAACAGAGAGAGAGGGAGAGAGACCAGGGGGTGCAAGTTACATTGTTCCTCGGAAGTGGCATCACAGGTGGACAGGGTGGGGAAAGCGACATTTGGCACATTTGCCGACATTGGCCAGCACTTTGTTACATACGTTGGAGATATTTGTAATATTGTCCTAAATATTTCCCTTGGGCAGAGATGGCCACAGGGTGACCCTAAGAATGGTGAATAACCAAGGGTAGGTGTGTCCAAAACTAGAGGGTATAAACAGAAGGTGAGAGAGAGCAAGGATTTAAAGAGGGAGCTGAGGGGGAACATTATCCACAGAGGATGGTGCATAGAAGGAACAGACTGCCTCGGGCACATGGGAGAAACAAGAACAATTACAGCATGGAAAAGACATTTGGGAGGTACATTGAGAGGAGAAGGTTTGAAGAGATAAGGGCCAAATGCAGGCAAATGAGACTCATTCAGTTTAGGTAACATGGGCTGCATTGAGGAGTTGGACCACAGGTTCTGTTTCCGTGCTGTATCACTCTGTATCCAGCTAAAGAGGATTAGTGTACCAAAATAAGGCATGTTGTCGACACTGAAGCAAGTTACAGCGATGGGGATGTTAGTCTGGAATTTCAAATATGTGGAGGGACTATCGGGAATGGAGCAGGTTACAGGGACAACTACTGTTATAGGAGTTAAAAATGACTGAAGACACTGGTGCACAAGCCATGCCACAGATACAGTGTTGGAGGGAGAACACAGAACAGAAAGATCCCAGGCAGTATTCCAAACCTCTCGTCGGAGGCCTACTCTCCCCTCTGTTATCCTGATGCTCACTAAGACAGCACAGGACTGGACTGATAACTCTGAACTCCCGATGCTGTCTTAGTGCAACATAAGTTGAAGTAGACGTGGTGATTGAGCATGGGGTGTGTCCATGATGTGCTCCCCATCCAGCACTGTATCTTTGTCATGTCTGGTTAGCCAATGTTTGGAGACCTCTCATTGCTGTCTGCTCTGTGCATTGTGAGTGATCTGACCACACTGCAGGATTTATTGAAGGCTCCAGATCTCCCTTCCCTTTGTCTCTCTGGCTGACCAACCATCTTCAATGAGGTGATGGATGAGACACACAGCAGTTGTGAAGTCTATTGAGTCAGCAACTTCCTGAGTACCTACAGGAGACAGAGAAATAGAAAGAATGGTAAATTAGACTGATGCAGTGAGGGTTACACAAGGAGAATGGAAATGAGCCCCACAGATATCTGGAAAATCCCAATCTCCATCCCTAGCCTGTGCTGTTGCATTTCTCTGGAGTGGAGAATTCTGTTAGCTCAGGATCTGGAGTAGCTGCAAGAGTGAGAGACAATGACAGAGGCAGCAATTAGACCCACACAGTGAGGGATACCACATGGAGAGAGACTGAGTGATGTCAGCAGAGTGCTGGAAGACTTCAGGATCACACAGTCATTTTGGAAGAATGGGTGCAGCCTCATGTATCAGTGCTCAGGGATGAGCAACCAGTGAGTAGGTGAAGTGATGGCCTAGTAACATTATTGTTAGGGCATTTGTCCAAAACCTCAGCTAATGTTCATGTGAGGCAGGTTTGAATACCATCATAAGATATGGTGGAATTTAAAATCAATAATTTTAAAAATAGCAATTAACAATCCATAAACAAATATAAAACCATTGCTGAAGTACAATACTCACAATCCCTTAGATTAGATTCCATACAGTGTGGAAACAGGCCTTTCGACCCAACCAGTCCACGTCAACACTCCGAAGAGTAACCCACTCAGACCCATCTCCCTCGACCTAATACACCGATCATTATGGGCAATTTAGCATGGCCAATTCGCCTGACCGGAGCATCCAGAGGCAATTCATGCAGACACGGGGAGAATGTGCAAACTCCACACAGTAGCCCAGGGCTGGAATCGAACCTGGGACACTGGTGCTGTGAGGCAGGAGTGCTATCTCAGAGCGACCATTGTGTGATGAAACTTCATGAATGAATAATGTCTCCTGGAGAGATCCTCTGCGAAATTGTGATAAAGTGCAGTTTAAAGAAATATAAAGTTTAAAAGTGAATCACAGAAAGGACAAGCTACAACTAGAAACAAAAATAGCCAATTACATGAGTTTGAGAGGAGAACTGACCAAGGTAAACATGCTAAACAGACTGAGAAATGTGTCTGTAAATGAACAGTGGAAAACATTTGAAGGGACAGTGCAAAATACTCAACAAAAGGACATTCCATTGAAATACACAAATCCTCAGCAATAAATCCCCATCGGTCCCACACTCAAGTAAAAAGGATCACTTTAGATTATCGGGCTTGGAGGATCACCAAAAAGTCCTTAAAATCCTGAAGTGAGAGAATGTTTTAGGAGTAAGTTTTAAAGGGATTGCAAAGCGTCTGCTCGCAGGAGGAGGGCAGATGGAAGAGGGAATAATTGTCAAGGTTTTATGTCACAAAA
Organism: Chiloscyllium punctatum; assembly: GCF_047496795.1. Classification (NCBI taxonomy): domain Eukaryota; kingdom Metazoa; phylum Chordata; class Chondrichthyes; order Orectolobiformes; family Hemiscylliidae; genus Chiloscyllium; species Chiloscyllium punctatum. Next base: position 20,920,693 of record NC_092767.1, read on the forward strand.
GGAACAGGGAGAGGTGAAGGTGCTGGAGGTGGTGAGAGTGTTACAGAGAGTGGTCAGGGTCTGAACGGTGTTACAAAGTCAGTACGGATTGCTGCAGCTGGAGGTGTTTGCAGAGGAGGGAGGGATATATGTGTTTTTATTTATTCATTCGTGGGATGAGGATGTCAATGATTGGACCAACATTCTTTGCCGCCCTGTTAATTACCAAGAGTGTAGCACAGATTCAGCCATATTGCTGTGGGTCTGGTGTCACGTGCAGGCCAGACCAGGTTAGAATGTCAGAGGTTCTTCTCTAAAGGATGTAAGTGAACCAGATGAGTACTTCCTACTGGTGAACAATGCTTTTATGGTGGCCTCACCAATGTCCTGTACAGCCACAACGTGACATTCCAACTGCTGCTCTCAATGCTCTGCCAAAAAAAGGAAACTTCTCCAGCCTGTCTACCTGCGACACCACTTACAAAGAACTGTCTACATGCATCCCTGGATCTCTGACTGACAACGCTACCCAGGGTCTGAGCATTAACTGTACAAGTCCCACTCTGGTTTGTTTCACTAAAATGGAACACCTCACATTTATCTAATTAAACTCCATCTGCTTTTCTTCAGCCCACTATCCCAGCAGTACTGTCCATCCTGTTGTATCATAGATAACCTTCTTCACTGTCCACTTTACCAACAATTTCAGTGTCACCCAAAAAACTTACTTACCACAAAACCAATATTCCCATCCAAACCATTTATCCAAATGGCAAACAACAGGTGACCCACTTCACCGCTGGTGACATGTCTCCAGTCAGAAAGACAACATGTCTCACATCACCCTCTGTCTCCTACCATCATGCCCAATTTTGTATCCAGGTGACTAGCTCCTCCTGAATGCCATATCCTTTTACATTGATCTGAGCTTATTACCCAGTTTACCATACAGAACGTAGAACACAGAACAGTACAGCATAAGACCCTTCGGCCATGATGCCATGCCCATCTTTTACCCGACTGTAAGATCAAACTAACTTACATACCCTTCATTTTGCTATCATCAAAGAGTCTGTTAAAATGTCCGGTTCCACCCACCCACCACTCTCTGTGTAAAGAACCTACATCTGAAATTTCCCCTTACCCATCCTCCAATCACCTTACAATTATGCCCCCTTGTACCATGTATGCCATGGGATAAAGAGGTCTCTCACTGTTCACTCTATCTTTGCCTCACACCATCTTGTTCACCTCTACCAAATCACACCACACTCTTCTTCACTTCAATGAGAAAACCCTTAGCTCCCTCAACCTTTCTTCAAAAGACATGCCCTCTAGTCCCGGCATTATCCTGGTAAATCTCCTCTTTACCCTATCTAAAGCTTCCACATCCTTCCTGTAATGAAGGGAACAAAACTGAACACAATATTCTAATTGGGATCTAAACAGGGCTGTATCGAGCTGCAGCATAACCTCATGGCTTTAAAACTCAATCCCCCAGCTAATGAAAGCCAATACAACATATTCTTTCTTAACAACACTATCAGTTTGGTGGCAAATTTGAGGGATCTCTGGTCATGAAATCCAAGATCCATCTGTTCCTCCACACTATTCAGCATTCTGCCTTTACCCCTGTATTCTGCATTCAAGTCTCACCTTCCAAAATGCAGCACTTCACACTTTTCCAGATTTGACTTCATCTGCCACTTCTCAGCCCAGCTCTACATCCTGTTAATGTCCCATTGCAACCTCCAGCAGACATCCACACTATTCACCACTCCACCAACCTTCGTGTCATTGGCAAACTCACTGACCCACTCTTCCACTCACACATCCAAGTCATTCATAAAATCACAAAGAGCAGAGAGTTTATGACCTCTCCCTGCAGCAAACCACTGGTCACTGAGCTCCAGGCTGAATTATTTCCATCTGTCGTCACCCTCTGTCTTCTATGGGCCAGGGATTCTGTATCCAGAAAGGCAGGTTTCCCTGTATCCCATGCTCTGTACTTTCTCAATGAGCCATAAATGTGTTTTGTCACATTCTCAAAGGATTCAATAAGATTTGTGAGGCATGACCTGTCCCTTACAAAGCCATGATGACTTTCTCGAATCAAACTATGGTTTTCCAAGGAATCATAAATCCTGACTCTCAGAGTCCTCTCCAATAATCTGCACTTCACAGACAGAAGACTGACAGGTCTGTGATTCCCAGGATTATCTCTATTCCCTTTCTTGAACAACACATGGCTGATTCACCTAACCTGCACATCTTTGGGCTGTGGGTGGAAACCGGAGCACCTGTCGGAAACCCACGCAGACATGCAGAGAATGTGCAAACTCCACACAGACAGTCGCCTGGGGCTGGAATTGAAATCACGTCCCTAGTGCTGTGAGGCAGCAGTGCTAACCACTGAGCCACCGTGCTGCCCCATGTAACTCTCTAGAGCCCTGCTTCTGATCCTTGGTTCCTGAAACCTAAGTTAGCTTCCTGCTTCCTCTTGACTAGATGTTCTACATCCATTGGAACCTTGTCAAATGCTTTGCTGAAGTTCATGTAGACAACACTAACTGGTCTGCCTTCATCTATCGCTTGGTCAACTCCTCGAAGAGTCAATCAGGTTTGTGAAACACGGTTTCCCACTCACAAAGCCATGCTGACGATCTCTAATCAGCCCTTAGGATAAATAGACAAAGTCTTTTCCCTGGGGTCAGTGAGCCCAGAACTCGAGAGCATAGGTTTAGGGTGAGAGGGGAAAGACATAAAAGAGAGCTAAGGGGCAACTTTTTCATGCAGGGGGTGGTACGTGTATGGAACGAGCTGCCAGAGGATGTGGTGGAGGATGGTACAATTGCAACATTTAAATGGCTTTTGGATGGGTATATGAATGGGAAGGGTTTGGAGGAATATGGGCCGGGTGCTGGCAGGTGGGACTAGATTGGGTTGGGATATCTGGTTGGTATGGACGGGTTGGACTGAAGGGACTGTTTCCATACTATACACCTCTATGTCTAATACTTATAGAGGTGAGAGAAACAAACTGTGTGGTAGAGTCTGGAGGAGATTAAAGGTAGAAAGGTCTGTAGTTACCGAAGGAAATTACATCAATCGGGACCAGCTGAGTTTACTGAGACTGAGTGCGTTTTAGAGACAGGAAGAGTTCATAGTCATTGTGAGAGGCGATTTCGGTTCAAACAATTAAGATGTGCATGACCCTAAAGACTTGGGAATAGAGCCATCGGGGTGGGGTAAAACAGGCTTCTCTATAATAAAGGACAAGTCATGCTTCTTTTGTAAGAACATTTTGTACACTCAAAAGTGGGATAATTTAAATTGTGCAATTGCTGACATTTTGTGAGCAGAGTAAAAAAAACAAGTCCTTGATTGATGAGACCACTAACTCTGACAGAGAAGAATAAGTCCTTGACTGACAAGACTACAGGGTAGCAAAACAACTCGAGAGACATCTGCTACAGATTGATAAGACCACCAACTCTGACAGAGAAGAATCAGTCCTTGACTGATAAGACTACAGGGTAGCAAAACAACTCGGGAGACATCTGCTGCAGACTTTGTGACATGGGTGCAGAATGGAAAAATACTGATGGTTTAGAATGTGAACCTCGTGACTCTTTAGAGCCAAAGAGGGGAGGGACTTGTGCTGTATATAATGAGAAACTTTGTAAGCCTCGGCGCGCCTTTTTCTCAGAAGGGTGCCCAACTCTGTAGACATGCTAATAAAACTTTGTTTTCCTGAATTTGTCTAGAGCGATTATTCAGAAGCGATTTTCGTTTCTAACAATCAGTTATTTTATCTCTGAGTAATGCTGTGGTACTCCCCTTAATCAGAAATGCAAACCCCCTCCCCCCCTTCCACCATCTCTGTCTCACCTAAAACACCTGTTCCCTCGCACATTAAGCTGCCAGTCCTATCCATCACTTAGCCATGTTTGTGTAATGACTATAATATCCAGTCCCACCTACCTATCCACGCCCTGAGTTAATCGGCCTTACCTGTAGGCCTTCTTGCATTAAAATATATGCAATTTAATCTCTCTTAGTATGGCGTTTATGAATTCCATGAATCCCTCGATTGCATTCCAAACTGTGTCTCACACCATAGCGAGAGAGTTAATGTTCTTGTGAATTGTTAGAAACAAAATTAATAAAATTTAAACGAGACAACCAAACCTGGAAGCAGGACAAATTATTCTACGATCCTGCAAGAATGGTTTCAAATGTAGAAGCAAATGAGCGATGAAAATTCAAATAATTACACAGTTATACCTTCGAGCTGCATGAGTTCATGTCTCCAGACTCCGACATTACCCAATCTTTTTTAGTGTATTCTGCCACAGCCTAGCTGCGCTCCACCGTTATTGCCCCCTTCTCTCCAAATTGGCAACCTTTCCCTCTGTAAGTGCTGACATGAGGCTAAATTTGTATCTTGATGTTCTTTTTACTTTGCTTGTAACATCGTCCATTGTTCATAGGTACATTCCATTCCTGAACATACGTTTTAACAATGTATCTTTTCTTGCCTAGTTTATGGGTTTCAGCTATCTCAGCTATTTTGTTGAGACTAAATTAGTTGCTGTCATAATTGTGCACTAATGTCAGTAGTCAATTATCCACAATTATACATTGCAGATAAAGATACATTCCCCTGATGCTTGCCTAGCTGACATTTTTCCCTGTACCCCTTTTCTGCAAACACATACGCTTGCTTTTCTATATCTGCAAAAACAACGCACTTCCCCATTTCTTACAGAATACAGGGCTTTTGGAAAAGAACAGCATTGGACATACAGGCAACAATATGTCTATCCTCTCACTGAGTCTGTTTTTCCTTCGATTAGGTTATATTTATCTTGTTAATCCCCCAATCCACTTTCCTGCGGTTTCCCGTAACACTTGTATAAAAATCTGTCAGTCTCAGCCTTGAAGATATTTAATATCCAGCCTCAACAGCCCTCCGAATTTTCTATAATTGTTTCGCACTCACTGATGTGAGACTTGGTGGTCTTTAATCTGGTGATTTGCCCACTCTATCTTGCATAAACTTCCAATTCTTCTTCAGCTCCTGTGTCAATTTGCCCAAGGGTCAAACGGTCACTCTCCCTGAATCCAGAAACTGCTTCTCCAAACTGAAGACCGATTCGTAGAATGTATTTCACATATTCTCTGGCTCTGTGAACAGGCTGTCCCCTGAGTCCCTAACACTCTCATTCTTTCCCACGTTATCGTCTTCCCCTTAATAAACCAAAAAAAAGACTTTGGATTCTTGCTAATCTTACCCACAAGTGTTTTATCACCCCTCCTTTTGCACTTCCAATGACTTTTTACGTTTAGCCCTCCACTTCCTGTATTCTTTTAGGATCTTCATTGACCTGCTCACTTGAAACCTGCTTTAAGCTTCTTTTTCCTTTCTCATCCTGTTCGGAATTTGTGTCGACATTGGAGGTTCTCTGGGCTTGTTTTCTTAAATATTATCTTCGGTGTAACGTGCTGAGCCAACACTGTCATCAATTTAATTTTAATCAAATGATCAACCAACACCCGCCCCACCTTGTTCTGCTACAGTTTCACCCAGAAGCAACTGCACTTTGCCCAGACCCTGTCATTTTTTCCATAAAATCTGTCCACCCAATCCAAAAAGCTTTTACGTTTCAAACGTTTTTGGGGTCTTTTCCTTAGCAAAGTCAAAATGTGTGATATCACGGTCACTGGTCCTATAATGCTCTCCCACGTCTGCCTGGAACACCTGACTGGCTTCGTTGCCCACGTAAGGCCCAGCACTGCACTGCCCATTGTTGTTTCTGCTCTACGTTGATATAAGAAGCTCTCTGCAATAAATTTCAAAGCAGCTGCCCCTTCTTAAGAAGTTATCACTGCCGTAATCAATGTTTGAAATTGAAATGCCTAAATATAATGATCCTATTATTGTTTTTACACATCTCAATAACTTGGTTATATACTGCTCCCGTACTTTCCTTTAACTGGGTGTGTACAATATATTCCAAGCAGTGTGTCTGTCATAGTTTTGAGACTGAACTTTAACCACCAAGCCTCATTTGAAGATCCTTTCAATACATCGTCTCCCCTTATGCCAGTAACTGACTCCATAATTCATAAGGCAACACTACTTCCTCGTTTACTCTCTCTACTAACCAGACTATAGTTCTGGTACCACAGAATATTGAGTTGCCAGCCATGACCTCCCTCGAACACATCTCTGTAATGGCAAAAACGTCACACTTCCACATGTCGCCTCGTTTCCTTGTCATATCTGTCTGTCTGATAATATTAGCAGCATTAAGGTAAAGCACATCCAGGCTGGAATATATCACCTGGAATATTCTGTATCTCGGAGTTCTTCAGTAATTCACTGCAATTTCTCAACCTGTCCAATTCATGAACCAAAACTGAATTAATATTTGTTGAATTTTAATTTCATTTTTCGTAAAAGTGTTCATCAAATGCAGCTTTTCAGAACTGAACACTCAGCTCTAAATACAACGGGTTGCGGCTGATTAATTTCCTGCTCAGTGTGCAGAGGGGACAGCCCTCAGTAATGGAGAACGTGAGGACTGCAGATCCTGGTGATCAGAGTCGAAAAGTGTGGCGCTGGCAAAGCACAACCATTCAGGCAGCATCTGAGGAACAGCAGAGTCAAAGTTTTGGCATCTGCCCTTCATGAGAAAGGCATTCGTGCCTTCCCATGTTTTCCATTTCATAAAACACAGGATATTGGGAAACATTATTGCTCAGGAAGGCAGCACTGTACAGAGCCCTGAACTGGAAAACAATCAATCAGTTGGTTAGGCAGGGAGTAAACAAGTTGAGGTGAAATACAGACTGATTGAAGTACAGACATAAGGATAGATAAATCCCTCGGTCAGACAGAAAACACCCTAGGTTACTACAGGAAGAAAGGAAAGAGATTTCTGTGCTTGGCGATGGTCTTTGCGTCTTCACTCTCCATTTGAGTAGCGTCAGTTGATTGGAGGGTGGTAAATGTTACTCCCTTGGTCAGGCAAGGGAACGGGAATTGTCCTAGGAATAAAAGACCAGTCAGTCTTACATCAGTATCGGCCAAAGTATTGGAGAAGATTCTGAAAATAATAGTTTGATCAGAAACAGTCAGCATGGCTTTGTGAGGGGCAGGTCATACCTCACAACTCTTATTGGATTATTTGAGGGTGGGATTAAACACACTGAAGAAGGTAGAGCAGTGAATGCGGAGTGCAAGGATTTTAACAAGGTGTTTAATAAGCTTCCCGGTGGTAGTTTCATTCAGAAAGTAAGGAGGCATGGCATACAGGGCGATCTATCTATCTGGATACAGAATTGGCTAGCCCATAGAAGATAGAATGTGGTGGTAAATGGGAAGTATTCAGTGTGGAACTAGGTGAGCAGTCGTGTTCTGTAAGGATCGGTTCTGGGACCTCTGCTCTTTGTGATTTTGAATAAATGACTTGGATGACGAAGTGGAAGGGTTTGATGATGTAACCCCGGTTGGTGGAATTGTGGATAGTGTGGAGGGCTGTTGTAGTTTACAACAGGACATTGACAGGATGCAGCAGTAGGCTGCTAAGTGGCAGATGGTGTTCAATACAGAAAAGTGAGATGTGATTCATTTTGGAAGGTCGAAGTTGAATTCAGAATACAGGATTAGAGGCAGGATTCTTACATTGAGGAAGAACGGGGCATCATATGGGCCATGGCATAGCTCTCACAAAGTTTCTACCCAGGTGTAAAAGGTTGTTAAGAAGGTGTTTGATGTGTTTATTAGGCGACGGATTGAGTTTAACAGCTGGAAGATTATCTTCCAATTATATGGAGCCCTGGTGAGACCACACTTAGAATATTGTGATCAGTTCTGGTTGCATCATTACCGGAAACATGTCAAGGCTTTGATGAGAGTGCTGAGGAAATTTATCAAGATGCTGCCTGGACTGGAGGGCATATTTTGCAAAGAAAATTTGAGGGAGCTAGGGTGTTTTCCTCATTGTAATGATGAATGGAACGTGACTTGACAGCGGTGTACAAAATGATGAGAGGCATAGATAGAGTGGATAGCCAGAGACTTTTTCCTCAGTGTGGAAATGGCTATCTATAGGGGTTATGATTTTAAGGTAATTGGAGGAAGGTTTACGGGAGATGTCAGCTGTAGGTTCTTTACACAGGGAGTGGTGGTTGTGTGCAATGAACAGCCAGCAGTTGTAGTAAAATCAGCTATATTAGGGATATTTAATTGGATAGGCACATGAATGATAGTATAAAGAGAGGTATGCAAGTTAGTCTGATCTTAGAGCAAGATGAAAGGTCGACAAAACGTCAAGGGCTGAAGGGACTGTACAGTGCTGCACTGTTCTATATGTTCTGTTTCACCCAGCTTGTGGATTCTCATCAATTGTTGAATATGTGAGGGAGTGATATGTTTGAGATCAGGAAGCTGTGGAGGGGTGTAAGGCCAAAACCTCCAGTTATGGTGTGGATTGTTACAGTCACCTGAAAACCAGTATAATCTGTGTGGTTACTTAGACCAGACAGAATCCGCCAAGCTCAGTTATTAATGTGATTTTTGGATTGTCGTTTGCTGCTGGTTACATCATATAAATTATAATGAGTGATCCATGTTGTAATATCTGACTATTCATGGAGATGTATAATTTTATTTTGATACTGGAGAATGTGAGGGTGACATTTATTGGATATGGCTTTAGAGGTTTCTTTGTGAGACACAAGGCACTGCAATAGATTGTCAACTGGTTAACGTCTTCACCCATGTCTGGTGCGGGGTGCAGATGCATGGAGTCTGGGAGGCAGGTCAGGTTTCATCACCATAAGTAACATGTATCTGGCTCTCCACGTCAACACGTCTGCTCTCTGGGTCAGACTCTGACTGAAGATGAATTTCAAAACCTGGTTGCTGGTCAGCCATTAGTATTTAACCTGGACAATGTTTGTACCTGCACTGAGACCAGTGGTAGTCTGTTGGCGGGTTATCCCCCTGCCCAAGGAGGATTCCAAATTATTTGTTTTGAAGTAATGTTTGACGCACTTCCCTGAATCAGGTTAGAAGCTCTGTGCACAGATTTTGGAACAGGCCACTGAGTCTCTCTGTCTCACAGGCAGCTGTGAAGTCCAATAACACTGTAAATGATCTCAGATAAATTGGAAGCAATTTTCAGCGCAGCTCATTGCAAGGTGTTGAGTTTACTGACCCGAACAATAATCGGATGTTTGCTATATTTCATGAATTGGGCAAAAATCAGATGTGAACGATAATCATTCAACTGAATTATAATCTCTTCAATCAATTATGTTGATTCTATATTTATGGAACTAAAATATAAACTCCTGTCAAGATTTTCTAACACAGAAATAAAGCATGGACATTTTATTTTATCGAAGGAAGAACATAACTCTCGTGGTGATTTGAATTAGATTTTCAATGTCAGGATTCAAAGCAATGTTTTGCCATTCCAATATTTTTAAAGTGGTTGGCTTCTCAATGATTAAATATTCAGAGTGAGCAGAAGATTGAACATACAAAGAGAATTAGTGATTTTAGACATTTATATAGAATCCATCAGTTTAATTTCTCACTGAAATGTACGATCTTCAGCTATTTGCCAGCAATTCTAAAATGGCAATAATTCAACATGGACTGTGAATATTAAACCAAATAAATTATTTGTGTTATCAAATTTCAGTGAACAATAACTTAAAATCTTACAATTTTTACAATGAATGATATTTAATATGAAATGTAGAGAGTGAAAAGAAAACAACAAACATAATATAGTGTCAGGGAAATGTCAGAGCTTTCCAAAGGGTTTTGTGCCAAAGCAGTGTTATATTTGTTTTAGCAATTGGAATACAACATGCAGAGTATTCATGTTCTGAGTAATAATTAGACTTCATAATGAAGCTGACATTGCAATACTTGCATTTTAAATGTCTATGTTGCACCAAATAATCAGATATTTGCGAGCATTTACACTGTGAAATAATTGGATACTGACTTTTATTCACAGCAGACGCATGATAGAGTACAAAATTTTTAAGTACAGGAGGAAGCCATTGGCATTATGTATGAATTAGCTCCAAAAATGTCTCCTAAGCACCTCCCATTCGCCAGCCCTTTCTCTGTTGCCCCTTAAATTCATAATTTCCAAATATATATCCACTTCTCTTTTGAATCTTCGTTCACAACTTTCCCATCCAGTCAATTCCAATTCGTAACAACTCTCTAAATAAAGACACTTTCCTTATTTCACTCCTCGCTCTCTTGCTGACAACGTTGAAATTAGAATTCTTTGAAGGTATAATGCCAACTAATAGATTATTATTTTTCACTCTGATAGTTTATTCATACTTTTGATCACCGCAATAAATTCATATCTTTGTCTGGTCTGCTGTAGGAGCAAGAAACCTTGCAAGAACTGTAACAAACACTACAACGGAATGAACAAGCAGAAAACTAGTCACCAGGATATATGAATATCAACTAGCCACAAAATACATGACACCAACACTAATGTATTTTGTACTGATGAGGAAGTACGCCACTTTGACTCGGCCTACATATCCATCCTAGCACAGGCCAAACAGAGCCAAGCACATAAATTCCGAGAAACATCGCCTTTCAATCGGAACTCCATCAAGAAACACGTCAATTTTGGCTTCATCTACCACACTCTGAGAAAAATGGTCGGAAATGACATTATCGACACCGGAAATTACAGTACCAACGCAAGGAAACCCAAACACCTAAATAGAAAATGGGAGATAATACCAGCACTTCACTGGAGGCTCATTTACTGAGACAGTCAATGGAACAAACCAGGAGCTGCCATTAGCTATTGCTTCAGAATATATCAGTGTTCATGACTGCCACCATATAGAATCATTGAATGAAAATGCGAGCCTGCATTTAAATAATAATAATCTATTAGTTGTCATTATACCTTCAAAGAATTCTAATTTCAACTTTGCAGATCCAAAGTCTTTTTTAAATGTTTGTGAGATTATCTGCTCAATCAGCCGGCGAGGGAATGCATTCCAGACACATGACACTTGGGGCAGAACGGTAGCTCTGTAGTTAGAACTCCTGCCTTAGAGTGTGGGGACCCAGGATTGATTCCAACCTCAGGTGACTGCCTGTATGGATTTTTCACATTCTCCCCGTGTCTGCGTGGTTTCCTTTAGGTACTCCGGTTTCCTCCCATAATCCAAAGACGTGCAGGTTAGGTGAATTGGCCATGCTTAATTGTCCACAATGTTCAGGGATGTGTAGGTTAGGTTCATTAGTCAGTGGTAAATATCGGAGGATCGTGTTTGTCTGTGTTATTCTTTGGAGGGTCAGTGTGGATTTGTTGGGCCAAAGAGCCGATTTCCACACTGTAGGAATTTTATATTCTATGTCTGTGCCACCATCTCAGTTCAAAACAGACTCACAAATCCTCTCTCAACCCCCTGCTTTTCACTGAAGCTTGTATCCCTTTGTTTTTGACCCTTCGATGAAGGGAAACAGCTGCTGTCTGTTCATCCTCTCCATTCCCCTTATGCTTCTGTACACCTGCATCAGGTTTCCTCCTCAACCTTCCCTCCTGCAATGAAAAAAGGAGCAAATTTAGCCCTTGCACTTCACAATTTGAGTATTCAATAGTCTTGTCAATTCAGATGTGCATAAACTCACATTTATCAATGTTAAACTTCATTGGCCATTAATCTCGATATAGCAATCATCTGTTTGTATCATCCTGCGGCTAACCCTTTCATCTTCACTGTGAACCACCCTTCTAATCTTTGTGTCATCCCCAACATTAGTTACCATTTCACTGCCTTCAATCTTCCACATTCTCACCATCATCATTTATGAACCTCACAAACAAACCTTGTTTTCCTTCCTGTTCTGCAGATATTATTCACAGAAGAGGTTTTAAGAATTCCAGTCTCTTGCTATTCTTATTTTGAGGAATTTACAAACTGATGTAGTTAACACTTGTTGTGTGGGAGCTGCTAATAGCATTTTCGACACAGAATTAAATTCAGCTTTTACACTCTACCACTCAGCATGTCTTATTCATAAACCGTGTCCCTAATTTAGGATGAACTAGGGTTTGGCACTTTGCACTGGAACATTTGCCTTTTGTGTGTCACTGTTCTTCGTAACAATAATCAGAGCTGAATAAGTTTTTCATCTGCAGGATAGACACTGACTTATTGCTTGAATCAGTGAATGCGATGAGAATAAATACTCAATTAAGTTCTTCGTTATGGACAAACTGCAGGAGGTCAAATCATGTTCTCATGTCGACCTTGAATTGGAAGTAAATACATACTGTTAAAACTTCAAAAATGTTGAGACACCATACCAGGGAAAAAAAAATGTCATCCGCAATTGATGGAGATACAGAAAGACAGAGTGAATGTGCAATCTGAACAAGATTCAAGTGATAGAAAATGAACACCATCAAATCTTAATTTTCAATGGAACCAGATCCCAATTTTCCTGAACAGTGATGTTTTTCACCCAACCTCACTTTTGCTTAAGCAAAATTTTCCCAGTCACTAAAACTGCATTATCCATTATTACTTCGCCTTCCTACTCTTTTATACACTCCTTCTTCCCTTGCACTACCCTTTCTACTGCTGCATAATCTTCCACTGATGACATCTCTTCACATCTATCTTCTCCCACTCCCACTATAGGTTACACAAGTTCCCGAGTTACTCCCACTTCCACTGGCCATTCCTTTGCCTTTTTGCTTTCCAACTGGGGTAATGGGAACTGCTGGCTTCTGTGCTGCTATTGGTCATCAGTGAATGATGAGATTGAGATGATCAATATCCAATAGGAGTAGACAATAGTGTATGTCTGTCATTGTTGAATGCACAGTGAACAGGGTGGTTTTGTTCCCCATACAGAGTGGAACGTTTTTTTCTGTCTCTATGTCACAGCGCTTAACCAAACAGCCTCATCACAAATAGGACAAATCTCTTCTCAGAATCAGAAGTCCATGCACCAGTTTTTTCCTTAAACGTTGCGAGGACAGTGACCAAATTGTTCAAATAAGCTGTGTTCTATTATTTTGTTCTTTACTATTTTAGCTGATTTTGCGATGTCATTAGAGGTGAGATCAGAGTAACTTCCTTTGCATCAAAGTAATATTTAACTCATGTAGCATCATTAACCCTCAACAAACTGTGGTTAACGGGAATCAGAGGAAATTCAGTGCTGGCGCCTTTTTCAATGAACAATGACACCTTCCCATGAGCTATTGGGAATGACAAATAAACTCTGCCTTTCCTACTGTCTTACAAAACAATGGGTGGATTTGCCTTATTAATAACATTATTTGTTTTCACAGATTGGTCTAAAGTCTCAGAAAAGTAAGACTTGCTGGTTGAGTGTCACCCCAATGAAATCAGAGGATTACAATAAGATAACGGTTCCGATTATTTTCAATCAGTTACTTTATGTGGACTGATCGTGCGATGTCAGTGTCACTGAGATCAACAGAGAAGTCCAACAGCATCTCATCACATTGGCTCAAGGCTGCACCATTCTGCTTCATTCTCCAGCTCATTCGCCGTGCTGACCAGCTATATGAACTCCAAAGATCGAATAACTTAGAGATGCCTATGAACCTCTGCAACCTTCCACCCCACCCATGCCTTGCGCTCTGAGTCCATCCCCTCCCCAAGCCCACCTCCTGTCGTTTATTCACCATACCTCCTGAACTTCCACGCACAAATGCTGAATGTTCTGTATTCAGCAAAGGTCTCAGTTTTATCCCTCTGTGCCCCTAATGAATTTCAGGAATGACATAATGTTGGACTCCTCTTCCACCATCTTCTCCTCGGTGTCCATTTCTTTGGGCAAGAGTGCACTCCCCATCCCACAGAACCTTCCCCCAGCTCGAACACTCTCCCTCCACCTGGACCCATTCCTCTGGCGTTGATTTTGACTCAATCTGTTCTTTGAGAAATTTCAATGTGACACTGGTTGTTTTTATTTCTCTGCATCCCCCTCACTCTATCCAAACTATCACTCTCTGAACAGACTGTACGCTGTATGCTTCGATCCAACCCTGACTGTGTTCTTCAGCCTGTGCCGTTAAGGGTGGTGTTGCTCTCGTCTGGTGGACTCACCTCTCCATTGCAGAGGCTGAGTGCCAGCTCTAAGATACCTCCAAATATCACCTGCTGCTCCATAATCCTGCCATGGTACATCAGACCATTTTATTTTCTAAATCTGACAACATTTCATCTGGAGATTCCCACCAAATGACCCCCAACTAACAGTCCCGAAGCTGATGGTCCTCTGATAGCAGAGCTAACGTTTATGTCCTCCTGAGAATCCACAAACAGAACATTACTGGTCAGACCCATAGCTTCAGCCTGCTCCTGCCATACAAAGGGAGTGCATGGATACACACGTGGGCCCAAAATATACCTGTTCCTTCATGGGGTACGTAGACCATTTCTTTCAGTTCCAGTTCTTTCCAGCCCCCACCCACAACTGTTTCGCCGATACGTAGATGATATTATAGCTGCTGCTCCTCTTTCTTGTCCAGAATTGGAAAAGGTCATCATTTCCAATTTGCACTCATCCCTCACTTTCACTCGGTCTATCTCTGACTCCTCCCTTTCTCTCCTCGACATCTCTGCTTCTATTTCTGTGGATAGACGGTTCACTGATATCCAGTATTAAGCCACCGAATCCCACAGCTACCTGGAGTATACACCCTCACACCCTGTTTCCTGCTAAGAATCCATTCCATTCCCCCAGTTCCTCCATCTCAACGGCATTGCTTCTGATGATGTCAACTTCAAAAATGTGACCTCTGAAATGTCCACCTTCTTCCTCAACAGTTAACAGTTGCCTGCCAGTTTAATACCCCATCCTGTTCCCTGCCCAATATCTCTGCGTCAGGCTTGCTGCAGTGTTCCAGGACATTTCAACGCAAGCTGGAAGAACAACACCTCAATTTCCGCGGGCGGACCCTGTAGCTCTTTAGACTCAAAATATTATTCAATAATTTTAGGGACTGAACTCCCCAATGCCACCTACCCATACCACCAGGCCTAGTACTCACTTAGCCTTCCATTACTCACCCCCTATTGTTAACTACTACAGTCTCCATTATCCACCTCTTCTGTATATAAATCAACATTTTCAGGGCTACCATTCGTTCTGAGGAAGGGCCACCGAACTAGAAACTTTAATTCTGATTTTCTGCACAGAGGCAGTTAGACTCGAAACGTCAGCTCTTTCTCTCCTTACGGATACTGCCAGACCTGCTGAGATTTTGAGCGTTTTCTCATTTGGTTACAAATTACTCGAGATTCAACCGAGATAGCAGCTTTGCTTATATCGTTCAGATCAGTCAATTTGTCAGAGTACAGAAAGAAAAAAAAAAGATAGAGGGAAACTCAGCAGGTCCGGCTGTCTCTGAGCAGAGATACACAGAACTAACCTTTGATTCCAATATGACTTTTTCAGAACAGTGTCACATCATATTTTTTCGATATGTTAACTTTGATTCTCTCTGAAGATACTTCCTCATTTGTTGCGCTTCTCCATCATTGTTTATTTGTGTTTCATGTTTCCGTATCACTATATTTCATGTTTCTTGACAGGGTTACATACTGCATTTGGTTACATATGGACAATGTCGTCCTTTCCTGTTCCTATTATAGTTGGTGTGTCTGTGACACCTGTGTTACGAATGAAATCTGTTTCTTCTTTAAGATTCAAAGGAAAAAATAATGTTTTTTCTGATTATCCTGTAAATCTCAGGAAATCCACTTTGTCTGAAAAGACAATTCAAAAGCAACTGAAATTTCATGAGATAATAGGAATAGATTATTGATGGTGGATCACTCTGTGTCATTCGTTGAACTAGTTTGTCTACCCCCTCTCCAAAGGTTTTGATTACATATCACAGAATTATTTACAGCAAAATTGGTGGAAACTCAGCTCATTGTCTCTTCCAGCTTGAAACGACTGTATCCCTACTGTTAGTCTCCTGTACTGTCCCCATAGCCCTTCTCATTTTGTTATTAGTGTCTGCTTTTAATTGTAAGGATGCTGCCAGATATGGACAATATGATCAAACTGAAACAAGAAAACAGAACTTAGAGGTCAAGCTCATCAGGTCTGGCAGTATCTGTGAAGAGAAATCAAAGTTAATGTTTCTGGTCCAGTGATCCTACTCAATCTTATTCCCAATGATTAAATGGTGTGTATATAAAATATAGTTCACATTTAACATTATACTGTTCAGTTCACATTGTCAATCAGCATTGCATCTCCCAAATGTTGGTTGTTTCCTTCTTGGGCATTAGATTTAATTCAGTCTGGCTGAAAGAGTGATGATGACTGGGGAATATCATTGTACTCCCCATGCAGTCTCCACAGCCACTATACCCATTCTGTCCTATCTCTCGGCCAATGTCATGTTCATTCGAACCTGACTCACTAATTCATAAATCTTAATGGATAAGTGCATTGTAATTATCACTTTTGGATTTGGACTGAGGTCAAAATGCGCAAAAATATGGTTTTACAGCACATAAAACTGCATTTAGAAGTTTGTCAATTTGTATAAATAAATTACTGAAGCATATTCCCAATGGAATTTCCAAATTTGCCTTATTAGATCAGTGAGGGGAACACTCAGAGAAGTCCAAACTTCCTGTCTATGTTCAGGGCAACTGTGCCCAGTGACAGTGTATTGGCTGGCGTTTGTTCCCGTGGAGGAGAGAACAGCACAGTAATAACTGGTTGCGTTTCTTTTGGAGGTTGGAGTCATTTGGGGAGAGATGTTTACAGCAAAGTAAACGGGCAACAGAGCAGAATCATCTAGCCGACGAAAAGATAACATCCATTATTCTCCCTCACATCTGACTTCACTAGAGCAATTGGTGATGGGAGATTTGACCAATAGTCAGCAAAGCCAACATGTAGTCACGTCCAGTTATATTGTGAACTGAATGTGCTGGATTGAAAGCTGGGACTGGTTGCTCAGTGACTGTGATTAATTTCAGTCTCCATGCAATGTAACTGTGTCACTGGAGGGTTTCCCTCTCCTATTGGTGAGGGGCTTCATTCAGTGCGGTATCCCACTGTAGCAGCAGATGCATCAATTCCAATAGTAACAGAGATCAACAGCTGTGTAGACAGAGAGAGGGGACAGATCTGAATCTGAAAATAGCGAACTGGAACATTACAACAATGGAGAGGAGGTTTTCCTTGAGACTTTTCAAGACTTCCCCCTCTTGGGGATTTCTACCATATCGGATATCAACGGTGCTGATAATTATTCTGGGCGGGGTTGAGGGTGTGCTACTGACCTATTCTCGCTATTGTTGGTGTTCTCCACCTCTGTCCATTTATTAATCCCACAAACATGCTCGAACTTCGTTGCAATTTCTGTTTTCTATATTTGTCAGAGAAAGAAACTATTGTCTTCTGTTTCAATTGCAGTCTACATTCATTCCCCATGAATTGCAGACCACTCCCTCACAAACATCTCCAAACAAAACTGTGCAAAACCTCAAGATCCCTTTTAGCCCTGAACTGATTTATGTCTTCTGTTCTCTCTGTCACCAAACCTGCCCACTATCAGCTCCTAATATCCCCAATCTCCATCTCTGCGTAGGTGCTGTTGCTGAACAATCCATTGCCAACACGTTGGAAAAATTCAGACTTAATGTTTCAATCTCTCTTCTGACTACTTTTTCGATTCCAAAAATTTCAATCATAAAATTGTTCTTGTCTCGGACGTTACTTCATGATTAGGACAATATGTGAACGAAGGAATGTCGCTGCATGTAATTCAGGAGCAAAGCTTATTAAAAGAAAGGTATTGTTTCAAGGGATTTGTTTCAATTCTATCACAGTTGATGACAGAACTTCAATAAAACTGATAATAATGGGAAGAAAAGTGAATTTCACAAAAGCAACCATAAACGCAACATTTTGTCTGAAAACCTTCCCGTTTCACTGATCACCTTCGGTAAAGAAAACAAATGTTATTACCCAGTCTGGGTTAAGTGAGACTTCACACCCAAGAAAATGTCTTTACTTTTTATTGACTTGTGGAATGGCCTCAGAGTCAGGGCAATTAGTGATGGTCACCACATGCCCTTGGCAGAGATGACAATATCGCACGAAATAACAAAATTGAAGGTGAAATCAAATAAAGGAAGATGCTGAAAACATGAAATTGTACAAGGCAATGCAAAGAAACGAACAGAAAGTGCTGAGGAACTTTTCTGAACTGAAAGCATTTGGAAAAGAGTGTGATTAATTGACAGAGAAGTCTGCTTTGATGGGAAGGAGGAATCAATAGAGAAAGAGGGATATGGAAGAAAAAGAGCAATCAAAGAGAATGATGATCAGCTGGGCTGGAAAGAAAATATGAGATTCACCTCATTTATTTTTCGCCATTCTCATCTTCCTGAATATCATGCCCATGTACATACAGGTATTCCCCGCTTTTCAAAAGTTCGCTTTTCCCCATTTCCCTTTCCGAGTGACCGACATTAAGGCCTTGTTTTGCTAATCAAAAGAAATCCGAAGAGAATTTTCAGTTTTACGAATAAAGGCGAAAATTTTCCCATATAAATTCATGCTACTGCACTTGACACCATATCAGCTAACAAACGGTTTCTTTCAGATAGCGTGGAAAACTTGCATTTGCCTAAGATCATGTTTTAAGCGATTTGATTCCCCCTGTCTGTCTTCTCTGAGTGTGGTCATCTTCTTATATTTGTTAACGGGATATGGGTATCTCTCACTGGGCCAGCATTAGTTCATTTTCACAGTTGCCTTTGAGAAGATCTTGAGCCACGCAGTCCACGTGATTGATCTGATTTGATTCGATTTATTTTAGTCAAATGTACAATGGAAAGGTTTGTTTTGCGAGTAGTGCAGGCACATGATAGTAAACAACAAAACAGTGATCATGGGATACTTATATAGAATGAAGCATACATGGTGACAGTTTCACAGGAGGTGAGCAAAGCAAAATCGACATTCGCAAGATTAATATTATTTGAAAAGTTAGAGATGTCAATTCGTCAGTCTAATTATAGTAGGGAAGGAAGTGTTCCTGAGCATGCTGGTCCATGTTTTCAAGCCTCTTTGTCTGCTCCCTGTTGGAAGAGGTTGTAGGAGATCATTACTGGTTTGGGAGAGATCTTTGATATTGCTAGCCTTTCTGCGACAATGACAAGTATATATGACGGAAGGTGGTCGTCCGTGATGGGCTGGGCTGTGCACATAACCGTCCTGTACTTTCTTATGGCAGAGCAGTTTCCTTGTCAGACCATTATGCACGTGACTAGAATGTTTTCAGTTGCCTGTGTACGGAACATTGTGAGACGGGTTGTTCCAAAATAGTTAGATGTAACAATTGGTTGTTAAATGGATACCCACGTTCTGACTGCTGTTTTGACAATAATTGAAATTTAACTGATAATTTTAAATTATGTCTTCGATATCAAAACCCAGTTGAGTTATTGTATTGCCAACATCCAACCAATGAGCCATCACCTGCTTCAAACGAATAGAGAAGCCATCACCATCACAACGAGGGAGAAAGAGAGAGCCACGAAGTGAAGGAGAGAGAGAACACGGCGAGGCAAACAGATGGAGATTCAGTCGAAGAGAGAAAGGAAATAAAACAAGGAAACAAACCGTGACATGGACAGGGAGCAGGGAAGATAATAAGTTCAGGGAAAGAAACAGAAAGCAGGGAAAAGGAAAACAGAGGGTAACAGACAGTGTGAGAGACACAGTGAGAGACAAAGGACACGGGGAGTTGGGGATGGGGTGACAGGGAGCTGGGGGCGACGGGAGAACCTGGGGTGAGAACCGGAGAGACCTGTAATGAGCACTGGAGGGAGCTGGGAGGAGGGAGGTGAGGATTTATTTTGACCTGTAACAAGATGTCCAGGCAGATGTACAGAACGATGTAAGCAAGGATGTACAGAACGATAGCTGTAAAACATGTCTGAGAGGCATATAGGTTACGCTGCACAGGGCATGCGCTAGGTGAGATCAAAATGAACAAGATCAGCATTATCTGAGATTGGAGAGTCAATTCATCAGTCTAATAACAACCAGGAAGAAGCTTTTACTGAACAAGCTGATCTGTGTTTTCAAGCGTCTGTATCTTTTCGCCTGATGGAAGAGGTTGTGGGCGATCTTTACAGGCATGTGATGGGTCTTTGGTAATGTTAGAACGAAGAAAATTCCAGTACAGGGACAGGCCATTCGGCGGTCAAATCCTGCGCCGATCCAGATCCTCTATCTAAATCAGTCGCCTATTTTCTAAGGGTCTGTATCCCTTTGTTCCCTGCCCATTCATGTGTCTTTCTGGAAGCATCTGAAATGGAGCACCACTTGTCACAGTTCTCCATTTTAAGAAACTGCCTTCCCAACTATGCTCTGTAGCCTGTTGCCAAGCCGGTTCTTTATCCATGTAGCTAGCACACCCTGGGCACCATGTGACTTTACTTTTTCCATAACCCGACTATGGGAAAACTTATAAAACGCCTTCCTGAAGTCCATGTACATGACATCTGCAGTCCTCCTTCATCAATCAACTTTCTCACTTCCTTAAAGATTTCTATTAAGTTGGTAAGACATGACCTTCCCTGCACATAACCATCTTGCCTATCACTGGTAAGACCATTTTCATCCAAATGAGAATAGACCCTTTCCCTCAGTATCTTCTCAAGCAACTCCCCTACCCCTGAAGACAGGCTCATTGGTCTATAATTAACTGGATTATTCATGCTACCCTTCCTAAACAACAACTTTCCAGTCCTCCCGGACCTCAGTTGTGTTCAAGGATGATACAAAGATATCTGGTAATGCCCCGGATATTTCCTCTCTCCCTTCCCTCAGTAATCTGCGATAGCAGTGAAGCTGCTTGTCAAAAGGAAGAAGGTAGCTTACAGAAGGTGGAGGTAGCTAGGACCAAACTCAGCTCTCGAGGATTACAAGCAGGCGAGGAAGGAGCTCAAAAATGGTCTTCAGAAAGCCAGGAGGTGGCATGGCAGAAGGGATTAGGGAGAACACAAAGGCATTTTGCACTTATGTGAGGAATAATAGAAGGGTCAAAGAAAGAGTAAGGCCGATCAGGGTGACCAGAAGGAAATTGTGTGTGGCGTATGAGGAGGTAGGGGAACCCCTAAATGAGTTTTTTTTTTGCTTCTTTCTTTACTAAAGAAAATAACTTTGTAGTGAATAACAAGAGCAGGTGTGCATGCTGGAATGGATAGAGATCGTGGAGGCTGATGTGCTGAAAATTTTGTCAAACATTACGATTGACAAGTCGCCAGGCTGAACCAGATTTGTCCTCGGCTGCTTTGGGAAACGAGAAATGAAATTGCTTCGCCACTTGCGAAAATCTTTGCATCCTTGTTCTCCATTGGAGTCGTACCTGAGGACTGGAGGGTGCAAATGTAATGCTTCTCTTCAAGAAAGGAAATAGGGAAATCCCCAGCAATTACAGCCCAGTAAGTCTCACGTCTGTCGTCTGAAAGGTGTTAGAAAGGATCCTGAGGGAAAGTATTTATGACCATCTGGAAGAGCATGGGTTGATTAAATGAAGTCAACACGGCTTTGTGAGGGGCAAGTCATGCCTCGCAAACATTATCGAGTTCTTTGAGGATGTGACTAGAAAAGTTGATGAGGGTCGAGTGTGGATGTGGTGTATATCGACCTCATCAAGGCATTTGATAAGGTTCCCGATGGTAGCCTCATTCAGAAGGTCAGGAGGAAAGGGATACAGGGGAACGTTGCTGTCTGGATACAGAATTGGCTGGCCAACAGAAGTCAGCGAGTGGTAGTAGAAGGAAAATATTCTGCCTGGAAGTCAGTGGTGAGTGGTATTTCACAGGCCTCTGCCCTTGGGCTTCTACTGTTTGTAATTTTTATTAATGACTTGGATGAGGGCATTGAAGGATGCGTCAGCAAGTTTGCAGATGACACAAAGATTGCAGGTGTCGTTGAACGTATAGAGGGCTGTTTTAGGCTGCAGCGGGACGTTGACAGGATGCAGAGATGGGCTGAGATGTGGCAGATGGAGTTCAACCTGGATAAATGCGAGATGTTGCATTTTGGAAGGTCGAATTTGAAAACTGAGTGCAGGATTAAGGATAGGATTCTTGGCAGTGTAGAGGAACAGAGGTATCTTGGTGTGCAGGTACAGAGATCCCTTAAAATGGCCACATAAGTGGACAGGGTTGTTAAGGAAGTATATGGTGTTTTCACTTTCATTAACAGGAGGATTGAGTTTAAGAGTCGTGAGATCTTGTTGCAGCTCTATAAAACTTTGGTTAGACCGCACTTGGAATACTGCATCCAGTTCTGGTCGCCTTATTATAGGAAAAATGTGGATCCTTTGGGTAGGGTTCAGGTAAGGTTTACCAGGATGCTGCCTGGACTGGAGGGCTTATCTTATGAAGAGAGGTTGACTGAGCTTGGACTTTTTTTCGTTCGAGAAAAGGAGGAGGAGAGGGTACCTAATTGAGGTATACCAGATACTGAGAGGCATAGATAGAGTCGATAGCCAGAGACTATTTCCCAGGGCAGCAATGACTAATACGAGGGGTCATAGTTTTAAGCTGGTTGGAGGAAAGTATAGAGGGTATGTCAGTGGCGGGTTCTTTACACAGAGAGTTGTGAGATCATGGAATGCGTTGCCAGCAGCTGTTGTGGAAGCAAGGTCATTGGGGACATTTAAGAGACTGCTAGACAAGCATATGGTCACAGAAATTTGAGGGTGCATACATGAGGATCAATGGTCAGCACAACATCGTGGGCTGAAGGGCTGTTCTGTGCTGTACTGTTCTATGTTCTATGTTTTTTGTTCTGGATGTTGACAACCTTTCTGTGGCAACAAACCGTGTAAATCGAGTCAATGGTTGGGAGATGGTCTATGCAGCCAACCTTCTGTAGATTCTTATGGTCCCGAGCAGAGCGTTGCTGCATGAAGCCGTGACACACCCAGACAGTATGGTCTTAATGTTGTATCTGTCAAAGTAGTACATGGTCAATTTCCTGAGCCTCCTGAGGAAGAAGAGGCGTTGTTGAAACTTCTTGACTGTCACACTGATGCAAGAAGACCAGGTTAGGTTGTAAGTTATCGTCACTCCGAGAGAGTTGATCCTCTACACTTCCTCAACCATTGATGTAGATGACGGCGTGTTCCTCTACTTTCCTTCTGAAGTCAATGATCAGTTCCTTCCTATTGCCGAATTTGTGAGACAGTTTAAAATCATTACACCATGCCACTAAGCGCTCGATCTCCTTTCTGTATTCTGACTCATCGTTGTTTGATATCCCTCCCGATTTGGTGATGTCATCAGCGAACTTATAGCTGGCATTGTTTGGAATTTGACAACACAGCTGGGTGGGTACAGGGAGTACAGTAGGGGGCAGACGACACTGACATTGGAGTACAGGGAGTACAGCATGGGTCTGAGGACAAAACCATGGGAGTACAGGTAATACAGTAGGGGCTAAGTACACAACCATGGGAGGCCAGGGAGTCCAGTCGGGGGCTGAGAACACAACCATGGGAGTACAGGCAGTACATTAGGGGGCTGAGGGCACAGCCGTGGGTGTACAGGGAGTATAGTAGGGGGTTGAAGGCGCAGTCATATGTGTACAAGTAGTACATTAGGGGGCTGAGGGCACAGCCATGGATATACAGGTAGTACAGTAGGGGGCTGAGGATTCTATTGTGGGTTCACCTAGAGTGCACAATAGGGGGCTGAGAACACAACCTCCAGGCGTTCCAGTGTTGAATTTTATTGTGGAGAATGTGCAGATACCTATCTTCACAGATTGCTGTCTGTGTGTCAGAAGCTGAGGTCCTGTTGCAGAGTGTGGAGCCTTGATCAAGGTCACGGAGTATTGAGATCAGCCTGGAGGGGATAATGATGTTGAAGGTGGAGCTGTAGTCCATGACCAGGAGTCTGGTGTAGACATCCTTGTTGTCCAGATGTTCCATGGATGAGGGCAGGGCGGGTATATGGCATCCGTTGTGGAGCCGTTACATCGGTCAGCACAATAGAGGACAGCAGGTCAGGCTGGGAGATTGGAGGTGATGTGGGCCATAACCAGCGTCTCAAAGCATTTATGTTTATTGAGGTAAGAGCCACTGGGCGGGAGTCATTAAGGAACGTTGCATGTGCTTTTTCACTTACAAGGATGATGGTGGTCTTGTTGAAGCAGATTGAGATTTCAGCATCAGGAGGGTGAGGTTGAAGTCGTTTGTAAATGCCTCTGCCAGTTGGTCCTCACAGGATCTGAGTGCTCAGCCAGGAACACTCTCCAGGACTGTCGCTTTCCTTTACTAGACCTGCAGGAAGACTGATCATGTCTGCCGTATTGACAGCGGGCTCAGATACATAGGAGACTGTCATTACAGGTTTCATGCTGGCAGTCACACAGTCATTCATCATAGACATTCCCTCCACCACCTCCCTCAATCAACGTCTACACACAGTGACATTGGCTGTTGTGAGCAGCACACAATTAGTGTTGAGACAGAGTGACATCATTAGATTGTGATTGTGCGCCTTCAAGTCCTTTGTCACCATAACGGAGTAAATTCACAACACATAGGGGGCAGGGTGTGCTCCTACCGGGTGTCAGTGGTGCAGGGAGTAAAGATGTTACAGGTATAATTCCAGTCAAATCACTGCTTGAACCTGAATGGAGTCAACCACCTTGAATGCTGTGTATTTTCAATGGTGGACAGTCCTTAGGGAGTCAGGAAGTGCCAATTACATGAACCACCTGAACAAAGGACCTGAGGGCAGGTTTGCTAAGTTTGAAGATGATACAGTGATAGTTGGATGGGCAGGCGATATTTCTGAAGTGGGGAGGCTTCAGAAAAGCTTGGACAGTTTAGGACTGTGGGCAAACACGTTGCTGATGGAATACAATATGGGAACAAGTGAGATTATGCACTTTGGTAGACGGACTAGAGGCAGACACTATGTTCTAATAGGATCCATTAAATCTGAAGAACAAACGGATTTTGAAGCACTCGTCCTCTGTTATGGTTATTGTGTAGATTCAGTTGGCAGTTAGGAAAGCAAATGCAGTGTTAGCATTCATTTCAAGGGAGCGAGAATACAAGAGAGGAGACATACTGCTGAGAATTTAAAGGGCAATGGTCAGACGGCATTTGGAATATTGGGAGTTATTTTGGGCACTATCTCTGGTGAAAGTTCAGCTGGTGTTGGAGGTGATCCATCCTGGGGACGGTGGCTTGTCATGAGCGGCAGTGTGTGTACTCGATGGAATTTAGAAGAATGGGATACGAGGTTTCTGATAGAAACTGATTGATTACTGCAAAGATTGAGAGAGTCAGTGTGTAGAAGATATGTCCATTAGTCATAGAGACTATGACAAAATGGCACAGTTTCACAGAGAAGGACTGGGCTGAATGGCCTCAACCTATGGCAATATTTCATGCACTTATGGTCATATGGTCTATTATTCAGTGCAGAATTGTAAGTCTCTGAGTAGCTCTTGCAACACTTGTTTTTGTATGTTGATTTGACTTCACGTTCTGTTCAACAGTAACTCCTGTGATATGGACGATGGGAGGATTCAGTGTCGGCCAGTAGTTCATTTAACTTTGAATATAAACAGCTACCTGTGAGTCTCATCTGGCGGGAATACACTGTATCTCAAATGATTTACCATTTCAGTCTGTATTTTCGAAGGATCGATCCTGTTACGACAGCATTTTTGAATTTAACAAAACAGAAGCAATTTATCGCAGCACACAGCAACAATAAGTCATTGAACACTGAACGACCTTCTAATAACAGAAACGTCGATAATGTTCTGTATGAGAAACATTGCTTTCCTGTTCATGTTCAAACCAGTTAACCTGTCCCATCGAGAAGCTCAACTTGAAACTATTTTTAATTTTTTTTTTTGGATTCGGTAATCGCTGGATGGGCCCACCATTTATTGTCCGCCCTTCGTTGCCCCCTTGAGAAAGTGGTGCTGAGCTGCCTTCTTGAACCGCTGCAGTCCACCTGCTGTATGTTGACCCACAATGCTATGAAGGAGGAATTTCCAGGGTTTATACCCAGTAACTGAAGGAACAGCGATATATTTCCACATCAGAATGTTGATTGGTTTGGAAGGGAATTTCTAGGTGGTGGCATTCCCATAAGTATGCTGGCCTTGTCATTCTAGATGTAAGTGTTCGTGGGATTGGAAGATGCTGTCTGAGGATCTTTGGGGTATTTCTGCATTGTGCCTTGTAGATAGTACACACTTCTGCTTCTGAGCGACGGTGGTGGAGGAAGTGAATACTTGTGGATGTGATGCCAATCCAATGGACTCTTTTGTCCTGGATGGTGTCAAGCTTCTTTAGTCTTGTTGGGTCTACACTCATTTAGGCAAGTGGGAGAATTCCATCTCATTCCTGACTTGTGCCTTTTAGATGATCGACGGGCTTTAGGAAATCAGGAGGTGAGTTACTCACGCAGTATTCCTATCCTCTGATTTGCTCTTTTGTGTATGTGGTGAGTCCAGTTGAGTTTCTGATCGATGATAATCCCCAGGATATTGATAGTGGGGAACAGAGTGATGATAATGCTGCACAATAGCAAGTTGTTACATTGTTTCTTATTGGTGATCGTCATTGTCTGGCATCTGTGTGGTGAAAGAGTTACTTGTTACTTGTCAGCCCAAACTTGGAGAGGGTCCATAACCTGTTGCATTTTTGCATGGACTGCGTCCGTATCTGAGCAGTTGCGAATAGTGCTGAACATTGTGCAGTCATTGTCGATTATCCCCACGTCTGACATTATGATGAATGGAAGGTCATGTTTGAAGCAGCTGAAGATGCTTGGATCTAGGATTTATCCGGAGAGTCACTGAAGGTGTTATCTTGTGTGGTGATGAAATGTCTGTTAATGAAACTTCCAGCTCAGCGAGCAAACCTGCATTCATATTATCCTGAGGGACGACTGCAGAAATGATCTGGATTTGAGATGACTGACTTCCACCGACAATGACCATTTTCCTATCTGTCAGGTATGACTCCAATAATGGTGTATTCGCCCGCAAAACCCTTTTTGCTCGGGTTTTGTGAAGCCACATTTGAAAGAATGTAGCCTTGATGTCAAGGGCTGGAATTCCACTCCTTTTTCTATGTTTGAACCAAGGCTGTAATGAGTTCAGGAGCTGAGTGTCCCTGGTGGAACCCAAATGGGTGTCACCTATCAGGTTATTGTTGAGCTGGTGCTGGCTTGATAGCACTGTTGATGTCCCCTTCGATTACTTTACTGATAATGAGGAGTAGACTGATGAGGTGGTGTTTGACCGGGTTGACTTTGTCCTGCTTTTTATATACAGAACTCACTTGAGCAGTTTTTCTTTTTCCACATTGTTGGTTTGTAACCATACTCGAACAACTAGGCTAGGGGAGCGGGAAGTTCTGGAGCACACATCTTCAGGACTATTGTCAGCATGTTATCAGGGCCCATAGCCTTTGCAGTATCCAAATGCCTTCAACCGTTTCTTGATATCAGTCAATCGAATTTGCTGAAGACTGCTATCTGTAATGATGGAGACCACGGGATGAGACCGAAATGGATCATCCACTCTAAACTTCTGAGTGAAGAATTCTGTGAAAGCTTCGGCCTTATCTTTTGCACTGATGTGTTGGGCACCTTCATCATTGAGGTTGGGGATACTTGTGGAGCCTCCTACTCCGGTGAGTTGTTTAATCGTCCACCTCCATCCACGATCAGATTCGCAGGACTGCAGAGCTTAGAACTGATGTGTTGGTTCTGGGATCGCTTATCTCTCTCTGCCCCTTGCATTGTATGCTATTTGGCATGCAAATAGTTCTGTTTGGAAGCTTCAGCAGATTAACATTTTATCTTTATCTATGCCTGGTTAGGCTCCTTGCTTGCCCTCCTGCACTCTCTTTTGAATCAGGGTTAATCCTCTTGCTTTATGGTAATGGTTGAGTGGGGGATATGCTGGGTATATGAGGTTACAGGTTACAGGGACTCCCAGAGCATCTACTGCCCGACTCTATCGCACTGAGCTGCCTCATGTGCTGGATAGGTGCTGCCTTTGGAACAGGACATATCGAGGTTGCTGTCTGGGTTATATCTGTAAGGTAAAATTCCGTGAGTATGCCTATGTCAGGCTGTTGCTTGACTAGTCTGTAAAACAGTTGTCCCAATTTTGGCACGATCACTCATTGTTAGTAAAGAGGACTTTGCAGTTCGACAATGATGTTTCTAACGTTCACTTTTCCGGTGGCAAGGTCAATGCATCCAGTTTCGTTTCTTTGAGATGTTGTAGGACATCTGACTGACTCGCTAAACCATTTCAGAGGGCGATTGAGAGTCAATCACCATGCTTTGGGTCTGGAGTCAACGGAATGGAAGATTACTTCATTGAAGGATATCAGTGAACCAGATGGATTTTTCTGGCAATCGGCAACGATTTCATTCTTATAGGTAGATTCTTAATTCCAGGGATATTTTAAAATTATTGAATTGAATTTCCACCATCTGCAGTGGTAGCATTCGAACATCGGTCCACAGAACAGGAGCTGATTTTCTGGATTGAGAATCTCGCAGTAATATCATGAGGCCTACTTGGAACCATATGTTGTACTCAACTGCTATTCATTGTATTGTCCTGTTTTTCTATCATTGCTATGTTATCGTGGAACTTCATCCATCATTAAATCCTGATTGAAATACACAGTGATGAAAGTCATCCCGACTGCTCGAATTCCATTCAATCTGTTTTATTCGAATAGATATTTTAAGGCAGCTGCACATCAGAGAAGAACATGAAGAGATAATGGTAATTGTGCACTGTACATGGCACCGGAACAGTGTGTCTCTCCAGACACCGAAAGTACTTGTTGTGGGTCAGAGAACCGCAGAATTATTATAGAACAAATGAAGGTCAGTCAGCCCAGCTCTACCACTGTACAATTGGAGATAGAGAGAGTATGTGGAGACAGATTGTGTGAGAGAGAAATAAACAGAGAGAAAGAAAGTGAAGAGAGATTACTGAGAGAGAATAGAGAGGGGAGCGACTAACTGAGTGGGAGATGAAGAGGTGTTAGATGAGGGTGAACTTAGATAGATCTGAAGAGAGCATGAAGGTGGACAGATATGGACAGACAGAAGTTAGAAGTTTGATTTAGAAATACCTTTGAACTGCAAGCCCTTTCTCTGTGTGTCATACACTGTGAGCAGTGTGCTGATACTGGCTGTCAGCCCAGACCACTTATTCACAATTCCCAGAGCTAGGTTACTGACAGCTAACCAAAATACCTTCGGACAATAGATTAGTATCATGGTGAAGGTGGATGTTTAAAAATAGACTTCACCAAGAATAGCAGGAAATGATAACACCCACCACTGTGTGAGAGACTTGTCCAGAGAACTTCAGTCAGGCGGATCATTGACTGTCGTGGAAATTAAACTGATTTGACTCAGATGCCAGCAAAAGCAAAGAAAAAGCTTTACTTTTACCCACTGCAGTGGGCAAATGCACTTGGGGCAAAAAAGCTTTGTTTCAGGGCCCTGAACATAATTAACGTATTCCTTTTATGCTCTTCTTATCACACGCTTAACGACAAGGGCTGGGGAACATTCGAGTTCTTATTTTCTCATCCCCTTGCAGTGGACATAATTGTCTTTATGATTTCCTTAGCTTTTTCTCTTGAATTCGACTGCTCGCCAGGCCAGTTTGAATGTTGAAAATGTTCAGCAAAGACAAGATGTCTCTTTGACTGCAGAATTCAGCAAAGTGTTTGCAAGGTTCGGAAAAGTTTTAATTTTAGCATAGCATTCTCTTTCAGGTTTCACAGTAAATGTTAGTTTTGTTAATTTTCCATCACATTTTCCCCGTTTTTGTCATTTTATGACAACAAGGACAAAGAAAACAGAGCTAGAATTAAAAAAAGAAATGTAGAAAGCAAGATTTCTTTTAAAAAATACAGAGCCAGATATCTATACCTCGGTGATCTTAATAGCTTCCCGTGTGGTAAGGAGCACTTTTTAACAGTCTCAGTCACCTGTTCGACTTCTAGCTTTTCCTCCTGAGGTTTTTCACCACTATCCATTCTCCACATTGTGCAGCCTCCCCTCTGCTCATTGGGGCAGTGTTGTTTTCACTTGATTCGATGCTTGACACAAAAGTGTAGAGAGTTTTATACAGTAACACAACATCTTATCCTCACATTGGTCCGTTATCTGTCTTACCTTAGGTCATTGGCACATTCCTGTATTTGGTGGCTTACCAAACAAAATCTCAAATGGGCTAAGATTAGCTCTTCCTCTCCTCCTAGATCTCATATACGTTAGCACAATTGGAAGTGCCTTTGTCCATGACAACCCTAGTTCCTCACTACATTTCGTCCATTTATATGTTTTCAGGTAGCATATTCACTTTCCACTGCCCCACCGCTCGCTGGGTGGTAGGCACAGTGTTTATTCCCAAATAAGCACGGATCTGCTGCAAGGCATTATTGACCGTTGGTGTCGCATTGTCACTACAAAGGCTTTCAGCAATGTCCCATCTTGGAATTATTTCAGTTAGAAAAGCCTAGGCACTGGCAACCTGTTTGGACGTGGGGAACACTTCCAACCATTTGTAAAACATATCAACTATAATCAGACAATATATGTTCCCTCCACTGGGAGTTAGTTCAAAGAACATCAT